>NC_041733.1:17211590-17514621 GCF_004115215.2 Ornithorhynchus anatinus | reverse complement strand
CTCTGCACATAGTAAGCGCTTAACAAATACCAACATTATTACAGGACTCTGACCTGACTCCCTCATAGTCTTTCAGCTGGACCTCGGTCCTGACCACTAAGCTCCCCCGCTCATCTCCGCTTCCGCTCCTCCGATCTGACCTGTAATAATCATAATAATTGCGGTATTTGTTAAGCGCTTACTATGTGCCAGGCACTGAACCTCAGCCACTGGGGTGGATACAAGCAAATCGGGTTGGACACAGTCCCTGCCCCACATGGGGCTCACAGTCTCAATCTCCATTTTACAGATGAGGTAACTGAGGCAGAGAGAAACAAAGTGACCTGTCTAAGGTCACACAGCGGACAAGTGGCCGAGCCGGGATTAGATCGGAAGTATGGCAGAGTCTCGTTCAACCTGTTGAATGAGGAATGAGAGAAGCAACATGGCCTAGCGGAAAGACTACAAGTCTGAGAGTAAAGAGACCTGTGTTCTAATCCCGACTCCACTTGCCTGCTGTGTGAGCTGGGGCGAGTCCCTTCACTTCTCTAGGCCTTCATTGTCTCATCTGCAAAATGGAAATCCAATACCTCCCTCTTAGCCAGTAGGGAGGGACCGTATATTATCTTGTGTCTACCCCAGCTCTCTTGGCAGTGCTCGGCACATAGTGTGTGCTTAACAAATATCACAATCATTATCATTATCATGATTAAGTAGGAACATAACATCCCAGGACCCATTGGGCCCTCAAGAGATCAATTAGCCCCATCCCGAGGCCAGATAAAAAAGCTAGTAACTCCAAGGCAGGAGGATCCTGGGTCATTGCCCTGACCAAAGTTCATCCCTTCCGTTCCTTCCCCGAGTATATACGGGCCTCCCTTCCTGTGAGCCAGTCCTCCCATCAGTGGCCGCCTACTCTGGGCTTATTTTTAGCCCGGAACTGAGGCCACGCCGGAGGTAGAGGCTGGGGTGGGGGTTGGAAAGATGGCTGGATCAGCTGGGATGAGGCCTACCAGAAGGCTGTGGGCCCAGGGGCACCCATTCATTAATTCATTAATTGTATTTATTGAGCGTTTACTGTGCACAAAGCACTGTACTAAGTGCTTAGGAGAGTACAGTATGACAACAGACAGACAAGCTCAGTCACCCACCTCTCTTATCTCCACTTGCCAGGTAACAGTGATACCTGGATTTGTGGTGTGGTCTAATGGGTTCCAATGCCGGCTCCGCTGTTCGTCCGCTGTGTGATCTTGGACAAGTCACTTCACTTCTCTGTGCCTCAGTTCCCTCATCTGTAAAATGGTGATGAAGACTGTGAACCCCGTGTGGGACCTGGACTGCGTCCATCCTGATTAGCTTATAACCCCAGCCCTTAATACAGTGTCTTGGTACAGTGCCTCTAGCCTGTAAACTCATTGTAGGCAGCCAATGTGTCCGTTTATTATTATATTGTACTCTCCCAAGCGCTTAGTGCAGTGCTCTGCACATAGTAAGCTCCCAATAAAGTGCTCAATATGAGGGGCACATAATAAAGGCTTAACAAATACCATAAATTTTTTTTTAATTGCCAAGGTGTCTCCACCAAGGAAAGGCCAGGCATGACTTCCTCGGTATGTCTCAGTTTTTTTTGGAAAGATGCCCTTCCTCCCCCTCCTTGCCCCTCCCTGCCTCTCCCAGATACGTAACATCCACGCTAAGCTAGGTGTTATGCTTACGAGTCCTTTCATTATTTTTGACTCCTATTTTCCGTTCCCCAGGAGCCCACTTGAGCAATAGGCATCAGCTCCTGACTCCCCCAGCCTCTCCCTAAAGATTAATTCATTCATTCAATCGTATTTATTGAGCACTTGCTGTATGCAGAGCACTGTACTAAGTTGGGAAAGTACAACAATAAACTGGCACATCCCACAGATCTCCCTTTTACTCAGCTCAGAAATGACCCGCCAGGTGTGGACACTCCCTTAGCTCTCCTGGCCTGCATCTTCACCTCGGTGTTCTAAGACCAATCGAGATAGTATGGTTGTGGCGTCCCATAATAATGATAATGATAGTATTTGTTGAGTACTTACTATGTGGCTGGCACTGTACTAAGCGCTGGGGTGGATAAAAGTGAATCAAGTTGGACAAAGTTCCTGTCCCATGTAGGGCTCATAGTATCAATCCTCATTTTAGAGATAAGGTAACTGAGGCACAGTGAAGTGAAATGACTTGCCAAGGGTCACACAGCAGACAAGTGGCGGAGCCAGGATTAGAATCCATTACCTGATTCCTATCCCAGAAACCTCTCAGAACTCTAGGATTCCTTCTCTAGACTGAAAGCTCCTTGCGGGCAGAGAATGTGTCTACCATCTCTCCGGCATTGTACTCTCCTAAGCGCTTAGTGCCGTGTTCTGTACACCGTAAGTGCTAAATAAATATCACTGATTGAGTTGCCCTCTTGTTTGTTTTAGGGTTTTTTTGGGGTTTTTTTTGGTATCTGCTTACTATATGCCAGGCACTGGTCTAAACACTGGGGTTCATACAAGCTAGTCAGGTTGGACACAGCCCCAGTTCCACATGGGGCTCACAGTCTTAATCCCCATTTTACAGATGAGGGAACTGAGGCCCAGAGAACTGAAGTGACTTGCCCAAGGTCACCCAGCAGACAAGGGGCAGAGCCGGCATTAGAACCCAGGTCCTTCTGACTCCCAGGCCCGCGGTCTATCCACTAGACAGCACTGCTTCTTGTTTCATTGCAGTGAGCACTTAGTGAACAACAGCGAGATTCCGTGTCCTGGGGTTTCCAGGCTTCCTGCTGGGTACACATCACTCTTTTCTTCCTCCCTGTAGTTTCTTTTAATGCCTGTTTTCCCGAGTAGATTGTAAAGCTCCTTGAGGGAAAGGATCAAGTCTCTACTAACCGCCCCCCCCCCGCCACTCCTCCCGCCTCTCCCTTCCCCTCCCCTCGGCACTGTGCTCGTCCGCTCATTTGTATATATTTTTATAACCCTATTTATTTTGTTAATAAGATGTATATCCCCTTGATTCTATTTATTGCTATTGTTTTTGTCTGTCTCCCCCGATTAGACTGTAAGCCCGTCAGTGGGCAGGGACTGTCTCTATCTGTCGCCGCTTTGTACATTCCAATGGCTTAGTACAGTGCTCTGCACATAGTAAGCACTCAAATACTAAAGAATAAATGAATGAACGCTAACTCGACTAAACTCTCCCATGTGCTTAAGTACGGTGCTCTGGACCATTAGATTGCATGCTCCTCAAGAGTAGAGACTGAGCCTTTGCACTGGTCCTACTCTCCCAAGCACCAGTGTTCTGCACACAGTAGGTGCTCAATCGAAGGCTTGAGGTTTCAAGTGGCAGTTACCATTGGCCCCGTACTAACGGGAGCAGTAGTAAGAGGAGCAAGAATTAGAGGAGGAGGAGTAAGAGCTAGAAAAGCAGCGTGGCCTAGTGGATAGAGCACGGGCCTGGGAGTTAGAAGGACCTGAGTTCTAATCCTGCCTCTGTCACCTGTCTGCTGTGTGACCTTGGGCAAGTCACTTCACATCTCTGCTCCTCAGTTGCCTCACTTGTAAAGTGGGGAGTAAGACTATGAGCCCCATGTGGGACAGAGATTGTTTCCAATCTGATTAGTTTGTACCTACCCCAGTGCTTAGTACAGTGCCTGGCACAGAGTGCTTAACAAATGTAATTATCATTAGTAGTAGTACTATTAATAATAATAACCTCAAGATGATCTAACTGGTCCAGAAAAATCAAACAGTTCATTAGTCAATCAATAGTATTTATTGACCACTTACTATGTACAGAGCACTGTACTAAACACTTGGGAGAGTACAATATAACAGATTGTGGAGGTGGATGGACAACGACTGGGGGTTCTTGAAAAGTGGGGAAACACGGCCTGAGTGTTTCTGTAGAAAAATGATCCAGGCAGCAGAGTGAAATTTGGACTGGAGCGGGGAGAGACAGGAGGCAGAAAGGTCAGCCAGGAGGCTGATGCGGTAATCAAGACGGGGTAGGTTAAGTGCTTGGATTAGCGTAGTAGCCGTTTAGATGGAAGGGTGGATTTTAGCGATGTCATGAAGGTCAAACCGACAGGATTTGGTGACAGAGTGAGTATGTGGGTTGAAGGAGGGAGAGGAGTCGAGAATAAAGCCAAGGTTACAGAGAATTAATCTTGATCCCATTCTCTCAATCAATCAATCATACTTACTGTGAGTGCAGACCACTGTACTAAGTGCTTGGGAGAGTATATAGTATAACAGAGTTTGTAGACATGTTCCCTGCCCACGATGAGCTTACAGTCTAGAGCACTCTCCTCCCTACGAGGTTGCCAACTGTCAGATCAGTTTTCCAGATACCCTTGCTGGTAGGGGAGATCATTCTGTGACAAGTCTTAAAAGTCTGAGGAGAAGAGATAAGCCAACTAGAACCTTAGACACCGTCAATCAGTCCCAAGTGCTTAGTAAAGTGCTCTGTACACAGTAAGCACACAATAAATACAACTGAATGATTGATGTATCACCCACTATAAGCACGTTTCACCTAAACCCCTTACTTCAATTGGCAAAGGCCTCCCAGAAAATACCTACCTTTTATTTACCTAGCATGTTGGTCAGTTTCTGAAAGCATCAATAATGTTAATATGCTCTGAGAGGGAAAGGGAGGAGGGTCAGATCATCTGATCCTCAAAACAGAGAAGTCAGGGGCCTGTCTGAGCCCACCCAGCAGGCCAGCGGCTGAGGCAGGACTAGAAGTCTTGCTTCTCAGACTTACGACTGTAAACTCATCCTCTAGACTGTAAGCTTGTTATGGGCAGGGAGCGTGTTTGCTAATTCTGTTGTTATTCTTCTCTTTCGAGCTCTTAGCAATGCTCTGCACCTAGTAAGCGCTCAGTAAATACCATCGATTGATTGTGCTCCTTCCACCACACCCCTCAGCCCCTGTGCTCCCCTCGAGCAAGGTTGAGACCCTCTCCCCCGATGCCTTCCATTGAGCCATGTGTTCTGCCTCTGCCCATTTTGGTCCCTGAAGAGAGCAGGAAGGACAAGTGAGAATCATTGTTTCCTGCCAATACCAGTTCCTGATCCTCTTAAACTGTGACCCCTGGGTGGGGCGGTACTGTGTCCAAACTGCAGATCCTGTATCTATCCCAGTGTTTACTTGGCGCATAGTAAGTGCCTAACAAAGACCATCATCATTTCCCCTCCCTAACTCTTCCAAATTCATTCTGGGCTATGCTAGTGACCTTCAGGGACAGAGGTTGATGCAAGATAGAAGGAAGAGACTGGTCCAGTGGATAGAGCACAGGCTTGGGAGTCAGAAGGTCATGGCGTCTAATCCCAGCTCTGCCACTTGTCTGCTGTGTGACCTTCGGCTAATCACTTTGCTTATCCGTACCTCAGTCACCTCATCTGTAAAATGGGGATTAAGACTGTGACCCCGATGTGGGACAGGGGCTGTGTTCAATCCGATTTGCTGGTATTCCCCCCTCGGCGCTTAGTACAGTGCCTGACACATAGTAAGCACTTAACAAATATCATTATTATTATTAATGAGGCAAGCTAATAAAAGAAACCCAGGGAGGACAACTTGTCATCTCCAGCACAAGTCATTGCCTGTACGAAGTCTTCTGACCCAATCATTAGCAATTAATGAAAAGGATTCTGATAACCCTATTATTTACATGCAGAACTAGAACTTCAATGACAACAAAGCTGCCTTCTTTCTAACAGTTCTGGATTCCCTCTGCATTAGAACTGGGGAAGGAGGAAGGTGAGAATTGGGGAAATAAGATTATTTTCATTAAATACCCTTGGCCCGTCCTTCCCCATTGCAATCCCCGGCTTTAGCTTTATGCTAAGTAATATTCCATTTCCTGAAAATCTAGGCCAACTTCCAGGGTATCCCCATGAGATTGCCTCACATCTCTTTCTTTGAAAGCCACTTCCTGAAGGAGCGAGAAGACCCTTAAAAGGGCAGTCGGCTCCTCTGTGACTCCTTTGGAGCTGGAGATGTGAGAAAAACCCAGAGAACAAACGAAACTGTACTTCCTTTCATCCTCTTGCCATTCTGCACCGTCACCCACTTCACTCATACCACTACTACTAATTATTATTATTGTGGTGTTTGTTGAGCACTTGCTATGTGCCAAGCACTATACTAAGCACTGGGGTAGATACAAGATCCCACATGGGGTTCACAGTCTATGTAGGAGGGAAAACAAGTTCTTCTGTTCATGGTGGTCAGGATTATATTATTGCCAGTTTACTTGATGTGTATATAACTAAAATTCCATTTATACTGATGCTATTGATGTTTACTTGTCTGCCTCCCCCCTTCAAGACCGTGAGCCCGTTGGGGGTAGGGATTGTCTTTCTTTGTTGCTGAATTGTATTTTCCAAGTACTTAGTACAGTGCTCTGCACACAGTAAGTGCTCAATAAATACGATTGAATGAATGAATGGAACTTATCTAGCAACTCTATATTGTACTCTCCCAAATGCTTAGTACAGTGCTCTGCACACAGTAAGCACCACTGATTGACTGACTGAATCCCCATTGGCAGATGAGGGTACTGAGGCACAGAGAAGTTCAGTGACTTGCCCAAGGTCACACACCAGATAAATGGTGGAGCTGGGATTAGAGCCCAGGTCCTCTGACTCCCAGGCCTGGGCTCTTTCCATTAGGCCGCACTGCTTCTCTCGTCCGGTGAGACTCACTCTTCCCTACTGAGCCTCACGTGGGACAGGAAATCAGACCTGATTTATTTTGTACCTACCCCAGTGCTTAGTAGTGCCTGGTACATAGTAAGTGCCAAAGTAACACAGTTATTAACAGTCCTGGGGCCCCCCGGGTTAACTTAGAACTCCTTCACCTTGAGGGTCAAGAAAATGTTCCAGCCAATCTCTGGGAGAGGGGACGTGAGTCCTGGTGAGAAACGTAATGAGGGAATGAGTACCCGGTTCTTTTGGCAAGAAGCACAAAATGACACCCCTTTGAAGCAGTGTGCCGCGGTAGAAATAGCACAGGTCTGGGAGTAGAGGACCTGGGTTCTAACCCTGCCTCCATCACTTTTCTGCTGTGTGACCTTGGGTAAATCACTTCTTTGTGCTACAGTTCCCTCATCTGTAAAATGTGGGACAGGGACTGCGTCCAACCTGATCAGCTTGCATTTAGCCCAGCACATTATAGTGCCTGGCACATAGTGAGCATTTATCTACCATTAAAAAGAAAAAAAACCCAGAAAAACAGAAAACACACTTCTAGTCCACTTCCCACTTCCTTGCTCCTCCTCTTCCTTTCAAAAGCGATATGGATAAACTCTTGCTTCCATCCTGATATCCACTTAACACCCCCTTGCTGAAAGCATCTGGAAAGGGATTTTGCTTTCTCAGGTGCTCTCCCCGCAAGTACCTTATTCTCACCTACTCAGAGGCAGTACAGGACAGATGCTTCCCATTACGGAGCAGGATAGCCAGCCCAGCCCCCAAACTTCACAACCTCTATTTCAGATCCAGAGCCCTCAGAAGCTCCTCTTGAGAGATCACTTCAACTTGGTGGGATTAGGACACTTCTCTCTTCTACTCCTTTTCCCACCAATTAGCAGTATAGCCTCATGGCTAGATTTACAGGCCTATAAATCAGAAGGACCTGGGTTCTAGTCCCAGCTCCACCACTTGTCTGCTGGGAGCTTGGTAAATCACTTCACTGTGCCTCTGTTACCTCATCTGTAAAATGGGGATTAAAACTGTAACCCCATGTGGGACACGGATTCTGTCCATCCTGAATAACTTGTATCTTCTCCAGTGCTTAGTGTAGCACCTGGCCTCTAGTATGCACTTACCACTTCTAAAAAAGTGGTTTTGTTTTTCCAAGTCATGGCCATTAAGCCCATAGTTTTTCCTAAGTTTCCTAAAGTCTTCTGCCGGCTTCTTCCCCCTACAAAAATGCTCTTCAACAGGGAGAGGTGGGGAATGCCTATCACTACTGTAGAGGGGTTCAGGGGACCCCTCCTTCCCCCCACCCCCCTGCTCCAGAGATACTCCAGACTCCTTTATAGAAAAGTAAAGTTTATTGCAATAAATCTCTGTCTACATTTGAACAATCAAGAGCACACTCCTGAATGCCCCAGGATGGGATCAGAAAACGGGTCCTGCTGTTGCGACCGAACCACCTCCTAGAAAAGCTCATTGAGCAAATAACCACGGCCACCATTGGTCCCGGTCTCGTCTTCTGGCCCTCAGGACTCGGGCTGGCCCATTCCCTTCGGCCTACATCCGTTCTGTTCGTTCTCTAATCATCCTGTTTGTTAAAACGATGAAAACAAAAAAAAACCCAACTCGTCCCATAAACCGAGCTGATCTTCCGGCGGTGAGTCGGCAGCATCGGGACTGCTTCAGTGTTCGGAAGTTGACCTCCCGTGCCCAGGATGAGGAGTGTTTTTGATCAGCAAGGCGGTCCTGTTCACACCCATCCGATACAGGTCATCAGCGGGCCCTCTTCTCTGCCTCTCCGGAGAGCCTTCGGTTGACTTCACTCCCCACCCTCCTTCAAAAGGAAAAGGCTGGGCCAACCTCTTCAAGAAACCTTCTACAAGTCCTAAAATCTCCCTCCGATAACCAGGTGCCAGTCAATCCCCTTACAGATGGTTAGATTTATCAGTATGTAGATGTGTGAATGAACATATATACGACTATCCATATAGATAGCTATCTCCCTATGTGTGTATATATGTATATAAATTGTATGTAAAAAAAAAAAAAAAATACCAGTACTAACAAAGCCTTTTTCGTCATCATCCCAAAAGCTGTGGTGTATACAAGCCACATGCTAAACCTTAATAGCCAACAGAAGGCTGACTTGGCTCAGTCTCTCATCCATCCCTCCAGAAGCCCCTGGGGGGCAGAGAAGGATCGGGTCGTGTCGCTCCAAGAGGCGACCCCCTGGCTTCTTCGGGGAACGGTCTCAGTCAAATGCAGCAGGAGGTCCACCCGACGGAGTTCTCAAGGACACACGGGCACGGTTGGGAGGATCGGGGTGGGGTGGGGGGGACAGGCTCTCCTCTCCAACATCCCCAGCCGTTCCACGCAAGGCGGGGGGTCAGCGGGCATGCTGCCTCGGGGTTTCCGGACCCCCGCCGGCCTCCTGAAGACACCTTTCGCCTCCTCCGGTGGGGAGGACCGGCAAGCCAGTGGCCGCCGCACTCCCCGGGCCGTGCGGGAAGGAAGGCCCGCAGGGTTTCCGTGTCAGGTCCCAGCGCAACTCATCGTGCTGAAGAGCCCCTCTCCAAGAGGGAGCAGTCACTGGAGGTGACCCAGTCGGGACATCTCTTGGCACCAGCTGTTGCTAGGCGGGAAGTTCTCCTTGCGAGATGATACTTCGGGAGGAAAAAACTTATTGTAAGGAGATAAGTAGAAAAAGTTCAGTGGCTCTGCCCACCCCGAAGGCAGAGCCACTTACACTGCAGAGCCGCCGGTGTGCTCAGGTGAGGGCGTGGCCCCGGAAGCCGGAGTCTCCGGGGCCAGGACTTCCGACGGCAGCCGGGACTGGAATTTCTCCAGCTGCTCGGGGCTGGCCAGGGTCTTCAGGAGGCTGTTTTCTCGCTCCAGCTGCGAGTTCTTCTCCACCAGTTCCTTGATCTGTTCCTTCAGGACCTCCACTTCCTCCCGCACCGCGTACATCAGGTGGTTTTTTACGAGATCCTGAAGAGGAACGGAGAGGGAAACCGTCAGTAAGCCACGACAAGCCTTGGAGGCAGAAGTCCCTTTTGCAGGCCTCTCAACTTCACCCGGGCCTTCGGACCCTGGGGACGGTTAAACCAAGGGGTTCAGCAGAGCCCGTCGGGTCCCTCTCTTCAGCCCATCCACTGAGCCCCAAAGCAGAAGGGCCTCTCCCATCAATACCATCCATTAAGGGCTTACTACGTGCAGAGAACCTGGTGCATCACAGTGCCACTCTAGAGCCCGAAAGCTATCTCCCGGGGCTGCACATTTTCAAGACAAACCCCAAGGGCTCCCTCCTCTGTCTCAGAGCAAGGGAAAGAACCAACCCACCATTTTGAACGATACCAACCTCCCCCCACGCAGGCAGGGCTTTGCAACAGAGTGGTGAAAAGCCTGCAGCTGTACTGAAAACAGTGATTTTCTTCGTCCAATTTATTGGAGCACCGATCACTGCCCTGGGGGTAGAGTTTCCTGGTGCAAACCGCACGGAACCGTGGCCCTGCACATTGTTCGGGACCCAGGCTGCCACGTAATTAGGCTGCTCGGTGCACTTACGGAGCCACGGGCAACTTGAAAAGGACAATCCCTTTAGCCACGCTAGCACAGGAATGGTTTGGCTATTTAGCGATGGGTGACCCAGAATGGCTCTTATTTTTTGGCCCCCACCTGGTCTGGGGAAGGGGAGTTCAGCCTTGCGTTGGGGTATAGCCATTCCAGACCCTGGCCCTCTGCAGAGGCATTGCAGTGTGACTGCATCCAATGAGCTCTGCCAACTGCAGGATGCAGGACAAAGGAGCCCGGTAAGAGATCTGCCCGGCAACAAGCAGTGGGAAGAAAGCAACACCCGCTCGGTGGTCCCTCGCCTATCTGAGCACTTAACTGTGTGCAGGGCATTGTACCGAGCGCTTGGGAGAGTACAATCACCACCCAACAATAAGGCATTTTGAATCTCTAATCAAATGCTGCCGCGATATCCCTCAGACCGCCCAGATTAACGGACGATCCAAGGAAGGGGTGGCATGATCTTTGTCTTTTCGCAAAAAGGCGATGCCTGGGGCATATAGTCGGGGAGGGGGTCTAGGGGACGGAGGCCCCGGAGGGGGGTGCTGGAGGTGCAGAGGCCCACCCCAAACCCCCTCCTCGGAGAGGTAAGAGCTTGGGGAGGCTTTGGGAGGCGGCCAGACACTTACCATCGCCTGCTCGATCTTGTTGTCGATGGCCACCACGCTGGCCCCGGAGGCGCTGCAAAGACACAAGACGGACACCACGTTACAACTCGGTTCTCCCCTGCACCCCAAGAGGATTTTTCTTTTTCCCTCCTACCCTAGAGGGGTCTCAAAAGCCCCCTTTTTCCCTCCCTCGTGGGCCGGTGGGGGCTGAGCTGCAGGAAGGAAACGAGGCCGCGGCAAACAATGGGGAGAAGAGACCAAGCGGTGGAGTGGCGGGGGGGATTCCCCCAAGACCAGCTCATTCCGGAGCCGGCCGGGAAAAATCCTGTCCGGCCCAGCCTGGACAACGAGCTTTGCACCTCCAGGCCTCGTCCTCCATGCAACCACCCGGGGGCCACCAGCTCCTCCAGCCCGGCTTGCAACGCTCCTTCCCTCACCCAGCTCCTTGCAGCCGGAGGAATCGTTCCCTCCCCTGGCCCTGCAGTGCTCCCTCTCTCACCCAGCTCCTCGCTGCCCAAGTCGCTCCTTTTCTCGCCCTACAGTGCTCCCTCTCTCGCCCAGCTCCTTGCAGCCCGGGAAGTCGCTTCTTCCTCGGCTCTGCACTGTTCCCTCTCTCGCCCACCTCCTTGCGGCCCAGGTCGCTCCCTCTCTCCCCCTGCAATGCTCCTTCTCACCCTACAGTGCTCCCTCTCCCCCAGCTCCTCGCAGCCCAAGAAATCGCTCCTTCCTTCGCCCTGCAATGCTCCTCTCCCCCAGCTCCTTGCAGCCTGAGAAGTCGCCCCTTCTCTCTCCCTGCAGTGCTCCCCCGCCAGCTCCTTGCAGCCTTAAAAGTCGCTCCTTCTCTCTCCCTGCAGTGCTCCCTCCCTCTCGCAGCTCCTTGCAATCTTACAAGTCGCTCCCTTTCTCTCCCTACCTGTCGCAGCTCCTTGCAGCCTTACAAGTCGCTCTCTCCCTCTCCCAACTCCTTGCAGCCCGAGACAGCGCTCCCTCCTCCGCCCTGCAATGCTCCCTCTCTCTCCCTGCAGTGCTCCCTCCCTCGCCCAGCTCCTTGCAGCCGCTCCCACTGCAGATAAAAACGCAGAGAGCCTCCCCCCTTAACACCGTGCTCCTCCTTCCCAGGAACACCGCAACCAGGGCCCGGCGAGCGACCACCGACCCCCTCGTCCTCCACCCCAAAAAACTACAAAAAGCACTTTGCAAGAGCTTTTTTTTTTACCTGTTGTCCAGTTTAACGGAAACCACATCTCCCCCCAGCAGAGAGGAGAAGAAGGAGATGGAGAAGTTGTGCAGCTGATAGACGGCCACCTCCATGGTGGACTGGTACATTTCGGTGGTCATAGCTTAGGAGGGAGGCCGGAGGAGTGTTGGAGGGCGGGTTTTTTTTTTTTTCTTTAGGAGGGAGTCCCCTCTTTGGAGGAGGAAATCAAAATAACAATAAAAAAAAAGGAGCCAGCCGGAGATGCAAGCGACAGGAGGTGGGAGGAAAAAAGAGGGGGGAAAAAAAAAAGTGGGCTGAAGAAGGTGAAGTGCGGTAAGTGTTAACTCCCCTGCCGTTGAAGCTGGACTAAGAGCTATTTCCGCGGGCAGCTTTTTATATAGGAGTCCCGTGACGTCACATGGTGTCAGGGCTCTATGCAAATGAGCCCCGGGGGGTCCCCGCCCCCCTGAACCTTGCCCTTGGAACGGTAAACAGTCGGGCCTCAGTTTCTCCCCCATGCATTCACTCACTGGTATTTATTGAGCGCTGACTGGGGGCAGAGCCCAGCCCTAAGCACTTGGAAAGTCCAATTCAGCAACAGAGACCATCCCTGCCCCACAACGGGCTCACTGTCTAGGAAGGGGGAGGCGGCAAAACTTGCAGGCAGGCATCAGTAGCATCAAACCAGAAACTTATAGTCATAGATTCAGCATTAATGAAAAAATAAGTAGGGTGATCGATATGGACGAATAGACGCAAGTGATGTGGGAAAGGGGCAGAGGAAGGGAGTCGGGGCGATGGGGAGGGGCAGGGGGAAAGGGAGGGCTCAGTCTGGGAAGGCCTCCTGGAGGACGTGAGCTCTCAGTAGGGCTTTGAAGAGGGGAAGAGAGTTAGTTTGGAGGAGGTGAGGAGGGAGGGCGTTCCGGGACAGCGGTGGGATGTGGGACAGGGGTCGGCGGCGGGACAGGTGGGAACGAGGCCCAGTGAGGAGGTGAGCGGCGGCAGAGGAGCGGAGTGTGCGGGCTGGGCTGGAGGAGGAGAGAAGGGAGGTGGGGTGGGAGGGCAAGGGGATGGACAGCTTTGAAGTGAAGAATGAGGAGTTTTTGCTTTATGTGAAGGTTGACGGGCAACCCCTGGAGGTTTTTGAGGAGGGGAGTGACATGCCCAGAGCCTTTCTGCAGAAAGATAATCCGGGCGGCGGAGTGAAGTATATAGTGATGGGGGGAAAGAGGATGGGAAATCAGAAAAGAGGCTGATGCAGTAGTCCAGTCGGGATATTATGAGAGATTGAACGATCGCATCCAATCGTTCGTTTTCTCATTCAGCCGGGTTTATTGGGCCCTGACTGTGTGCAGAGCCCTGGGCCAAGCGCTTGGAAACAATTCGGCAACAAGAAGAGACACTCCCAGACTCTGAGCCCGTTGTTGGGGAGGGATGGTCTCTAGCTGTGGCCGAATTTTACTCTCCCAGCGCTTAGTCCAGTGCTCTGCGCAGTCAGCGCTCAATAAAGTCGATTGAATGAACAAATGAATGAACAACGAGCTCCCTGTTTCTGTTGGCCTCTGGGAGATGGATCAGACCAAATTTGGCACCCTTCAGGAGCCCTGATTTCTGCAGGGTAAATAATAATAATAATGATGATGGTATTTGTTAAGCGCTTACTATGTGCCAAACACGGTTCTAAGCACTGGAGAGGAAACAGGAAGGCTGGCTGCAGACCCTTATAATAATAATAATAATTAGAGTATTCGTTAAGTGCTTACTATGTGCCGAGCCCTATTGTGAGTGCTTGGGTGGATACAAGGTAATCAGGTTGTCCCACGTGGGGCTCACAGTCTTAAAACCCATTTGACAGATGAGGGAACTGAGGCACAGAGAAGTGAAGCGACTTGCCCAAGGTCACACAGCAGACAAGTGACAGATCCAGCATTGGAACCCACGTCCTCTGACTCCCAAGCCCAGGCTCTTGCCACTAGGCCAATAATAATAATAATGATGGTGTTTGTTAAACGCTTACTATGCTGAACACTGTTCTAAACATTGAGGTGGACACAAGATAAGCAGGTTCTCTTAATAATAATCAGAATGGTAATTATGCTATTGGTGAAGTGCCTGCTGTGTGCCGAGCGCTGTTCTAAGCGCTGGGGTAGATGCATTGTAATCAGGCTGTCCCACATGAGGCTCACACTCTTCAGCCCCATTTTACAGATGAGGGAACTGAGGCACAGAAAAGTGAAGTGGCTTGCCCAAGCTCACACGGTGGCAGAGCTGAGATTAGAACCCACATCCTCTGACTGCCAAGCTGAGACTCTTTCCACTGAGCCTAGCTGGCACCCTTCTGGAGCACTGATTTCTGCAGGGCTAAGAAACAGAAAAGCTGGCTGCAGACCCCTTATGATAACAATAATAATAACAATAGTAATAATGGTATTTGTTAAGCGCTCACTATGTGCCAGACATTTTCCTCTGTACTCTGGGGTGGGTTCAAGCAAATTGGGTTGGACGCAGTCCCTGTCCCACATGGGTCTCACAGTCTCGATCCCCATTTTACAAAATACAGAAGTGAAGTGACTTGCCCAAGGTCACACAGCAGACAAGCGGCAGGGTGGGATTAGAACCCGTGACCTTCTGATTCCCGGGCCCACTATACCATGCTGTTTTTTTGTTGGTGGTGTTTGAATGAAAGAGGGTTCTGGCCTCAAAGTCTAAGGAGTTAGAAAGCGTATTTTGTAGGGGGTGGAAGTGGAGTGAAGGTTTTGTTTGGAATTGAGATTGTTTTTGCTCCCTATTTTTGTTATTTTGCATTGCATCCAGATTGGATGAGGATGAGGAGGACTATCCACTGTGCAGGTTTTTCAGCTGTATGGTTTTGAGAAGCAGTATGGCCTATGGGGTAGAGTGCAGGCCTGGGCATATATATATGTCAATATAACTGACACATTCCCTGACCACAACAAGCTTGCTATTACTATGTGGCCAGGCACTGTGCTAAGCGCTGGGGTGGATACAAGCTAAACACGCTGAACTCAGTCCCTGCCCCCATTTCACAACTGAGGTAGCTGAGGCACAGAGAAGTGAAGTGACTCGCCCAAAGTCACACAGCAAACAAGCTGCAGATCTGGGATTAGAACCGAGGTCCTTCCGACTCCTAGGCCCGTGTTCTAAACATTAGGCCACACTGCTTCTCTGGTCTTCCAGAGCATGTTGTGTGCCATTATAATGCAAAGGGAGTTCGGTAAATATTTGCCTCAGAAGCTGGGAAGAGCATTATCATACCCAAACGGCTGAAGCTACCATATTCTTCCAAATTCAAATAATCCCATGGATATCCTAGGGCCACGAGTGAAAATTAGGTGTCAGGTTCTCCCAGCTAAATTGCAGCGATTTGCAGGGATCACCACCGTATGGTTATGCCAGACTATTTGACCTGACTCGTGTATGCATGGTGCAAGGACAGACCAGTGGGCCCCAGGGATTTTTAACAAAAACACAATCTATATTTGCTTGCCTCTCTTCCACAGTCAATTATTGCAGACCTCAAAGCCAAGGGAGCATAGTCTGCAAAACTCATGCAAAACCCTGGCGTTCAAAGCCAACGAAAACGAGCCGTCCTAAACCGCATCACCAAGGGGGGCTTGGAAAGGGAAGTTTTTAGAGATCCTCACCAGAAGGAGCGTAGTAGGTCGGTGTTTAGTGAGGCAACTCTGGTTTCACCAGAACATGTTTTGACTTTTTTCAGTTCTCAGACCTCGTCTTGTAGTTTGCCTTGGTCCACGAGGCCATCTTGTGGATACCAGCGGAATGAGTGGCTGAAGAGAACTAAGGGCCACAAAAGCTGAACTGGTGAACACAGTTTCAGGTGATGCAACCGGGGCGATTATTTACAGCAGCCCAGGGTCATGAAAGAGAACATTGGGTTCTGTACATACGACGGTTTGGGCTAAGCCAAAGCCAGCGCCCATAAGTCAGCGCGTTCCCTATTTCGATCCAAATTAATACTCGTACCAGAGCACACGACTGGAAAAGCAGGGGGGTGAGGAAGTTGGCTCGCTTAGCCCTCCAGAATTGATGATGATTGGCATCAGGGTGTTTGTCTTAACCAGGTGCCTGTCACAGACTACCTGGCCAACGTCCAATCTAGCCTAATCGGAGATCAGGTGCTGGTAGAAAAGTTGCGGTTACAGATGGGGACTAGTTTTGTTCGATCAGTGGTACAAGCAGCGTGGCTCAGTGGAAAGAGCACGGGCTTTGGAGTCAGGGCTCATGAGTTCGAATCCCAGCTCTGCCGCTTGTCGGCTGTGTGACTGTGGGCAAGTCACTTAACTTCTCTGTGCCTCAGTTCCCTCATCTGTAAAATGGGGATGAAGACTGTGAGCCCCATGTGGGACAACCTGATTCCCCTATGTCTACCCCAGCGCTTAGAACAGTGCTCGGCACATAGTAAGCGCTTAACAAATACCAACATTATTATTATTAATGAGTGTTTTTTCTGCTTATTATTTATAATACTAAAAATGGTATTTGGCAAGGGCCAGCTGTGTGCCAAACACTGTAGGAAGCACGGGAATGGATACAAGATGATTGGGTCCCACAAGGGACTCACATTCTCAGTAGGAGGAGGAACAGGTATTGAATCCCCATTTTGCAGATGAGGGAACTGAGGCACAGAGAAGTGAAGTGACTTTCCCAAGGTCACAGGGCAGACAAATGGTAGAGAGGGGATTAGAACCCCAGTCCTTCTGACTCCCAGGCCCGTGTTCTTTCCACTAGGCCATGCTGGGTCCAACCTGGTCTGCTTATATTCACCCCAGGACTCAGTACAGTGCCTGGTACATAATAAGTGCTTAACAAATACCACAATTATCATTATTATTCATTCAATAGTATTTATTGAGCACTTACTATATGCAGAGCACTATTCTGCTTCTCTTGCTGTTTGAGAGGGTCAGGTAATTGTAGTAAACTATCATACAACCGGTTGGCTCCTAACAGGGTAAAAACTATGCCCGGGCTTTCCCTGAGGTCCAAATACTAACTTTTTCAGTGTTTATTGAGCATCTGCTATATTGTGCTCTCCCAAGAGCAGAGTACAATGCTTTGCACACAGTAAGTGCTCAATAAATAGGATTAATAATAATAATCTGCTGTGTTCGGAGCTTTCTACTAGGGACTTGAACATACAAAAGAAACCAAAAACCTGATAATTACCCTTTAGGAGCTTACAAACCAATGGAGGAAGTACATACTATAGGGAAATGAACCTCTTTTTGCATAAATGGGCTCAGCGTGGCTGGGCACGAAATGAACAGGGAGGTAGAGGTTAATCAGAGAATGTTTTCTGGAGAAGGTGACTTTTAAGGAGGTGGGAAAGTGGTGGTGGGTAAGAATGGTGATTGTATAAAATGCATACAATGTGCTAAAGACTGTGTTTAAAGGGATAGATACAAGATGATTAGGTCAGGCCCAGTTCCTGTCCAACTTGAGGGTCCCAGTCTAAAAAGGAGAGAGAATAGGAATTTGTTCCCCATTTTATGGATGAGGAAAATGAGACACAGAGATGTTAAATGACATGATAACAATAATAATAATAATAATTGTGGTATTCGTTAAGCACTTACTATGTTCCAGCCACTGTACTAAATGCTGGGGTGGATACAAGCAAATCAGGTCATAGTCTCAATCCCCATTTTACAGATTAGGTAACTGAGGCCCAGAGAAGTGAAGTGACTTGCTCAAGTTCATACTGCAGGCAAGTGCTGGAGCTGAGATTAGAACCCATGACTTTCTGACTCCCAGGCACGGGCTCTATCCACTATGTCATACTGGTGGCAGAGTCTGGACTAGAAACTGGGACACCCAACAACTAGGCCTGGGAGAGGGGAGAGACATAATAATAATAATATTTAAGAGCTTGCTATTTGCCAGGCACCGTACTGAGTGCTGGGGTAGATACAGGCTAATCGGGTTGGACACAGTCCCTGTCCCACACAGGGCTCACAGTCTTAATCCCCGTTTTACAGATGAGGTCACCGAGGCACAGAATAGCTAAGTGACTTGCCTAAGGTCACGGAAGAGATAATGGGGGAGCTCAGTCCCGTACTTTACCCGCTAGACCAGGCTGCTTCACTTCCTTTGACTTCCTTGCAGAGAGAAAGATGTGTGTAACTGGGTCGGATAAAAGACCGTCGAGACCGAGGTACAATTAGACTAGCAGAGTCCTAACTTGTGTTGTTTTCCCATCTCGCCCTGGGCTGAATTAATACCATCTTATTAATAAATTAATATGTCACAGAGGCAAGACCAAATAAGTGATAACGAGAATCCCAGGGATGAGTTCTTTACCTAGAATAGACAGAGTGATCATCACCATAAATAGTAGCCCTTCATGGAAGTTGAGGATGCCATCCCAGAAGCTGTTTTAGACCGACAGGGTCACAACCTTACCCTGCTAAGTTCCAGTAAAGGGGGTCTATAATGTTCTGGCTTCTCCATCTAAATTGCCTTCCTTTGGAAGCCTAGCTACTTCATCACAGACAACAGTATTGCTTCACTACAATAGTAGACTTCTGCTGTTTAAGGAACATTAATTTTTATGGTATTTGTTAATATTAATAATGAGAATAATAGTAGTCAGTGCTTGCTATATGCCAGGCACTGTACTAAGCGCTGGGGAGGATACAAGGAAATCAGGTTGAACACAGTCCCTGTCCCACATGGGGCTCACTGTCTCAATCACCATTTTCCAGATGAGGAAACTGAGGCACAGAGAAGACTTGTCCGAGGTCACACAGCAGACAAGTGGCAGTGCCTGACTCCCTGACCCGTGCTCTATCTACTACTCCATGCTCCTCCCCTAAGCACTTCTTAAGCTTTTACTATGTGCCAGGCACTGTACTAAACGCTGGGATAGATACAAGATAGATTGGACATAATCGCCCCTGTCCCAGATTGGACTCGCAGTCTTAATCCCCATTTCATCGATGCAGTAACTAAGGCACAGACATGTGAAGTGACTTAATCAAGGTCACCCAACAGTCAAGTGGCAGAGCCAGGTTTAGAACCCAAGTCCTTCTGACTTCCTTGCCCATGCTCTATCAGCTAGGCCACACTGCATCTCATGTGTACATGGCAACGACACCATTCAAGATCCCGTGAGTAGACTCCCTTATTTACACAGAACCCCCTTCCAAAACCTCTGCCAACCTCTAGCTCCCCAGGATTCAGTTGTTCAAAACCTTGTCCAGAGAAGCAGCATGGCCTAGTGGAAAAAGCACAGACCTGGGAGTCGGAGAACCTGGGTTCTAATCCCGGCTCCGCCAATTGCTCTGCCAATTGCTTGCTGTATGACCTTAACTTCTCTGTGCCTCAGTTTCCTCAACTGTAAAATGGGGATTCAATACCTGTTCTCCTTCCTAATTTAGACTCTGAACCCCCACAGAGAAGCAACGTGGCTTAGTAGAAAGAGCATGGGCTTGGGAGTCAGAGGCCATGGATTCTAATCCCAGTTCTGCCACTTATCAGCTGTGTGACTTTGGGCAAGTCACTTCAGTTCTCTGTGCCTCAGTGACCTCCTCTATAAAATGGGGATTAAGACTGTGAGCGCCACATGGGACAACCTAATTACCTTTTATCTACCCTAGCGTTTAGAATAGTGCTTGGCACATAATAAGTGCTTAATGCCATCATTATTATTATTATTATTATTATGCGGTACAGAGACTGTGTCCGACCTAATTAATTTGTACCTAGCTCAGTGCGTAGTAAGTGCTTACAAAGTAACATGAAAGAAACAAAACGTAAGAGGATATAGTGTTACTCGCACACTGGTCAATCAACCAACAAATGGGAATTATTGAGCACATATCCATTAGAGGGAAATGTTTGCCTGCTGTGTGACCTTGGGCAATCACTTATAACTTCTCTGTGCCTCACTTGCCTCATCTGTAAAAAATGGGGATTAAGAGTGTAAACCCAATGTGGGACAGGGACTGTGACCAAACTGATTAATTTGTATCTACCTCAGTGCTTAGAACAATGCTTAGCACATAATAAGTGCTTAACAAGTACTATATTATTATTATAAAGTGAGTCTCCCCAACTAGCTTCCTCCTCAAATGAGGTGAGCTAATTATGGGTGGGGAATGTGTTTACAAACTCTGTTTTATTATACTCTCTCCCAAAGACTTAGTTCAGTGCTCTGCACACAGTAAGCACTCAATAAATATGATTGTTTGAAGTACGGAGTTCAGGTGTGGGTGTTATAGTCCTCTAGAAGCTGATAGAGATACTTTGAAATATTATTATTCACAGTGTTATTATTCACCGGAGAGAAGCAGTGTGGCATGGGCCTGGGAGTCGGAAGGACCTGGGTTCGCCACTCGTGTTCTGGGTGACCTGGAGCAAGTCACTTAACTTGTCTGTGCCTCAGTATCTTCATCTGCAAAATGGGGATTAAGACTGTGGGCTTCACGTGGAGAGGGACTATATCCAACGTGATTAGCTTGTTTCTATCTCAGCGCTTACTACAGTGCCTAGATCCAGTAAGTGCTTAGCAAATACCATAACTCCCCCCTCAAAAAAAACAGAGTTGTGGCTAGGAGACATTTCCCTGGCAAACATAGCCTAGACATTAACAACTGGGGCTTATCCATGCATTGAGCAGCTGTTTCAAAAAACAAACAAAAATGATGATGGGCTCAACTCTGGTGAATGTTCTGACAGTGTTTATTCTCACCAATGAACGGACAGTGCAATGGATGTACCTTGGTTTACATTGCAAGTAGCTGAATTGTGTAATTTGCAACTAGCCAAAGTGGCACCATAGACATTTTAATGAGGTCAGATGAGGACAGCTTGATTCTCATGCACACATTAATTACTTATGCAGCTAAGCAACCTGCCTTTATTGTATTTGTTTTTAGTAAAAAAAGAAGGGGAAAAGTAGGCTCTCAACCTGCTGCATGTTTTGGAAGAACAGTCATGGAATGCCATGGAAAAGCAGTGTGGCCTAGTGGAAAATGCATGGGCTAGGGAGTCAGAGGACTTGGTTTGTAATCCCAGCCCTATCACTTGTCTGCTGTGTGATCTTGGGCAAGTCACTTCACTTCTCTGTGACTCCATCACCTCATCTGTAAAATGGGAATTAAGACTGTGAGCCCCGTAAGGGAGAGGGACTGTGTCCCATTTGATTATTTTGTATCTATCCAAGTACTTAGTACAGTTCCTGACACACAGTAAGCACATAACAAATACCATTTAAAAAATGAATAAATTAAAAAACTCTGGCTACCTCAGAGAACTCCTCTGACTAGGAGAGGAAGTTCAGCTGTTGTTTCCTTGAACACTTCCAAGATTTAAATCCATCAGGACTAAGGTAGCTGCTTGAATCCACAGCCTCTTTTAATATGAAGGAGTAAAGTTATTTTCTGAGTAGGGGTGCAAGATCATTCATTCATTCAATCGTATTTATTGAGTGCCAACTGTGTGCAGAGCACTGTACTAAGTGCTTGGGAGAGTACAATACAAAAATAAACAGTCACATTCCCTGCCCACAATGAACTTAAAGTCTAGAGTAGGGGAAACAAAGATCAATATAAATAAATCACAGATATGTATATTAGTGCTATGGGTCTGGGAGTGGGGAAAAGCAAAGGGAGCAAGTCAGGGTGATGCAGAAGGGAGTGGGGAGATGAAGAAAAGTGGAGCTTAATCTGGGAAGGCATCTTGGTGGAGATGTGTTTTCAATAAGACTTTGAAGGCGGGGAGAGTAATTGTCTGTAGGATTTGAGAAAGGAGGGGCTTCCAGGCCCCAGGATCTGGGCTAGGGGTCAGCGGGGAGATAGCTGAGATGGAGGCACAGTGAGATGGTTAGCGCCGGAGGAGCGAAGTGTGACGACTGGGTTGTAGAAGGAGAAGAGTGAGGTGAGGTAGGTGGACTGCTTTAAAGCCACTGGTGAGGAGGTTTTGTTTGATGCGGAGGCAGATGGGCAACCACTGGTGTTTTTTGAGGAGCGGGATGACGTAACCTGAACGTTTTTGCAGAAAGAATAATAATGTTGGTATTTAAGCGCTTACTATGTGCAGAGCGCACTGTTCTAAGCACTGGGAGAGATACAGGGTAATCGGGTTGTCCCCCGTGAGGCTCACAGTCTTCATTCCCATTTTACAGATGAGGGAACTGAGGCACAGAGAAGTGAAGTGACTTGTCCACAGTCACACAGCTGACAAGATGATCCGGGCAGCAGAGTGAAGTATGGACTAGAGTGATGAGAGCCAAGAGTCTGGGAGGTCAGCAAGGAGGCTGATGCAGTAATCTAGGTGGGATAGGATGAGTTATTGCATTAATGTGGTAGCAGTTTGGAGGTTGAGGAAAGGGTGGATTTTAGTGATGTGGCCCTTGATGAATCTTTTGTTTGGATTGGGGTGCTTTTTTTAATGATACTTGTCAAGTGCATACTATGTGCCAGGCATTTTACTTAGCGCTGGGGTAGAAAAAAGATAATGGGATTATTTTTGATCATTCATTCAGTCGTATTTACTGAGCGCTTACTGTGCAGAATACTGTACTAAGCTCTTGGAAAGTACAATTCGGCAACTGATAGAGACAATCCCTACCCAACAATGGGCTCACAGTACAGAAGGAGGAAGACAGACAACAAAACATCTTTTCCTCATTTCAGATGAGGTAACCGAGGCCCAGAATTGAAGTGACTTGCCCAAGGTCACACAGCAGACAAGTGGTGGAACCGGGATTAGAACCCAGGTTCTTCTGACTCCCAGGCCCGTGCTGCTTCTCCACATGGGAACTTTGAACAGGGGAATCCACCCCTTCCCCTCACCAGCAGGTTTTGAAGAACAGGAAGGGGAATGGGATTTGGAGGCTATGGGAGTCATCCCCTCCTATAGAGAGGAAGGCGGTTGGTTTTGTAAATTGGAGAGAGCGCACACTTGGTCCTTCTCCTTCTAGCTTAGTGTTCCCCTCTGCTTTTTTTCAAGGAGAGGTGGCTTTCAGACATGGAGGGGATATGTGGTCCAGGATTCCCCGGAACGAAGGTTGGAATGGGTAAAATCGGGAAGATGGTGATTCCTGCCTATTTTGAGGCTTTAGGGAGTGACAATTTTCTAAGTCCCTTTCCCCCAGCCCCATTTTCCAACCCCTCACTTTCCTAGCCTATCTCTCCTTTCACACACGACGGGGCTGCTTTCTCATTTTTCAGCCTGGCTCCAGCTGATAAAAACTGGCCACGCTGCCCTTTTATTCCCACTCTTGCTCTCTCGATAAGTGCGGCACTTTCCCCGTCAGGCTAGAAGCTTGCCGTGGTGCGTGGGATGTTAGAGACTTCTCTCCCCTTGCAGGATTTGATCTTTGCCAATCCCAGAGCCTCGGGCAGGTGATTCCTTGTGGTCTGATTCAGTCATATTTATTTAGCACTTACTGTGTGCAAAGCACTGTACTAAGCGCTTAATGTGTTTGGCTTCACTATCTGAGAATTGCCCATCTCTGCGGATGGTTCTGAGATTATAGTCATGTATCTCCCCAAGTCCTTTGTATGGAATAGTCACTCAATAAATGCCATAAAAATAAAAAAAACAGAGACCAATTAAGGGCTCCTGCTGGCTGTGGTGGAGCAATTGAAATATTTACAAATTCAGTCCATTGTTTAAATGGTATCTGTTTAGCGCATACTATGTGTTAGGCACTGTTCTAAGTGTGTTAGGCACTGTTCTAAGCGCTGGGCTAGATACAAGGTAATCAGGTTGGAAGCAGTCCACCTGGAGCTCACAGTCTTTTCCCCAATTTACAGATGAGGTGACTGAGGCCCAGAGAAGTGAAGTGATTTGCCCATGGTCGCACAGCAGACAAGTGGAGTCAGGACTAGAACCCATGACTTTCTGACTCCCAGACCCATGCTCTATCCACTATGCCATGCTGAGCCCTTACAGTGTGCCAACTGCTGTGTTCAGGCCTGGAGCAGATGCAGCTTAATTAAATCAGACACATTCCCGCCTCCCCATAGGGCTCACAATCTAAAATGAGGAAATTTAAGCAACTTGCCTGAGGTCACATAGCTGGTAAGTGGCAGAGTTGGAATTAGAACCCAGGTCCATGGCCTATTGGAGAGAGCACAGGCCTGTGAGTTGGAAGGAACCGGTTCTAATCCTAACTTTGCCACATGTCTGCTGTGTGGCCTTGGGCAAGTCACTTGACTTCTCTGTGCCTCAGTTCCATCATCTATAAAATGGGGATTAAGGCTGGGATCCGCATTGTGGGACATGGACTGTGTCCAACCTGATTACCTTGTATCTACCCTAGTGCTTAGAACAGTGCCTGGCATAGAGTAAACCCTTAAAAAAATCATTAAAAAAAGGTCCCCTGCCTCCTACGCCCTTTTCCACGGGGCACACAATCCAACAGACAGCCACTCTCCCCCACTTCAAAGTATTATTGAAGGCACATCTCCTCCAAGAAGCCTTCCCAGATTAAGCCCCTCCTTTCCTTTTCTCCCCCTCCCTTCTGTGTCGCCATGACTTGCTCCCTTTGTTCTTCCCCTGTCCCAGCCCCACAGCACTTATGTACATATGTGTCATTTATTTATTTGTATTGATGTCTGTCTCCTCCCCTCTAGACTGTAAACTCATTGTGGCAGGGAATGTGTCTGTTTATTGTTGAACTGTACTCTCCTAAGCACTCAATACAGTGCTCTGCACACAGTAAGTGCAAAATATATAAGATTGAATGAATAGGACACTACTACTCCCGATCATTTGAGTAGACCTTTTGACAAGTTTTATTTTAAGTTTGAACAAAGCCCAAGCAAATCTATAGCCTTATCCCTGGATTCCTGCTTCTTTGGCTGAGACTTGGGGTGCTGAGGCTGGAAGTGAGGGACAGTGGCTAACCCCTAGATTGAAGCCATCCTGGCTGAGGGAGTTCATTCTGTTTGGCACAGGCTGCTTCATATAATAATAATAATATAATAATTATGGTACTTGTTAAGCGCTTACTATGAGCCAGGCACTGTACTAAGTGCTGGGGTGGATACAGGCAAATCGGGTTGGACCCAATCCCCGTCCCATGTGGGGCTCACAGTCTCAATCCACATTTTATAGATGAGGTAACTGAGGCCCAGAAAAGTGAAGTGACTTGTCCAAGGCCATGCATCAGACAAGTGGCAGAGCCAGGATTAGAACCTATGACCTTTTGACTCCCAGGCCCATGCTCTATCCACCACACCATGCTGCTTCCATTTATATAGCAGAGAGCTGCCTGCCCTTCTTCAGCCTTAAGCACATTAGTTTAAAACCCTTTTTTATTCCATTCATGAACTTAATGACACTTATATTTTAAATCTCCTGGATCCCCATGCTATCTTTGGGTCCTTCAGTAAGCCGTGAAAGGATTAGAAAGACAGGCAGCTCTTGGCTTTAAGCAGAGGAGGTGAAACCTGCATCTAAACTTGCCAGCCAAGGGTCATTAGAGCTCACTGTTGAACCGGTGGGTTGCCCTGCAGCAGATAATATCCCAATAATAACAACAATAATAATTACGATACTTGTTAAGTGCTTACTGTTGTGCCAAGCACTGTTCTAAAAACTGAGGGAGATACAAGATAATAATTATTATCACTTTGTTAAGTGCTTATTATGTGCCAGCCACTGTACTAAGCACTGGCGTAGCTACAAGCAAATCAGGTTGGATGCAATCCCTGTCCCACACAGGGCTCACAGTTTTAACATTTTGCAGATGAGGGAACAGGCTCAGAGAAGTGAAGTGGTTTGCCCAAGGCCACACAGCAGACAAGTGGTAGAGATTAGAACCCATGACCTTCTGACTCCCCGGCTGTGCTCTTTCCACTAGGCCATGCTGTTTCTCAGCAGGCTGTTCTGCTTCTCAACAGTTAATCAGGTTAATCAAGTTAATCAGGTTGGACAAAGTCCCTGCCCCACATGGGGCCCACGGTCTTAATCCCCATTTTACAGAAGACATACCGGAGGTCCAGAAAAGTGAACTGACATGGCAGACATGTGGCAGAGCTGGGATTAAAATCCGGGTCCTTCTGACTCCCAGCCCTGTGCTCTGTCTACTAAGTCACGCTGATTCTAGGTGCAGATTAGGAGCTGGCATATACAATTCAGAGCCATATCTGAGAGTTTAGCACTGAGCCTCACCAAAGTCTTAGGACCTTGGAGGGGAGCCAAGCTTGCGAAGGGAGCCAAGCTTGCGAACCTCCCTTTATAAGAAGGGTAAACTGAGGTCTAGAATGATGACACAACAGGTGACATTGAGGTTTTTGAGCTGACCGTCTCACAGTTGTATCTGTCATAGATTTACTTGGCTAAGAAAGACTTAGGTGGAAGGAATGAATACTTTGCCAGGACAGTAACAAACAGTTTGAGAATGGTCTAAAGGCTAAGTTCCACCCATAATTCTGGATGAGGCAAGAAAAGCTGAACTGCTCTGGACTTAACTGGCAACACCTGTGTCAGGTGAGATGGAATGCCGGGAAAGAGAGGGGAGCTGGGACTGCCGGAAGCAGTGTGGGAGGAGGACTTGTCTAGGTAATTCTTCCCTGTTTGTTCGGGAGGTGTTTCACTCCAAGAAGTCTGCAACAACTCGGAGTCCCCAGGTGAGGCATAAAATGCGAAAACACAAGAAGGAAAAGAAAGATCACAAGATTCAAACCATATGAGGGGATAGAGAGGGAATTATAGGAAAAAAGTCATCTGCGGCAACAATTTAGTCGAGTGTTAATGGCAGACTTGCAACCCTCTCTTCCTCCCCACTCCCGCTTTAGCTACTTACTTGTCTCTTCTTTTGAAGAGGCTGGGGGAATAAGGAGGCTGAAATGCCATTGAGGGGAGAGCTCCTTTTGTCTTTTTCTCTTTTTCTCCTTCTCTCTTCCCTCCCGTAGCCAACCCAATGCGAAGGCGTGAGGAGAATGGACCGCTGAGGTAGTAGCAGCGACTTAGAGAACGACTCTGACTTCATGGAAAATCCCAAAAGTCAAAAACGAGTGAGTCAGAGAGAGGAAACCCGAGACCAGAAACTGATGCATCCTCTCTGCTCAATGGAAAGTGTCCTTGCTGCCCAGAACAGAGGGGTCTGGTTAGGTGAAGAAGGCGGTGGGTGAGGGAGATGAGCCGGTGGGGGGAAAGATTCAAGGAGGAAGCAGTGCGACCATCCAAGCAGGGAGGCTCTTCCTGAAGAGCATTTAACCATTTATTTTGAGTAAACACTGGAAACATATGATTCCAGCAGCAATGACTAGGGCCTTTCAGCTTCTTGCTAGGACAATGGTACAATTTGCAGTAGTCATATCCAACAATACCCTATTTCTCTGAATGATACCAAGGACCAAGCAGAGAGAAAAGATGACCACAACAAGATCTGAACAAACAAAAATAGCTATTTTTCCTTGTTCAGAGAGTCAGATCTACTGTGCTCGTCTCCTCCCTCCCTAACTTCAATGGGTGTAAATTGTTATTACGGAGAGCATTGCTATTGCTGACAATATTCTTATGAACTCAAGATGAGAGAGAGTGGGAATTGGTTTAATGGAATAATAAATAATACTAATAATGAGAAACACTAGTGTGATTCAAGTATTTACTATGTACCAAGCACTGACCTAAACATGGGGATAGATATCAGAAAATCTGACCAGACACAGTCCCTGTCCCACATGAGGGTCACAGTCTGAAGAGGGAGAACAATTAATCCTCATTCTAAAAATGAGGAAACTGAGGCATAGAGAAATGTCTAAGGTGAAAGAGTAAGTCACTTAAGTTCTTAAATTCAAAGGACCCTCCAATCAATCGATCCATCAAGTGTGTTTGTTGAGCACTTAGTCTTCACAGAGCACACTATACTAAGTCAATCGTATTTATGCAGCACTTATTCTGTGCAGAGCACTGTCATAGGTGCTTGGGAGAGTATAATATAACAGAGTCGGAAGACAGGTTACCTGCCCACAGCTAACACTGTTTAGAGGAGCAGAACTGTTTGGTAGAGTACTTGAGGGTAGGTAGAAATGATCTCTGCCCTCAAGAAGCTTAGTAAGAAGGCTGTTGCTCAGTCATGATGTCCCCCCCAACCCGAAACAGTGGATCTGTACTCTATTTGCTTATGGTGAGTAGCCACAGGCCTGGGATTTAGAAGGACCTCGGTTCTAAACCCTGCTCCGCCACATGTCTGCTGTGCAATCTTGGTCCAGTCACTTAATTTCTCTGGGCCTCAGTTACCTCATCTGTAAAATGGGGATAAGAGTGTGTGCCCATGTGGGACAGGGACTCTGTCCATCTTGATTAACTCGTACCTATGCCAGTGCTTGACACATAATAAGAACTTAAGTTCCATTATTATTATTACATTCCCAGAGTTTAAGTCTTCCTTTCTTCATGTTGAACCTTTGATGTCATTTTTCCCTCTTGCTCTGACAATCATTTTCTCTATTGGTGCACTCCTTTCTCTGGCTTCCCTTTGATCCTAACTTTTCTCTCCAGTTGAAAAGTCACCTTAGTTCTAAAGTTCTGTATCCCCAGATGCTGCTTGATGTACCCATCTACTTGTCTCCCAGTGTCTCCATGGCCCTCCTAGATTACATTCCCTCCAACTCATTCTGTCTCAGTTTCCTCATGGAGAATTGATTTGAAATCCCTCTGAAATACCAGAGTGCTACTCAATGTATGTTCATAATAATAATAATATTTGTTAAGCGCTTACTAAGTGCTGGGGTAGATACAAGATAATCAGGGCCCACATGGGGCTCACAGTCTAAATAGGAGGGAGAACAGGTATTGAATTCCCTGAAGCACAGAGACATTACGTGACTTGCCTAAGGTCACACAGCAGGTAAATGGCAGAGCCAAAATTAGAGGCCAGATCCTCCAACTTTCAGGCCAGTGTTCTTTCCACTAGTCCACACTGCTTCCCATTCATATGTTCTCTTGACACCTACCCACTTCACGGGGGTTATGTGAGCATTATTTTTGGCAGAATAATTAGAATTCCACAGTTGTAAACTGCTCTGAATCACAGGGTGGCCTCCCAGCTCCATGAAAGACAGATGAGTCTAGCTGGGATGCAATAAATCCATTTCTCTGCTACATGGGAGAGGGGAGGGAAGCTTGGAAAAGATTATTCTGTAGGCTCAAAAGGGTAGGCTCAAGGAGGAAGTAGACAGAGGCAGCAAATGGTCCGCTCTTTCCACCTTCAAAGCATTATTAAGGTCACACCTCCTCCGAGAGGCCTTTCCTAAGTAAGCTCTCTTTTTCCCCCACTCGTTCTCCCTTCTGCGTCATCTATGAACATGGATCCGTGACCTTTAGACATTTGCTGTTTGCCCCAGCCCCAAACCTAAAGCACTTATGTACCTATCTATGTACATATGAATATGATTGAATATCTCTAAATTGTACATTATAAATTACTTATATTAATGTCTGTCACCCCCTCTAGACTGTAAACTCATTATGGGCAGGGAGTGGATTTGCTAATTCTGCTATACTGTACTCTCCCAAGTGCTTAGTACAGTGCTCTGCACATATTAAGGACTCAATAAATACCACTGATTGACTGACCCAACAAAATCCGCTCTCTCAAGCTGGTTCTGTCCCTTAAATAGGGCTACCTCACCTTAGAATCACACAAGGGAGCTGCCAAATAGAAGCATCTTCTACCTTTCCTGAATTTGAGTCTATAGAAGAATGTTTTCCAACCTTCCCTTCAGACACGGTTATGCGGGACAGGAAGTTTGTTTGATCTGGTTGTATTTTATCTATTACAGTGCTTGGCACATAGGAAAAATTTAATAAATATAATGATAAGCAATGTGACCTAGTGGAGTCAGATCTGGGAGTCAGATCTGGAGTCGGATCTGGGAGTCAGAGGACCTGGCTTCTAATCCCAGTTCTGCCACTTTTTAACTTTTTTAATGGTATTTGTTACGCACTTACTATGTGCCAGGCACTGTACTGAGCACTGGACATAGATAAAAGCTAAGTAGGTTAGTCCCAGTCCCCATAGGGCTTACAGTCCCAATCCCCATTTTACAGATGAGGTAACTGAGGCACAAAGAAGTTAAATTACTTGCCAAGGTCACACAGTAGACAAGTGGAGGAGCTGGGTTACAGTTCAGGTCCTTTTGAGTCCCAACCCCATGCTCTATCTACTGTGCCACAGTGCTTCTCAGTCTTGTCTGATGATCTTACATCTCCCCCAGTGCTTAGCACAATGCCTGGTACATAGCAAATGCTTAACAAATACCATTAAAAAAACTGTTACAGAGAACCTGGGTGCAAATGAAAAGAGGTAGTTTGTTTTTCAACTGGACTCACTGAAATTAACTAACAACTCTGACTAGGAAAATTGCCACAAATATCTTAAGTGACATGGTAAATGATTCCCGCCCCAACCCGAATTAAAATAACATTACTAAAGCCCTACTCTTACAGACAAGGCTGTGGAGTTTACCCTAAAATACAGAGGAAGATCTTAATCCCTTCTCTGTCACAACATCCAGGGAAAAGAATAATCCGAATGTAATAAATTCCTAGTTTTTATGAGTGTGCTCTAGTCCCCCATCTTTGCAGAGTCAAAAGTGAAAGGCTAGAACATCGCCCCCAGAACTATTTGTTTATATAGTCCACATTCCTATGGAGGTCAGGCCCGCGTTCTCCCGGACACTGACAGGGCCTTTCTCCCCTTCCATTTCTGGTCCATGGATCTTTCCAGAAAGCGGAGATTCTCAAATATTTTATACTTCAGTTGCCAAGTTTACTTTCAGTAGAACATGAAGGACTTGGGGCTGTTTACACTTCTCTGAGAATAAGGCCAATGGCTGGCTCATTTTGAATCCTGCCAAGTGCTCCCGGTAGATTTCATCCTCGTGAAGTGTGAAGTCGCCTCAGAGAAATGACACCTGAATCCCTGAAAAGACTAGAAGAGCTGAGAGCTAAGGCCTGGAATGCCCTCTTCGTCTCTGACAGATGATTACTCTCCTCCCCTTCAAAGCCTTATTGAAGACTCATCTCTTCCAAGAGGTCTAAGCTTTCATTTCCTCTTTTCCCACTGCCTTTTGCGTCACCCTGATTTGCTCCCTTTATTGGCCGCCCCCATCTTCCCCACAGCATTTATGGCCATATCCATAATTTATTTATATTAATGTCTGTCTCCCTGACCCGTTTAGACTGTAAGCTAGTTGTGGGCAGGAAATGTGTCCACCAACTCATGAAGGACCCAGTGAAGGTAAGCTGCAGGAAGAGTGTACCTGAGGATTCATTCAATCCTCTAGACTGCAAGCTCATTATGGGCAGGGAATGTATCTGCTAATTGTGTTGTACTGTACTCCTCCAAGGTCATAGTACAGTGCTCTGCATGTAGCAAGTGCTAAATAAATACTACTGATTGAACGATTGATTTTATGAGGGAGACAGGCAAACGGGAGTTGCAAACACACAGTGAGAGGAGGACATAAAAAAAATCTCATCTCAACTGGTGACGGCAAGAGTATGGAAAGATGACTAAATAAAGGAATGAATAGAGTGCAGTATAGTGAGAAGGGATGGAAAGTAGCCCACAAGGGGTGAGGAAAGGTGAGGTAGAATCCAGGAGGAAGAAGCAGGTGATTGCCTGCCCTTTGGGCTGTGGGATTCTAGAAATTCTTGGGAATTGAAGAGGCTTGTCCCAAATTTCCATGGTCTATTCCAGGGCTGTAGTTTAGAAGCTTCATCTTGGGATCAGGCAAGCTAAATGGTGCTGCCAGCTAATTTTTTCAATTATCTGAATGTCAAGCACATTCCGTTCTTTATCCTTCACATCTACATTCTTGATCGTCATTGTTTGGCTGACAAAGGAGAAATGAAACATTCAATTGCCATTATTCTTTCCATAAAGCATGGGGCTCAGCAGAACAGGGTCAGTAAGGTAGGATGTGTGACACCTTTTTTATAGCTGAGATTCGCATTGGCTATCAGCAGCAATGCCCAGGGCTATACCCCTACTAACCCCAAATATTGCTTCCTGCATCTATTCGAAAAAGCAGGGTAGGGTTGTCTAAACTGTGGTCTGTCACCGTCCCTCTAAAAACTAGAAAGAGCCATAAATCAATCAATTAATGGGGCTTGTTAAGTGCTTACTGTGTGCCAAGCATGGTTCTAAGCACTGGGGTAGATACAAGTCAGTCAGGTTGGACACTGTCCCTGTCCCACATGGGGCTCACACCCTTAATCCTCATGTCACAGATGAGGTCACTGAGGCCCAGAGAAGTTAAATGACTTCCCCAAGGTCACACAGCAGACATGTAGGGGAGCTGGAATTAGAACTCAGGTCCTTCTGACTTCCAGGCCTGTGCTCTATCCACTAATCCATGCTGCTTCTCTGATCAATGGTATTTATTGAGCACTTAATGGGTGCAGAGCACTGTACTAAGTACTTGGAGAGTAAAATGCATTCCCTGTCCTCAAAGAGCTTACAGACTACAAAGAGAGACAGACATTAAAGTAAATTACAGATGTGGGATTTCTTAATATGTTCAGGAGTCTGTCCCCCCTCAACTAGATTGTAAACTCTTCAAGACAAGGATTATGTCTATCCATCAGTGGTATTTATTGAGCACTTACTGTATGCAGAGCACTGTACTAAGTGCTTGGAGGAGTACAATACACCTCTATGTACTCTCTCAAGCACTGGTACAGTGTTCTGCACAAAGTAAACACTCAAATACCATTGATTGAAAGTCAGAAGGGAACAAATAAGATTATGCCAATGGGCAGTAGTAATAACTGGTATTTGTTAAGCACTTACTATGTGCAAGGCACCATACTAAGCACTGAGGTGAATACAAGCAAATCAGATTGGACACAGTCCCTGTCCCAAGAGGAGCCCACAGTTTCGATCCCCATTTTACAGATGAGGTAACTGAGGCACAGAGAAGTGAAGTGACTTATCCCTTTAGACTGTAAGCTTGTTCTGGGCAGGGAATATGTTTATGGTTGAAGTGTACTCTCTCAGTGCTCTGCACACAGCAGATCAATAAATACAATTGAATGAATTAAATGAGGTCTCACAGCAGACAAGTGACAGAACTAGGATTAGAACTCAGGTCCTTCCGACTCCTAGGCCTGTGCTTTATCCAACAGGCCATGCTGTCAAATGATAGCACATATTTTGAGATTCTCCCATTCTCTACTTATGATACTCCAAATGCTCCCCTAATCTGCAGAAGACTTGGGGCATAGGGGCATTTAATACACTGGTGTGGCCACCTTCTCCTTGTCATGGCAGCTCCAGCCACCTCCCTCAATCAATCAGTGGTATTTAATGAGTGTTTACTCGTGTGGAACACTCTATTATACTCCTCTTATCTAGGAATATCCTACCCCAGTCCTCTGCCTTACCCTTCTGAGGAGTCTGGATTAGGAACAGAAGGTGAGGCAATAAGAATAGGGAAGAGCAAATCCAGAACTTGTCACCACAAGGAGAGCAATAGTAAAATTTCAAGTGGAAAATAGTCCAAGACTTGACGGTAGGGGTTATAAAGGCTCTGCAAATACCAGGCACTTTTTTTTTTTTTTTTACCATTGAAAAGCACTTTTTTAATGCAGATTCACTGTGACCTTTCCACCCTCTGGCAGGATTCTGAAAAATCCTGAATCTCAGCCCAAGCCACTTATTCCAAGTAGAGATTTTTGTTTCAGTGGGAATTCAAGAGAAGGGCAGCTTTAGGTTACCACGTTGGGGCCAGAATTATGCAGGCCGTCTGTTTACATGGAACAACTTAACCAGGTAATTTCTCAATCCTCCACTTCATTTTCAGCTGAGCTAACCCAGCCAGAACTGAGCCTCAGGCAAATTTAGCAGGCTGAAGAAGGATGTTGTTTTTGTCTCTTCAGAACAGTTCCAGGTGAGGTTGCTAATCTCCCCCTCCACCCCTCTTCACCCCACAGAGGCTGGACACTGGAGGAACCCTGGTCCCATTCCCTGCCCTTCCGGCTCAATCAATAAATCAATCGATCAGTCATATTTATTGAGTGCTTACTGTGTGCAGAGCACTGTACTAAGATTTTGGGAGAGTATAGAAGGACCCAAGTTCTAATCCTGGCTCCACCACATGTCTGCTGTGTGACCTTGGGCAAGTTGCTCCACTTCTCTGTGCCTCAATCCCCTCATCTGTAAAATGGGGATTAAGAATCTGAGCCCCATGTGGGACAGGAACTGTGTCCAATCTGATTAATTTATATCTACCCCACCAAATAGAAAAGTGCTTGGCACATAGTAAGAGTTTAAAAAGAACCATTGTTATTATTATCATCAGAGTTGGTAGACTTTGTAATTTATCTATTTATTTATGTTAATGTCTGTCTTCCCGTCTAGTCTCTGAGCTCACTGTGGGCAGGAATGTGTCTGTTATTATACTGCACTCTCCCAAGTGCTTAGTACAGTGCTTTGCACACAGTAAGTACTCAATAAATATGACTGAATAGATACACTCTCTACACTCTCTTCCCACTGTGAGTTTACAGTCTAGAGGGGAGACAGATATTATTATAAATAAATGACATATATGTACATAAGTGCTGTGGGGATGAGGGAAGGGTGAATAAAGGGTGTAAATCCAAGAGCTAGGGCCATGCAGAATGGAGCGGGAGAAGAGAAAAGAGTATTTCATGGGGTAAGACTCTTTGGAGGAGATGTGCTTTTAATAAAGCTCCTCATCTCTTAACTCTACAGGTGAGTTTCCAACTCCTTTCTGGGTTTCCTATTCTTACCTTTAGGTTAATGTCAACTGGTGAAGAAGGACTGGGGCATATGGATTCATTGGTGACCTTAGTGGCAAGAACATGGGCTTGGGAGCCAGAGGACATGGGTTCTAATCCTGGCTCCACCACTTGTCTGCTGTGTGACCTTGGTCAAGCTACTTAACTTCTCTGTACCTCAGTTCCCTCATCTGTAAAATGGGGATTAAGACTGTGAGCCCCACGTGGGACAACCTGATTACCTTGTATCTACCCCAGCACTTAGAACAGTGCTTGGCACATAGTAGGCACTTAACAAGTACCATAATAATAATTATTATTATTATTATTATTTCCAGGGGCAGGGAGTTTGGGAGAGAACAAATAGGAGTCTCCGTAGTCCCTGCTTCTCAGTGCCATGGAAACAGGAACGGTGGGGAAGAAATCAGGGGGTATTAATTCAACAATCATATCTGAGTGCTTACCATATGCAGGGCACTGTACTAAGCTCTTGGGAGAGTACAATATAGCCAAGTACCCCCTGCCCCCAAGTCCATGATTTCCCCACTCTTGAAGAACCTCCGACCATCATTGCATCAATCAGAAACTCCTCATGATTGGCTTTAAAGATTGGCTTTAAAGCATTCAATTACCTCTCCCCTTCCTACCTTACCTCTCTGACTTCCTACAACTTCGCCGGTATACTTCGCTCCTCTTATGCTAACCTGCTCACTGTTCCTCAGTTTCATTCGTCTCTCACCACAGACCTCTTGCCCACATCCTGTCTCTGGCCTGGAAAGTCCTCCCTCCTCATATGATGATGATAATGATGGTATTTGTTAAGCGCTTACTATGTGCCAAGCACTGTTCTAAGTGCTGAGCACTGGGACAGATGATCATTCTCCCCACTTTCAAAACATTACTGAAGGCACATCTCCTCCAAGAGGCCTCCCCCGACTAGGCCCTCATATCCTCTTTTCTCACTCCCTTTTGCGTCGCCCTTGCCCTTGGCTTGGCACCTGTGATGCACCCCTCCCTCAGCCCTACAGCATTTATGTACATACCTGTAATTTATTTATATTATTGTCTGCCTCCCCTAGACTTAGAGAAACAGCATGGCCTAGTGGCAAGAGCATGGGCTTGGAAGTCAGAGGATGTGGGTTCTAATCCTGGCTCTGCCACTTGTCTGCTGTGTGATCTTGGGCAAACCACTTCACTTCTCTATGCCTCAGTGCCCTCATCTGTAAAGTGAGGATTAAAACCGTGCGCCCCACATGGGACAACCTGATTACCTTGTAGCTTAGAACAGTGCTTGGTACATAGTAAGCGCCTAACAAATACCATAATAATAATAGACTTTAAGCTCGCTGTGGTCAGGGAACATTTCTACCAACTCTGTTATACTGTACTCTCCCAAGTGCTTATTACAGTGCTCTGCACATAGTAAGTGCTCAATAAATGCTATTGTGATTGATTGAAGGAGACTCTAAGATGGATGTGCAGGAGAATGGAAGATGAGGTCAAGTCCCAGCATAGCACTAAGAGAAAACCAGCAAGTGACCTGAAGGACACACTTAGAGGTCCGTAGCATCACCCCCAAGGCTTTATCAAAGCCCCAAGTTTGCCTCCCTGTTATTTATGTTTGTTTGCCATTACTGAGTGATCCTTATCACCAGTGGCCATCATGCCTTGCCTGTTTTGGAAGTGGTCAGAATATAGCCCACTGGCTTTAGGGTCAGAAGGTAATCCTGGGCACTGTCAGTCAATCGTATTTATTGAGCGCTTACTGCGTGCAGAGTACAGTACTGAGAGCTCAGGAGAGTACAATATGACAGTAAACAGACACATTCCCTGCCCACAACAACCTTACAGTTTAGAGGGCCTCCACTACTGTCAATCTGGCCCCAGCATGGATTCTTTTAAAGTAAATATTCTTGAGCAATAAATAAAAACGAAGGCAAGAAATTTCGAAACGTGTCACAATGCTCCGCTAGCCCTGTAAGAGGGCCGATTTGAGCCCCTGAGCTGTTCTTCGAAGTATAAATTACATGATGTCCCCTACAGTGAAGGCTGCTTCACAAAAGCCTCCTTCTTCGATTTGAGTTATGATTTGGCCTGTCTCCAGGTGATTCTTATAAAGAAGCTTGAAAACCTAAACCACAGCCCAGCCTCTCATGCTCTTGCTGGCCTCTATGGTTGTATCCTAATCCAGAGGTCCCACTGGTCCCAGGGCTTGGCCAATCCTCTACTGGCCCTGGGACAGAAGCCCTCGGTCTCCATGGACCTCCTTGCTTCTGGATCCCAGGTCACTCCCAGAGGATTCTGGAAGCTGGGTTTCTGAGGGGGCATCTCAAGACCTGAAAAGCCCTATCCTCTAGACTGTGAGCTCATCGAGGTCAGGAAATGTGTCTGTTGTTGTACTGTACTCTCCCAAGCTCTTAGTACAATGCTTTGCACGCAATAAGTGCTCAATAAATATGATTGAATAAATGAATCTGTACTGAGTGTTTACTCTGTGTAGGAAGCAGCTTGGCCTAGTGGATAAAGGCTGGGCCTGGGTGTCAGAAGATCATGGGTTCTCATTCTGGCTCTGCCACGTGTCTGTGCTGTGACCTTGGGCAAGTCACTTCACTTCTCTGGACCTCACTTCCCTCACCTGTAAAATGGGTATTAAGACTGTGAGCCCTATGTGGTACAGGGACTCTGTCCAATCCGACTATCTTGTATCTACCCCAACACTTAGAGCAGTGCCTGGCACATAGTAAGCGCTTAACAAATACCATAATTTTTTTTTAAATCATTATCATTATTATTATTATTATGTAAAGCCCTGCATTAAGCATCTGAGCACTGTTCTAAGCTCTGTCCCTTCTGCTCCCATTAACTTCAGATGAGTGTTCCCTGCCCAAATAGGCTTTCGCTCTTCTCCCATACAGTATAGAAGAGAAAATAACCTCTTGAAGGTTGACTTCCTTTCTATGAAGAATCAGAGGTTCAGGAGTGCTGAGGATTTCCAGTTCTCCTCCTGCCAACTCGCACTGGAGGGGTCGTTCTTACCCCAGAGAGCTGCCGGGGATGTGACCCTGAGATGGGCTCTTTCTGACCATGGCCAGGCTCCAAATGAACTGCCCTCAGTACACCTGAGTTGGGGCCAGTAGTGATCTTTCAAGGCTCAATTCTGGGACCCTTTCTATTCCCCATCTGTACCCATTCCCTTGGAGAACTCACTGGCTCCCATAGTTTCAACTAACTTCTCTATACGGATGAGCTCGTGGTTGGCAGGGAGCATGTCTACCAACTGAATTATATTGTAGCCTCACAAGTGCTTAGTACAGTGCTCTATACATAGTAAGCGCTCAATAAATACCACTGACTATTCACAATTTGCTCCTCTGATGCTAACCTTGTCACTGTGCCTTGATCTCGTCTCTCTCGCTACCAACCTCTCACCTGCAGCCTATCTCTGACCTGGAACTCCCTCCCTCATCATATTTGACAGACAATTACTCTCCCCTCCTTCAGGGTCTTATTAAGGGTGCATCACTTCCCTGACTAAACCCTCTTTTCCTTTTCTTGAACTCCCTTCTGTGTCGCTTTGACTTACTCAAACCCTCTCCCAGCCCCACAGCACTTATGTATATACCTGTAATTTTATTCATTTATATTAATGTCTGTCTCTCCCTCTAGACTGTAAGCTCATTGTGGGCAGGGAATGTGTCTATTATATTGTTATATTGTGCTCTTCCAACCGTTTACTACACTATCCACTCAGTAAGTGCTCAATAAATACTATGCTAGGTATCCCCTGGTTCCTCTATATCAAGCACCCTTAAGGGCTTTCTCTGGTTTTAGAGCACAGTGTAAGCACTTAACAAATACCAACTTTATTATTATTATACAGAGGTCCAGTTGCAGCATTAAGACACAGCAAAGCACTACGCTCTTGGGAGCATACAGCAGAATCAAAAGACACAGTCTTTGCCTGAGAGAAGCTTTCAGTCTAACGGTGAAGCAAATGGACATAAAATTATAACAGTGATGGTATTTGTTAAGTGCTTACTATCTGTCAAGCACTGTTCTAAGCACTGGGGTAGACACAAGGTTATCAGGTTGTCCCATGTGTGGCTTACGGTCTTAATCCCCATTTTACAGGTAACTGAGGCACAGTGAAGTTAAATGACTTGCCCAAAGTCGAACAATGATAAGTGGCAGAGCTGGGATTAGAACCCACAACTTCTGACTCCCAAACCTGTGCTCTTTCAACTAAACCATGCTGTAACACTGTTACCCTGAAAGAATCCCCGTTTGGAAAACAGGGGGCCTCTCAAGCTGTCACAACTTTCAAGTTTTAGCCTTACTGACAAACATACAACTGGTAACAGGGCAAAAGCATAAATTTAAATGATTAAAAGTAAAAGCAAATATGCCCGATGCTCCTATGTTTATCTGTTTGTTCGGGTGATGGATAGGATGGAACTACATTGTACTCTCCCAGGGGCTTAGTGCTCTGCACACAGTAAGTGCCCCAAAATGCCTTTGATTGCTCAGTTGATTTAGCCGAAGAACACTTCTTGGAGGAAGGATGGCTTTTGGGGAGGGCTTTGAAGGTGGGAAAGGGCATTGTGAATTTAAGTAGGGTATCATGTGAGCAATATATCATGAATTGGAGAGTGTAAGCAAGGCACAGCAAGAAGAGGAAAAACACAATCTGAGGAGAGGCAGAGGGAAGCTTGCCGAGCTTTAGGGAGCCAGATAATGGAGGGTCTTGAATTTGATAGTCAAGATCCCGAGTTAGTTGCTGGTGGGGGTTCAGTGTCACCGAAGGGTTTTCAAGAGAAGAATAGGATGTGAATTGATGGGTGTTTCAAAAACAGGACTTGTGCTGCTGTGGGTAGCACGGACTCATAGATTGTAAGCTCACTGTGGGCAGGGAATATGTCTACCAACTCTGAATTGTACACTCCTAAGTGCTTAGTACAGTGCTCTGCACTTAGTAAATAAATACCATTGATGATGATGATGATGATGATGATGATAAGAGGGGAAGCAGGGAGACTAGATAAGCGGCTGCCACAGTCGCTCAGAAATGAGGGGATGAAGGTCTGCATTAGGTGGAGCAGCGTGATAATGGATAGACAATGAACAATGTGACCTAGTGGATAGAGCACGGGAGTCAGAAGGACCCGGGTTCTAATCCCGGTTCTGCCACTTGTCTGCTGTGGGACTTTGGGCAAGTCACTTAACTTCTCTGGGCCTCAGTTACCTCATTTGTTAAATGGGGATTAAGACTGTGAGCCCCGTGTGGGACTGGGACTGTGCCCAACCCGATTTGCTTGTACCCACCCCAGTGCTTAGTACAGTGCCTGGCACACAGTAAGCGCTTAACAAATATCACAGTTATTATTATTATTAACTGAAACACAGGAAACTCAGTTTCTAGATTCAACTTGGCCTCAGCTACACTCCAGCCTTACACTCTGAAGATGCTACAACCTGACTCATTCCAAGCAGGCAGCGGCTTGGCTGGTTTATCCAGCCATCTCACTATTGATATAGCGATTATAGTTTCCGTGACAACCCATAGGTAAAGAAAAATAAAAGATGAAGCAGTCTCGGAGACCGATGTTGCTTTCTCCAAGGGATGGCCTCAAGTGGGGAAAGTGGGAGCAGAAGTCTCTCCCAGAGGTCTGGAAATGCAGGAAATGTCAGTAGCCAAGAAGTTGTTGGGGGTTGGGCGATGAAAATCAACAGAAATATACCTCCTATCAATCTACTGTGCAGCAGCTGTAGCATTAAAAATAACGGGTCTTAAAGTAATTTTAGAGCAGAAGAAGGAAACATTGAACAGGGCAAAAAAAAAAAAAGATAGGATTAGAACACCAATAAACCCAGAGGGGACCGGGAATAAATCAAGCCGATTAAATGTTACTCAGATAATTATTCTCCTTACACCGAGTGACTTTAGTGAAGATAATTTAGATAGAAATAACTGATACACATACCACAAATTAACTGCTTACTCAGAAAGATCTCCAAGAGATAAAGAAAGCCGGAACAGGAAAAAAAATCAAAATTTATGCTCTCGGAATCACTCCCACAAATTTTATCAAAACTTTCATCAGTGAAAAATGAATTCTGGTGAAAGGGAAGGGAAATCTGGGCAAGCACTTGGGAGGAGCCCGGAAAGACACATCACTGAGACAGTGCGGTTGAGAGAAGAGACAACTTGAGCAGATGGAACTGTGGAGATGTCAAATGATCAGAATATCTGATCAGGCAGTCACTAAAGCAATGTACGTGGCCAGTTGTTGGAAACCACTAGACCTTGATGCGTTGCAGAATTTCTGGTACATAATAATGTTGGTATTTTGTTAAGCGCTTACTATGTGCAGAGCACTGTTCTAAGCGCTGGGGGAGATACAGGGTCATCAGGTTGTCCCACGTGAGGCTCACAGTTAATCCCCATTTTACAGATGAGGTAACTGAGGCCCAGAGAAGTTAAGTGACTCGCCCGCAGTCACACAGCTGACAAGTGGCAGAGTAGGGATTCAAACCCATGACCTCTGACTCCAAAGCCCAGGCTCTTTCCACTGAGCCACGCTGTGACAATCCAGAGAGCTATGTGGCATTTTCATGACAATCTGGGTGAACCAGTGGCGACGCCTGATTTTCATGACATTTCAGAAACAATGCTCTTTTTACCAAGGATAATGCTATTTCAGATACAGCAAGATACTGATAAGTGACTCATTGACTCCCACCTATCCATGAAAGACATCCATTTTGATGGAGGAGACTTACCCACATTATGAGGGAAGGAAACCATGGCCAATAGCAGAAGGAATGACATATTATCATGGGGCTGAAAAGGCTATATCGTTTAAGATACTCTGATGGGTTTTGATCCCTTGATTAGCAAAATATCACTTTGCCAAATAAGATGACTGCGAGGCTTGTTTGGTGAAACTTGAAGGTTCGAGGTAATTGCTTCACAATGAAGACAGAAACAGTGAGGGAGAGAGAGATTTTGTGTGTGTGTGTGTGTGCGTGCGTGCGTGTAACACCTTGGGGAAATCACTTAACTTCTCTGTGCCTCAGTTTCCTCATCTCTAAAATGAGAATTAACTACCTCTCTCCTGTGAGATTAGACTGTGAGGCCCATGTGGGACATGGACTGTTTCTGAACTTTTTGTATTCTATCTATCCCAACACTTTGCTCAATTCTTGGCAAGTAGTAAGCATTTAATATCATGATTGTTATGACAGAGACAGAGATAGGGAGAGAGAGAGATCACTTCTACCTCTTGAAGTCTGATGAAATTGAGGGCCTAGGCTTGTACAGAGAATCAGTGTGGTCTAGTAGAAAGAGCAGGAACCTGGGAAGAGGAGAAACTGGGTTCTAATCCTGACTCTGCCACTTGCCTGCTATGCAACCTTGGGCATGTCACGTAACTTTTCTAGGCTTCGGTTTCTTCATCTATAAAATGGAGAAAAAAGTATCTGTTCTCCCTCCCACTTAGACTGCAAACCCCACATGGGACAGGGACTGTGTCTGACCTGATTATCTTGTATCTATCCCAGGGTTGAATTCAGTACTTGGCACATAGTAATTGCTTAACAAATACTATTATTATTATTTCCTATCTGCCTAGGATCCTCATGCACATTGGAGCCAGAGAGGTGCTCCCTGGGCTCAAGTGAGAAGTATCCTGGCCTAGTGGATAGAGCCCGGGCCTGGGAGTCAGAGGATCTGGGTTCTAATCCTGGATTTCCCAATTGCTCTCTGGGTGACCTTGGGCAAGACACTTACTTTCTCTGTGCCTCAAGTCTCTGGTTCTCCTTCCTACTTAGACTGGAGCCCCATGTGAGACAGGAACTGTGTCCAACCTAATTAGCTTGTATCTACTCCAGTGCTTGGAACACTGACACACAGTAAACACTTAACAAATTCCATTAAAAAACCCCAAAACCTGCAGATTAGGGAGACGGTCGGGTATAAACAAGTTTTGGGCTCTACTCCCCTCTGCATCACCCTGACTTGCTCCCTTTGCTCTTCCCCTCTCCCAGCCCCACAACACTTATGTACATATCTGTAATTTTATTTATTTATATTGATATCTATCTCCCCCCCATCTAGATGGTAAGTTCAGTGTGGGCAGGCAGGCAATATCACTGTTTATTGTTGTGTAGTACTTTCCCAAGTGCTTAGTACAGTGCTCTGCACACAATAAGCACTCAATAAATACGATTGAATGAATGAATGAATGAATGAATACTGATAAATCCAATCCTCAAATGTAGCTTTTGTCATTCTTTCATCACATATACTTCTAGTGATCTTCACTTGGGCAAAATCAGATGCAAACATACTTTTGCTGAGTTGTACTTTACAAGCGCTTAACACAGTGCTCTGCAAACAGTACGTGCTCAATAAATACGATTGAGTGAATGATCGAATGAATAATACAGAGGGGCAGAGTACAAGTCCAGATATCTGGCCAGCACAAAGAAAGAAGCCTGCCCGGTGACCTTCTCTCTAGAGTGTAATCTTGTTGTCGGCGGGGAATGTGTCCATTTACTGTTCTGTTGTACTCTCCCAAGCGCTTAAAATAGTGCTCTGCACTCAGAAAGCGTTCAATACATACAACTGAATGAGCGAATAACTTGGGCACCTAAATACCAGTGGTAATAATGAGTCTCTGAATAAGCAGCCCCTTCCTGTGGGCCCTAACTACAGGGTACCTGGCCTTCCACATACCAGTCTCCTTCAAGGAAGATTAAATCCTACTAGTGTACTCCAAGCACCGGGCTCCTTTCTCTCCTGCCTCGTCTTCTGTACTTAATGTCACCTAAGGACAGGCATTGGACCCCAAGATTGAGAAAGACCCCTGGTCTCCAGCCAGAAAGGAAAAAACAAGAAAAAAAAAAAAGGAGGGAGCGGTTACTAACGGGCAGCTTCCGCTTCACTGGTTTTGCAAACAATCAACTGACCCTTTTTTAGGGTTCATGTTTAGCTGAAATCGCCTGGGTAAAATAGTTCCCCGGAGACCTGGATTCCAGAATACGCATGGAGAACAGACCTGCCCGCCCACCCTGGGAAAGGAGAGAGCCCTTGCAAGACCAGTCTTTCCCCAGCATGGTCTACTGGGAGGACTGGAGTGTAAGTGGTTTGAGGCATCTCACAGGAGAGAAGCAGTGTGGCCTAATGGATAGAGCAAGGGCCTTAGTGTCAGAAGGACCTGGGTTCTAATCCTGCCTCCACCACTTATATGTTGTGAGACCTTGGGCAAATCACTTCCCTTCTCTGGGCCTCAGTTACTTCATCTGGAAAATGGGGATTAAGATTGGGAGCCCCATGTGGGACAGGGACTGTGTCTTAGCCAATTGCCTCATATCTACCCTAGTGCTTAGTACAGTGCCTGACACATAGTAAGCACCTTAACAAATACCAGGGTCGTTGTTATTGTTATTGGGTTCCTCTTTTGTATGGCCCTACTGGAAAGATATGTAAGAGTACTGTCTAAGGGACAGCAAAAGGGACTCTTTACCGCTCTTGCCATTGAGTAAAGGCCCAATTCTATTAATAATTTTTTATGGTATTTGGTTAGCGCTATGTGCCAGGGACTCTTCAAAGCGCTGCTGTAGATACAAGAGTCAAAATAGTCATGATATTTGTGAACTACTTACTAGGTGTCCAGCACTGTGCCAGACACTTGGGTAGGTCAGTCAGTCAGTCGTATTTATTGAGAAGCTAGTGTGGGCAGAGATTCGTACTAAGCACCTGGGAGTGTTGTATTATCATACAACAATAAATGGACACATTTCCTGCCCACAATGAGCATACAGTCTAGAATACATTCCAGATCAGAACCAGTCCCTGTCCCGTAAGGGGCTCATAATCTGATGGGGATGGAGAAGGGAGGGAGAACAGGTATTTAATTCCCTTTCTGCAGCTGAGGAAACTGAAGCACAGAAAAGTCGAATTACTTGCCCAAGGTGGCCCAGCAGTCAAGTGGTGGAGTGAGGATTGGAACCTGGTCCTCTGACTCCCAGGCCCCTGCTCTTTCCACTAGACCACGCTGCTTCTCTAAACTCTTAATGGACTCGGGATAGCTAAGAAGTCAGTTTTACAGAACCAGAAATGAAGTCAGATTCTGTTTGCAGGATCGGGGATTAGGTCGCATCATTCATCCTTTTTCTCAGAGCGAAAAGTCCATAATCCTGGGTGGGAGAGGAAGGAACAATCCTGTGTCTTCTTTTTTTTCTTTTTTCCACCATCAATCTTTGGATTCAGCACTGAGAAACACAGCCAAAGGATGTGAAGGATGCAGGGGCATGCCCAGTGCTCCACTGGGAGGCATGAATCATCCTGGTGAGGTGCCCACATTTCACGGAATGGATGGTTATCCGATTCAGGGCAGTGACAAGGATCGTCAATTATTGCTGAACCACAGGCAGTTCTCAGCAGGGAGCAGGGCTCCGATATTGATTGAGTGCAGCCCGGGGGAACAGCTCTGGCTTGCTGCTTGAAGGAAGATGGATCGAGGCTAATCAGGAGGGAAAGCAGTTTAATATTTTAGATTAAAGCAGTGTGGCCTAGTGGATAGAGGACGGGTCTGGGTGTCAGAAGGAGCTGGGTTCCAATCCCAGCTCCGTCACTTGTCTGCTGTGTGACCTTGGGCAACCCCCCCCAGGGAGAGTGCAAACTCCTTGAGGGCAGAGATCATGTTAATTAATGGAATTTATTGAGTGATTACTGTGGGCAGAGCACTATACTGAGCGCTTGGGAGAGTACTCCAGTACAATACTCTCTACTCAATAGAGAAGCAGCGTGACCTAATGCATAGAGCACAGGCCTGGGATTCAGAAGAACCTGGGTTCTAAACCCAGCTCTGTCACTTGTTTGTTGAGTGACCTTGGACAAGTCACTTCACTTCTCTGGGCCTCAGTTACCGCATCCATAAAATGGGGGTTAATATTGTAATACTATAATTAATACTGTGTCCAAACTGATTACCTTGTATCTACCCAAGGGCTTAGAATAGTGCTTGGCACGTAGTAAGCCCTTAACAAATACCATAATAATATTATTATTATTACAATGGTCTGCACACAGTAAACACTCAATAAATGCCATTGATTGTTCAATTATTTGATCTATTGGCCAATTATTATTGATTGATCAATTATTGATCAATTATTATTGGTCTTAAATCTGGAGCTGGAGGACTCTGAAGGACTCTCTAGGTTCAGCAGGAGAATAAGTGCAATAATTTTTTTAGATCCCTTCTCTTTCCAGTTATCTTTTTCCAGGCTTGGGCTTTGTCCCAGTGGATCCCTCCCTTTGGGGCTGACTATTTATTGAGCACCTATTGGGACTGGAGCACCTTCCCCAGTGGATAAGGTGCCAGAATGGTTCTAACTGTAGGTTCTTAGAGCAAATAAACCCTAGTGATGTTGAGAATCCTCCCGGCTCCTCTGCACTCATCGGTAATCTGCCCTGGAGACATCTATCTACATATATACTACAATCTTAATTGCTTAGTACAGTGCCCTGCACTGCATAGTAAGCACTCAAAAAATAATAATAATAATTGTGGTACTTAAGTGCTTACTATGTACCAGACACTGTACTAAGAGCTGGGATGAATACAAGCAAATCAGGTTGGACAGTCTCAATCCCCCCACGGTCTCAATTTCCATTTTACAGATGAGGTAACTGAGGCACAGAGAAGTTGTGACTTTCCCAAGGTCACACAGTGGACAAGTAGTGGAACTGGGATAAGAACCCACGACCTTCTGACTCCCAGGCCCATGCTCTTCCTGTGTATTTCAATCAATCAATTGTTGGTACTTACTGAGTGCTTACCATGTGCCTAGTACTGTACTAAATGCTTATGGGAGTACAGTGTATTTCAATCAATCAATCGTTGGTACTTAATGAGTGCTTACCATATGCACAGCACTGTACTAAATGCTGTGGGAGTAAAGTACAGCCGAGTTGATAGATAATAATAATTATGGAATTTGTTAAGCGCTTACTATTCATTCATTCAATTGTATTTATTGAGCACTTACTGTATGCACAGCACTGTTCTAAGCACTTGGGAAATACAATTCAGCAACAAATAGGGACAATCCCTATGTGCCAAGCACTGTTCTAAGCACTGTCGCCTGCCCACAACGAGCATACAGTCTAGATGTGGAGAAACACCACTGCTGGTGAAACATTCCTTTGAATACATGCATGACTGAAAAGGCAGCTGTGGGACACACAGTCCTGGCCACAGTGAGCACACAAAAAGGTTGTCACCTGTCTACTGTGTGACCTTAGGCAAGTCACTTAACTTCTCTGAGCCTCAGCTACCTCATCCTTAAAATGGGGATTAAGAGTGTGGGCCTCATGTGGGATAGGGACTGTGTCCAACCTGATTAACTTGTATTTACCCCAGTGCTTGGCACAGAGTAAGCACTTAAGTACCATAATTATTATTATGATGATGTTTAGGGATCTAAAGACGTAGTTAAGGAGACACAGGCAGCAACTGCTACTCAGGGAACTTTGGTTTAATAAGAGCAATCATAATTAAGGTGTTTTTTAAATGCTTACATAGTATACTCTTCGAAGCACTTAATACAGTGCTATGAAAACAGTAAGTGCTCAATAAATATGACTGAATGAATGAAATTGCTGAACTAGCTACAAGACAATCAGGTTGGACACAGTCCCTGCCCACTCGGGGCTCACAGTCTAAGAGGAAGAGAGAGCAGATATCCCCATTTTATAGATGAGGGAACAGAGGCCCAGAGAAGTGAAGCTGCTTGCCCAAGGCCACACAGCAGGCAACTAGCCGAGGCGGGATTGGAGCTGAGTGGGCAGATTCTGGCTCATTCACTTTAAGGGGGAGAAGGGGCCTTAACTCTCAGGGAGGGAGCATCTCAGTCCACCCAAAGCCTCAGCACAGGTTGACTGGGTTGCCAGAAGGGGAGAAAGAATGATTGAGAGCAGCCCCTTGTCCAGAAGCCCTTATCATCTTCCTCTACTTGATCCTGGGAAAGGGAATTCAATAGACTTCCCCAAGCCAATTGATCCAGGGATTTCCTGACACAGGGAATGTCACGGCCGTGTGAACGGCCAGATTAGAAAATCCCCCTCACAGTCGGTTAGGGCTCACTCTGTGGGAATTGCCCCAAACTTCCTGTGTGATTTTGTGGTGATGAATGTCTAGAAAATGAAATGGATTACGCTGAGCACCCGTGGCGGGTTTCACTGACCCGGGAGGCTGTCCGGCCATTGTAGACTCCCGGGAGCCACGAGTGGCTTGATAGATTGTCGGCTGAGAGCGCCGGGGAGGGTAGCGATCCGAATCACTGGCAGTGAGAGATTCTGGTGGCCTCTGTCCTTTCTGGCTGACACCAGTTGATAGATTAGGTGAAGGATGGTGTTGTGAAAATCTCTGGCAAGGGGTGTCGGGGGAGGGAGGAAGGATGAGGATGGAATTGCAGGAGGAATAGATATACACGAGGTAGCCCCAATTATTTCCTGAGAGGACACACTAGTGAACACAGCTCTCCAGAGCCAGGATTTTGTACTTTCTCTTCTTATGGTATTCGTTAAGTGCTTACTATGTGCCAGGCACCCTACTAAGCACTGGGGTAGATACAAAATAATCAGACACAGTCCATGTCCCACATGGGGCTCACAGTCTTGGTCCCCATTTTAGAGATGAGGTAGGCAAAGGCATAGCTTATATCTACCCAGCGCTTAGTACAGTGCCTGGCACGTAGTAAGTGCTTACAAGAGGAAAAAAAACCCCTCCCTGGCAGGGTCTGGGGAAGACTGCTTCTGCACCTCCAGGTGCTGACGTTGGGAACGGGCCAGCGAATTTCATGGGCTTCATGCCTGGAAAAGCAGGCTCAATTCACTCTTCCGTGTCCAGAAACGCTTGCAAGACAACCTGAAGGACCGAGAGAGGAGAGAGACCTCCTTCTCCTTTTTTTTTAAATGCTATTTGTTAAGCGCTTACTATGTTCCAGGCACTGTTCTAAGCACTAGGGCAGATAGGTAATCAAGCTGCACACAGCCCCCGTCCACACGGGGCTCACAGTCTTCATCCTCATTTTCCAGATGAGGTAACTGAGGCTCAGAGAAGTGAAGTGACTTTACCCAAGGTCACACAGCAGACAAGTGGTGGAGCTGGGATTAGAACCCAGGTCCTTCTGACTCCCAGGTCTGGGCTCTTCTGTGCCAGACACTGTAGTAAGTGCTGGGATAGATAGAACATGGTAGGATCACAGTGAAAATCTGTTCTCCTGATCTGTTCCACTTTGGTCAAGACTACACCCTTCTGAGTCTCTGCACTGTAAGCCTCTTCTAGACTGTAAACTCGTTGTAGGCAGGGAATGGGTCTGTTATATTGTTCTACTGCACTCTCCCAAGCACTGCACACAGTAAGTGCTCAATAAATACGATTGATTGATTGACTGATTGAATGAATGCACACAAACAGAGAGGGCAAGCCTCCACATATTTGCCAGGGCAACTCCCACTTTGTGTGAACACCCTAATGGGGAGGGGCCGGGGGCAGGGCCAGAAGTGTCTTACCCTATTGTACTCTCCCAAGTGCTTAGTACAGTTTTCTGCACATAGTAAGTGATCAATATTTTCATTCATTCAATCTCTTTATTGAACACTTCCCACTGATTGCTTGATTAAATACAATTAAAGTAGATCACAACAGGAAATACATTTGTGTTTTCTACCTGACCCTTGGAACTGGGTTATTTCGAACACCATGTACCAATTCCTGCAAATGGAAACACCAAGGCGACGTCTTCAGAATTCCAGAAAAACAAAGAAGAAAAATTTCTGAGAAGCAGCGTGGCCGAGTGGGTAGAGCAGGGGCCTGGGAGTCAGAAGGACCTGGGTTCTAATCCGGGCTCCACCCCTTTTCTGTCACGCGACCTCGGGCAAGTCACTTAACTGCTTTGAACCTCAGTTACCCCACCTATCTAATGGGGATTAAGACTGTAAACCCTATGTGGGACACGGACTGTGTCTCACCTGATTAGCTTGTATCTACCCCCGCGCTTAGTACAGTGCCTGGCACATAGTAAGTGCTTAACAAATACCATAAAATAAAAAAATCTTAGCTTGGAGGTTGCTGGCGGGAGAGGATTTTATTCTTGTCCCAGCTTGACAATTTAATGCCAGAGCAGGCCTGTAACAGAGGCACTATGGTGACAAAACAGCAGGTATCTGAGCAGAGAAAAGAAAACAGACAAGGATAATCTTCCCCCCACCCATGACAGATGCTAATCCTCCCTTACCTGGCAACTTTCTAAAAGTCTCTCCCTTTTTCCCCTTTTCCATCGGCAAGATGGCATCCACCTCAGGAAAGCAAAGGACTTGCCAAATGATCCTTAGAACACCTTGTGTGCAAGGCTGTTAGTGACTTGTCAGTCAGCCAATCGTTTTTATTGAGCACTGATGGTGTGCAGAGCACTGTACTAAGCACTAGGGAGAGTACAATATAAAAATAAACAGACATATTCCTTGCCCACACGAGTTTACAAGTTTTTTCTCTTCCCCTCTGGGGCTGCCCTGACTGAGTCTGGGCATCACATACCATACCGCAGCTCAGAGGCTTTGAAAGCTCTAAAGAGGATCTGAAACCAGTTAGGCAAAGGCTTCCAGCCAGCTATATTTTAATCTTGTTTTGACTGAGACCGTCCTCCTGTGTGTAAACATGTCAGTGTCAGAGGGAAGAAAATGTTGAATGCCCTCAATTACCAAGGGGAAATTAATCACCTTATTAACTACTGCATCACACACATGAAACACAAATTAAGTGCTCTCACTAGGAAACGCAGACGCTTCTGGGCCAGAGATCGATTAGCCTAGAGAGTCAATACAAACGGTATAAAGAGAGGACCGGGGAAACCGAGGGACTCACTCCGATCAATCGAGAGCAAAGAACCTGTGTAAACGTGTCCCTGCTACAAAATGTCAGCACCCTTTTCTCTAATCCAAAGAGTATAGAAACTATACGGCAGGATGTACCCATGAGAGGGAGATTGATGAGGCCTGGCCAGTTGTATGGGGGGGCGGGAGAGAGAGAGACGGGGGAGCTGGTGGTCTCAGCCCTTAGAAAACACGGACACGACGGAACATGGGTTCCTGTGGATCAGATGGAAGGTTCCGGAAGGTTCCGATTTGGCTGCCGAAAGTCCAGATGGGTACCCGAGAGTGTTTCCTTCCAAAATAAGGAGAGGGGCGGAGGGGGTTTCAGGGAGGGTGAAAATAGAAAAAGCAAGTGACAGAGACTGAAGAAGGGGTCCCCAGAAAATAACTCACCTGTGACTTTCTATAAAGCCATCAAGATTCACCAGAAGTTCGAAATAGGACCAAGGTCAAGACCGGATTTTCTGCCTGAAAGTTCTCAGGCTCTGTTTGCTATTCAGTTCCATTTCCATTTTGTTTTTTTCCGAATTAGATCCGTGGTACAGACAGAAAGCAGAGAGGACAGAAATGCGGAGCTAGAGAAAAGTTGAACAGAACTCAAGAGAAGCCCTAGGACAAGAGCCCAGAATTCCAGCAGATTCTTATCAACCACACTGTGCTGACTCAGGACAGCTTTCTGGATGTCCAAAGACCTCTGAGGATTCATTTTCTCACACATAGCCCAGGCTGAAGCAGGAAAGTGGCCCATTCTCCTCCAGTGATACTAGCCTCCCCCACTAACCTCCCCGCCCCGCAACATTGCCCAGGAGAGGAGACAAAGTTACGAGGCAGAGATACGAAACCACTGAGGGTTTTTTCGGGTTTTTTTTTTTGTTATTTGTTAAGTGCTTACTATATGACAGACACTGTTCTAAGAGCTCAGACAGATACAAGCTAATCAGGTTGGACACGGTCCCTGCCCCACATGGGGCTCACAATCTTAATCCCCATTTCACAGATGAGGTAACCGAAGCACAGAGGAAGGGAAGTGACTTGCCCAAGATCACACAGCAGAAAGATGGCAGAGCTGGGATTAGAAGCCATGACCTTCTGACTCACAGGCCTGTGCTCTATCCACTAGGCCATATTGCTTCTCAGTTGTCTTCCTGCCACTTACTGAGGGTCTGGAAGTTTTTCTGGTATTGGCTTTTGAGTGGGGCGGGGGCGGGGGGGGGGGTGGGGGTCTCTGGCTGACTGAATTAGCAATTCAGTGGTTTGTCCACACAGTGTCTGGAGAAGCTACAAGGTCCTAAAATCATCTGCTCATTGTGGGGAGGGAATGTGTCTGTTTACTGTTGCATTATACTTTCCCAAGTGCTTAGTACAGTGCTCTGCATACAGTAAGCTCTCAATAAATTTGATCAATTGATTGACTAGCATATCTGTCCACTGGGAGTGGGTTATAGAACACTGCCTGATCTTACCTAGGGCAGCTGAGCAACATGCCTGCTAAGCCCATTTCCCCTGGCTTGCAAGCAGACATTTATATTAATGTCTGTCTCTTCCTCTAGACTGTGAGCTCCTTGTGGGCAGGCAATGTGTCTGTTATATTGTACTCTCCCAAGCACTTAGTACAGTGCTCTGCACACAGTAAGCGCTCAGTAAATAATGACTGACTGACTGACCGAGCTCTTTGGATTTGACTGCTTGCATAGGGATGCAATTAAAACAGACTTTGTGGGACTTCATATGCGGATGGCTTTTGGAGACTGACAAGTTTCCTAACTGAAGTGAGCCAGAGAAGGAAAATAAAACCCGAGCAGACAGCAGGAATGCCAAGTCAATGCCAGTGTGGGGCCTGGACCCCTCAGCAAGGAGGCCACTGGGCATCGGGTGATCCTCTTGGCATAGTGGCTTTCTCTCCTTCCAGACAGTGACAGGGAAGGAGGAAGGAGTAGAGCATGTTTAGGCCCACTGACTGGAAATGTTTGCTCAGGAGGCTTGGGGAACCTGTCAGTGAAAATCCAGAGACAGGGTAAAGCTGAGGTGCCAGTTCCAGGAACATTCAAATGAGACGGGTTTGGAGAGTCAAGCCCAAGTCTCATCTCCTCAGCGTCCTCCTCCCTCCTTCCGCTTGGCACAAGGTGATAGCGTGTCCGCCTCCCTCCTTCCGCTTGGCACAAGGCGTTAGCCCTTTTCGGTGGCGGAATCTGAGGAGATGATTTTCCAAAAGCATCCTGGAATCTAGAGGGACTCCTAGCACAGCATCTCAGGAGTTAAACGTCAAGGAGAAAACCAAACAACACACATGGGTTGCATTTGCTTAATAAATACATAAAAACATTTCAAAGGGAAGGGGAAGGTACTCTAGAAAATGTGTTTGCAAAGTCCCCAACCTTTGGATATAAGCCATCGGTGCCTGTTTGGGGGAAAGGGGAGAGGAGAGGGAGGCTTGGTGGGTAGAAGGGGGGTGGGTGGAGGAGATGCATTTACAGGATTAGAAGAAGTAGACTGACTGCTTGCAGAGTGTGTTTCAGCAGATCTGGCTGGAGAGAGCCCCAAGAAAACAGCAAAGGATAGGAAAAGCAGAGACCAGAACTTCGGATAATAATACTAATAACTATGGTATTTTTTAAGCACTTACTATGTGCCGGGCACTGTTCTAAGCACTGGGGTAGATAGGAGATCATCGGGTTAGACACAGTCCCTGTCCCACATGGGGCTCACAGTCTAAATAGGAGGGCAAACAGGAGAATTGAGGCACAGAGAAGTGAAGTGACTTGCCCAAAGTCACACAGCAGACAAATGGTGGAGCTGGGGCCAGAACCCGGGTCCTTCCGACTCCTAGGCCCGTGCTCTATCCATTAGGTCTCGCTGCTTCTCTGATCTCTACAGTCTACAACCTAGGCTCCTTACAGAGCTCCTTGCCTTCAGATGAGGTATGGTAAGGATCCCTTAGATTGGAAGCCCCATGTGGGATGGGGTCCATGTCCAACCCAACTCTTGTATCTAGCACAGTGCTTGGCACCTCATAACTACTTAAATTCCACAGCGATCTTTTATTTTATGGTATTGTAAAGTGTTTACTATGTGTCAGGCACCGTTCTAAGAGCCGAGGTAGATTCAAGCTAATCAAGTGGGACACAGACCATGTCTTACATGGGGGCTCACAGTCTTAATCCCCATTTGACAGATGAGGTAACTGAGGCCCAGAGAAGTTAAATGATTTGCCCAAGGCCACCCAGAAGACAAGTGGCAGAGCCAGGATTAGAACCCAGGTTCTTCTGACTACCAGGCCCATGCTCTATCCACTAGACTGCACTGCTTCTCATTTAGTTCTACTGGAAGAGGGGCCTTACCCCTCGGCCTCCCAGCCTGGATCCACCACACCCCGAAAAGAGGGTTTGATAAAATCCACAGCGGCCAAACTGCTTCTCCAGCCTGACAGGTGTCGAGGCCAATTTTAGAGGCCAGAAGAGAAGCGGAGCAAGGTCGTAAGAGTCACGATCATCTCTTTTAGGCCGTTGAGCTCTCCAGGCCTATAAATATCTTTGTTTCTGCTTCAACAACCCTGAAGCCAACAGTGACCTGAGACGAGAAGTGGTGAGGTGAGACCCTGAGGGGGTTTGCCGGAATGGGGAGGAGAAAGTGGTCACTGAAAGAGGATAATGAGAGGGCAGCCATAGGGAGAAGGTAATAGGCGCACAGAAAGAGGTAAAAAGGTGTACACAGAATAACTGAAAAGAATGATGAGGACGCGAATAGGGAGAGATATGTGAAAAGGTTAGACTCCGTCAGTGGTATTTATTCATTCATTCAACCGAATTTATTGAGTGCTTATTATGTGCAAAGCACTGTACTAAGTGCTTGGGAGAGTGCAATATAACAATGAACAGACACATTCCCTGCCCACAATGAGTTCTTACTCTGTGCAGAGCACTCTACTAACTGCTTGGGAGAGTACATAAATTGTGAACCCCTCAAGGGACAGAGCCTGTGTCTAATTTCCACCTGCATGCTCTTTCCCAGCATTTAGTACAGTGCTCTGCACACAACAAGCACTTAATAAATGCTATTACTAGACTGTAAGCTCCTCGAGGGCCAGGGAACTTGTCATCCGACTGTGCTAGATTACACTTTCCCAAGCTGTTGGTACAGCTCTGCACACAGTAAACTCTCAAGCTCATTATATGCTGGGAATGTGACTGCTACATCTGCTGTACTGTATTCTCCCAAGTGCTTAGTACAGTTCTCTGCATGAGGTAAGCGCTCAATAAATACCATTGATTGATAAAAGTACAATAAAACTGAGAAGTCGAAGCATGTGCAGGGAGACAGTTCTACACCACCTCCTGTACGAACCCTGCTTCACTGAACCCTTCCCTCTCTCCCATGCATTCCCCCTTTTCCAGGCACTTTTTATTTATTGGATGCTCCTTTTGCACTCCTTTTTTCACCTGTTGTTCACTACATTTCATAGTTGGAGGGGATGAGGGGAGATTCCAATTACACTCCTCCTCTCCCATTTTTGCCCCTTGTCCAAAACAGCCTCTACCATCACAGCCACACATTTTTCAGCCTCGCCACACATGCTTCCTTTGCTCAGAAGTGAAAAGTACCAGAGCCGGGACATTTACCATTTATACGTCGATAAAGACTGTGAGTCTCATAAAGGACAGGGACTGTGTCCAACCCAGCTTGCTCGTATCCACCCCAGCGCTCAGTACAGTGCCTGGCATATACTAAGTGCTTAACAAATATCACTATTATTATTATATTTTCATGGAGCGAGAGACTTGGAGGCCCCTGCAAATATTTCAAGTGAGGGGAGAGTTGAAGAACTTGGAAACTAGAGAAGAAGGAAAGCAGAGTGGCCTGGGAATCAGAGGATGTGGGTTCCAGTTCCCCCTCTGCCACTTGTCTTCTCTGTGACCTTGGGCAAGACACTTCACTTCTCTGTGCTTTAGTGACCTCATCTGTAATATGGGGATTAAGACTGGGAACCCCATATGGGACAGAGACTGTGTCCAATCTGATTAGCTTGTATCTACCCCAGCGCATAGTACACTGCCTGGCACATAGTGATTGCTTAATAAAAACCAGGAAAAAAAAAAGAATCGAAGGAGGTGTAGGTGGGGAAGGATAGTGTTGGGCATGAAAAGCCAGGGTGGTGGGGGTGGGGCTGCTGGAAAAGAAATGAGGGGAGCGAGGTGTGGAAGGCAAAAGATGAGGCAGAAATTTGAAGGAGATCCAGAACAGAAAAAGGGGTTCACATTGCCTCTATTAAGTACTTTCTTTGTGTCAAGTTATAGGGTAGAAACAAGGTTATAATAATAATAATAATAGTGGTAATATGACTCTTCTGATACTGCCAAAACCACAGAGGTTTTTTTTTGTTATGTTTTGTTTTATGGTACTTGTTAAGCACTTACTATGTGCCAGGCACTGGACTAAACACCAGGGTAATCAGGTTGGACACAGGCCCCATCCCACATGAGGCTCACATCTCAGTGGGTTCCTCTGTTGGGATGTGCAGAGCGGTCCTCTAAAAATTGGGAGGGACTTTTTCTCTCTACACAGGATACCTCCCAGAGCAAAGGATCATACGAAAGAGAAGTTCTGAGTTGTGCAGAAAGCACATTTCAATACAATAAATCCATCATTTTTCCTGATTTGTTTCTTAAAGCCTTGGTTTTTTTCTGGGAAAAAAGATTATAGCAATAAAGCTGAGAATTGTATGTGAAATCACCACTTTTGTAAAAAAAAAAAATGCAGGATAATTAATGGCTATATAATGCTTTCTTCAAAGGGAGCAATGCAGCATAATAAGATTGTTTCAAACTCCAGGGTTTTAGGTACCCTGATAATGCATTCTGAGCAAATCCCTTCATCATCTGCTCCCCCTGAACTGGGCAAAATCCCTTCAGCGAAACATCATAAAAACCATTTTCCATAGTGCCACCTGGCCAACTTAATTCTTCAAATGATGTTAAACAAACAACTGGGTTGGAAAACATCAAAATCACTTGTTTTCTCTTTCCCTCTTTCCTACCTTCTTTCCCTCTCTTTTTATCCCCAGTCTCCTTCAGCTCTGGGCATCTCCCTTTCCTCCTTTTTCTCATTTTTTCATGGCACAATAACCTTGAGTATCTAAATTGTTATTAGTTCCTGGATTATTCAAGATGAAAAAAAAAGTTTCTAAATGAAAGAGTAATGGAGATGAATGAAATGCATCTAAACTACAATTGCTTCTTTGAACTGGATTTGGATGGCTTCTTGGTAGCTATTCCCAGCATGTAATTTTGGCTCCAAAGAAATGGTCTATGCCCTGCTAGGTACTAGGAAACCTTAAGTGATCAATCTATCAATCAGTGGTATTTACTGAGCACTTATGCTGTGCTGAGCATTGTACTAAGTGCTTTGGAAAGGACAATATAAGATAAATAAATAATAAATAATGGTGGTATTTGTTAGGCGCTTACTATGTGCAGAGCACTGTTCTAAGCGTTGGGATAAATACAAGGTGATCAGGTTGTCCCACATGGGGCTCACAGTCTTAATCCCCATTTTACAGATGAGGTAACTGAGGCACAGAGAAGTTAAAGGACTTGCCCAAAGTCACACAGCTGGCAAGCGGTGGAGCAGGGATTCAAACCCATGACCTCTGACTCCCAAGCCGGGGCTCTTTCCACTGAGCCATGCATCACAGTCTTAATCCCCATTTTACAGATGAGGTAACTGAGGCCCAGAGAAGTTAAGTGACTTGCTCAAAATCACACAGCTAAGTGGAGGATCTGGTATTAGAACCCATGACCTCTGACTACCAAGCCTGGACTCTTTCCACTAAGATTTGGTAGACGAGTTCCCTGCCCTTAAGAAACTTACAGTCTAGAGTTTAGGATTAGTTGCTATTGAAGAAACTGAGGAACAGAGAATGAATGACTTGCCCAAGGTCACACAGCATACAAGTGGCAGAGCCAGGATTAGAACACAGGCCTGTGCCCTATCCACTAAGCCAGGCTGATTCTCCTCTGGATCTTCTCCAAGTTCTTCGTATTGCCCATCAATCACAGGTCTCAACACTGCTTGTTATATTCTAAGAGGGCTCTGACCAGTGCAGAGACTAGAGGAAGGATTACTTCATGCCATCTCCTTGCTTTATTTCTATTTATATGTGTCAGCCCCATGCCTGCTTTTAACACAAGCATTTATGCTGTTAACTTATAATTCACTTGTGGAACCACAGTGCAAACTGTACCAATGAGTTAAATGTATAAAGGACAATGTCATTAAGTATGAATAGCAGGGCTAGTATTTTCCGAGTCGTGCAAATTGTGAGGTGTTGGAAAAGTCAAGTTGAGTGAAAAAGCATAGCTAACTAAACGGCCCAGAAATGAACAAGGAGCTACTTGAAATAGCCACGGGTATAAAGAAACATACACCTGTCAGAAATCCACTTGACTGTTGAAAAAAAAAAGAGCTAAAAGTGTGTTAAGTAACTTGAGCTTTAGATCTGTAAAATAAGTTCTTTGCACTTTTTTCTAGACTGTAAGCTCACTGTGGGAAGGGACTGTGTCTGTTAGTATTACATTGTACTCTCCCAAGTGCTTAGTATAATGCTCTGCACACAGTAAGTGCTCAATAAATATGATTGATTGATTTTCAGGGAAATAGAGTTCTAAGATAGTGGCTTATTTTTGCCCAATTGTTTCTTTTTGTTGATCATTTTAAACATTTATAATGACGATGATGATTATAATCATCATCATCTCAATCACTCAATGGTATTTATCGAGTGCTTACTGTGTGCAGAGCCCTGTACTAAGTGTTTTGGAGAGTACATTACAATTGATAAACATGATCCCTGATGACAAGGAGCTTACGGTCTACAGGGGAAGGCAGATGTTAAATTACAGAAAAGGGAGAGTGTAAGAATACTAAGTAACTGCTATAGAGGTGAGGGTGGGGTGAATATCAAGTGCTTCAGAGCTATGAATCTGAGACCAGCATGACCTTGTGGAAAGAGCACGGACCTGGGAGTCAGAAGACCCGGGTTTTAATACCGGCTCTACCATTTGACTGCTTTGTTACCTTGGGCAAATCATTTCACTTCGCAGTGTCTCAGTTCTCCTGTTTGCCCTCCTATTTAGACTGTGAGCCCCATGTGGGACATGGATTGTGTCCAAACGAATTAGCTTTTTTAGATTTTATCTACCCCAGCACTTGGTACAGTGCCTGGCACATATTAAGTACTTAATAAATTCCACAGACAATGTTGAGGGAAGGGTAGATAGGGTAGCCTACGTGGAGATAATCATTCTAGTTACAATATTGTTTGAAGAGGTGTGTGGAGATGGGAAGCTGAAGATTCCAGGAGTTAAGTTGGAAGAATGGCCACAAAATTGACTCCAGGGTGGGAAAGGTCAATGGATAGGAGATGTTTCGAAGGAAGAATGACATTCTGGATTTACAGGTGGTTGGATGTAAGAGTCGAAAATGAGTCCAAGATCTTTTGCTTGGGAAGAGGCCCAGCTACAGATGCTGCTGAGGTAAGTAAATGTCTTATATGGCAAGGTTTAAAAGGGGACCAGAGGCAAGGTATGGTGACTGGGAATTCATTCAATTATACTTATTGAGCACTTTCTGTCTGCAGAATGCCATACTAAGCACTGGGAGAGTACAATAAAACAATAAACCCAAATTCTCTGCTCACAATGAGCTGCTGTGCCCAGACATTAGTCAGGGGAGGAATGGGGGTCTAGGAGATGAGGTGCTTGAAGCATTCATTGGCTGAGGAGAAGGAGTGGAAAGTGCTCTTCAGACTCCTGCAAAATGCTGTATTATGTTGGTGTGTGTATACCTTTGGCATAGCACAGTGTTGTCATCAAGGCCGTGAGGGGAGGAAATAGGTTTTTCTATACCTTGGGGTACCCACATGTCTGACCCTCCTTGGGAGTGGGGAGAAAGGGAGGCAGAGACTTGAAAAATGATGAGTTTATTGTTGAATTTGAGTTGGTGACAGGAGATGTGATAAGTAGAGCACACTGTTGGGCAATTGTGAAAATTGACTCTTCAAGCGGCTTGATAACTGAGTAATGAAAACTGAGGTCCTGTCTTTTGCTGATGGAGAAACAGGGATTTGCACTCTCTAGAGACTCAGTAATTATGACCTTGAATAAATAACAAAAGAGCGCTGCGTCCAGGAGTTCTTCTATATGCTGTCCTACCAGTCATTGAATTAGTTAATTATGGTATTTGTTAAGCTCTTACTGTTTGCCAAGCACTGTACTAACTGCTGGAGTAGATAGAAGATAATCAGGTTGGACCCAGTCCCTGTCCCACGGGGGGCTCACCATCTAAGAAGCCAAAAACGTATTGGATGTCAGTGAATCTAGCTACTGTCACACTGCCTAATGTGACTTGTAAAATTAAAGCCAGGGCAGAATCGGCCAATTACCTTAACAAAACAAGCTAAGATTTTGGTAATTAAGGTCTTGGCAAGTTGTCACTCACTGTTACTAGTGCAGATAAGAAATAGGCAAGGTACTGTAGAAAGAGGCTAATTAGGGAAGGATTGAATTACTGGAATCTCTGGATGATGCTGAGATCTTCCCTCCCAGGCTCCTTATGTGAAAACCTTATCAATCACCGTTTGTTGCTCTGTTTTAATGGTCTGTGTGAAGTGAAATGGGACCACTAGGGATGGAAGGGCAGAAACAAATTGGGTAACTATTTAAAAATTTTAAAGGGCTTAAATATTTTCCCAAGATAAAGGTCTGTTGAAGGGGGGAGGAATGGTGCTTTCCCCTCCCGCCAAATGGGCAGGCTGCGGATTTAGTTACTCCATGCTATGCTACTTTGTTATATCATTGCACCCTGCTGTGACACACACAAACTATAGGGTTGCAGAGAGGACAATACCTGGGCAGAGAGGCAGAAATGGGAGGAGAAAGAGCTTTTGTAGTCAGTCTTCACTTAACATTTCCCTTTTGGCTGGCACCTGGCAGAACTCCTAAGGGGAGTGAGTAAAAGTAAGGTTTTATCTGCCTGTGGAGGGACACACAAACACACACACACACACACACACACACACACCCGCCCCCCCGCCCCATGAACTTGGCCTTAACTGTATCAGCTTCTAAAGTAAGCCTTATTAAAAGAAAATTTCCCTCAAGAGGCCTTCCCTGACAAAGCCCTCATTTCCTCTTCTCCTAACTCTCTCCTTTGACACACTTGGATATGTACCCTTTATTCACCCCACAGTTTTTGTTTATCTGTTACTTGTTTGTATTATCTGTTTCCCCCTCTAGACTGTAAGCTCCTTGTAGGCAGGGAATAGTCTACCAACTAAATTAGGTTGAACTCTCCCAAGTGCTTAGGACAGTGCTCTGCACTCTAATCTGACTCGTCAGATTAGGTACTATAGTCTGAGAGACTTCTATTGACAGCAATATTTAGTGCATAGAACCTCTGGAGTGGGCAACAGAAGCAAAATCCACAATCAACCACTTTTGTAGGTGTTCCTAAAAGATTCACAAAATGTGGAGCATTCTGAGCAGGGTTTTTGTGGTGGTGATAGCAGTAGTACTTATTGAATACCTGCTTGGTGTGGTGCACTGTATTAGACGCTTGAAGTATGCTAAAGACAAATTCCCTACCCACAAGGAATTTGCTGTTTAATGGGGCGACAGGCATAAAAACACAAGTACAGCAGTCACTTAATCAGTGGTATCTGAATGTTTTACTATGTGCAGAGCACTGTACTAAGCACTTGAAAGAGTACAAAACAACAGTTAGTAGATTCTGCCCTGCCCACAACAAATTTAGTCTAGAGGGAGAGACAGACATTTAATATAAGTAAGATATAATATAAAATTTAGAGACGTACATAAGTGCATTCAGAAAAACCCTACATATGAGTGCTAAGGAGGGTGTTCATAAGTGCTAGAATTGGCTGAAGGGACATGGTCAGGATGCTGGGAAATGAATCAGGGAAAACTTCCTGGAGCAGGTGGGATTTCAAGGTGGGGAGAGCTGAGGTCTATCTGATGTGAGGAGGGAAGGAAGGCTAAGCCAGGGGAACAGCATGAAACTGAGTACAGAGCAAAGTTCAGCTAGAAGGTTGGCTTAGGTGGAGCAAGTACAGTGAATTGGGGAATATCAGAATACTGGTGCAGAGCCTCAGAACCAATTGTGAGCCACTTTTATTTGCTACAGAGAGACATGGGAAACCATTGAAGGGTTTTGAGGAGAGATTTATTCATTCATTCAATCATATTTATTGAGCGCTTACTATGTGCAGAGCACTGTACTAAGCACTTGGAGATGAGATGTGGGCCAAGTGATGCTTAAGAGAAGCAGCATGGCCTAGTGGAAAGAGCATGAGCCTGGGAGTCTGAGGACCTAGGTCCTAATCCTGTCTCTGCCAAATGCTGGCTGGTGACCTTGGGCAAATCACTGAACTTCTCTGTGCCTCAGTTGTCCTACTTAGCCTCTGAGCCCCATGCGGGACAGGGGCTGTGTCAACCTAATTGACTTGAATCTACCCCAGTGGTTAGAATGGTGTTGGACACATAGTAAGCACTTTACAAATACTATAAAAAAGGTGATCTGAGCAGCAACATGGCGTGAGGGAGGTTGGGAGATGAGCAAAGGGAGGCATTATTATTGGAGACTTCCTTTCTGAGGTCTACCCAGGGTAGGGCCCCTCCCCTGTGTAAAATAGATGGAGTGCTTGGTGAAGCAATAAGGAACCAGGAGGCCTTCTAGTCAACGCGTTTCCCAGGATCTCATTACTAATCCATCATCATGCCACTTGTTACTGTAGGTATGCGCTCCTGTTTTCTTTAAGTGCTTGATACCACTGACGGACATATAATCCTAAAAATGGTGAGGCAGATCCTAAGTGTCAGACTGACTATCCACCCTGAAAACGCAGCAGACGATTTCCTGATAATAATGTGAACACGACTCCCTTCTGTTTATGTGAGAATCCTCAAACACCTCCCCTCAAAGTGCTTGGAATTCATTAAGCCATAACTTTCCTTGCCTCCACCCCAAGAGGAGGAAGAATTTATCTCCCCTCCCCATTCGCAGGTGAGATGAAACACATATCGTGGCTTAGCGGAAAGAGCCCGGGCTTGCGAGTCAGAGGATGTGGGTTCTAATCCCGGCTCCGCCGCTTGTCTGCTGTGTGACCTCGGGCAAGCCACTTAACTTCTCTCTGCCTCGGTGACCTCATCTGTAAAATGGGGATTAAGACTAGGAGCCCCAAGTGGGACAACCTGATTACCTTGTATCTACCCTAGTACTTAGAACAGTGCTTGGCACATAGTAAGTGCTTAACAAATACCATTATTATTATTATTACCACCTATCAATTCTCTAGACTGTAAATTCACTGTGGGCAGGAAATGTGTCTGCCAATTCTGGGCTGGACTCTCCCAATCGATCGCATCTGTGCACATGCTGGGCACTGTACTAAGCACTTGGGAGAGTCCAACATAACAAAGTTGGTAGACACTTTCCTTTCCAAGTGCTTAGAGTGTTCTGCTCATAGTAAGCGCTCAAATACTGATCATGATTTTAGTGAGCATGTAGTGTTTGCAGAGCACTGTATTAAGTGCTTGGGAGATGCAGCCATCCGAGCCTGTGTCATACAACTGAGAGAGAAAGGAGGACACCCTTGAAATTTCCCATAGGGCACTATCTGCCTCTGCATCTCTCTCTGGACCCTATTTCTGGGCCCTCATTTTGCTCATGTAGAAGGAGGTTTAGAGAAAAGACTGTTTCTGCTGGCTGGTTAGTGCAGCTGACTGTCTCTGTCTCTCTGTCTGTTCTCTGTCTCCCCCCACCTTTGGCCCCAGGGCTAGCCTGAGCAGAGGAGGAAATTCAGATGGAGAAGCAGCGTGGTTTAGTGGACAGAGCACAGATCTGGGGGTCAGAAGGACCTGGGTTCTAATCCCAACTCCGCCACGTGTCTGCTGTGTGACCTTGGGCAAGTCATGTCACTTCGCTGGGCCTCAGTTACCACATCTGTAAAATGGGGATAAGCATGTGAGCCCCATGAGAGACAGGGACCGTGTTCAACACGATTAACTTGAATCTATCTCAGTGCTTATAGCAGTGTTTAGCACATAATCGGCACTAACAAGTACCATCATCATCATAATAGAAGGGTGGTAAAGGAGGCATTTTCCCTGAAGGCTTATTCAGCAGGAAAAAATGGGGAACAAGTCCTTTTTTGGGGGGGGGTGAGGGGGTGGCGCTAGCGATTTGCTTGTCCAAATTCAGTCCTCACTCTTCTCACCAGTGCTCAGCTCCTGGAGCTATGACTCACTGCTTTTCCGAAAAAAGAAAAGAAGACTATTTGTGTCTGGCCTGTGAAGCCAAAGAGAGCTCATGAATCAGGGAAGCCTGAAGATAGCTTTTGTTTAGTTTCCTGAAATCCCTGCTGACGATAACCGAGAGCGAGCCGGAGCCAAGTTTGGAGAACGGAGGGCGGGCAGGGAGGGTCGCCTCCTCAGGCACGGCAGGTCAGCATTCCTGACCCTTGGGCTGTTCGGAGACTCCTGGTCAGTGCCGAAGAGCCATCCCGGATCTAGGAGCTTCTGTTCAAATGGGGAGCAGCAAGGAAATTGCCTTGCCAATGCCCCCAACTAAACCGGAGGCTTGAGGAAGATGGTGCTCTCCCTCAATAACGAGTCCCCAAGTTAATGCGGACAGGGAGAACTGCCAGCAGATCAACAGAATAAGCAATAAACCTTTTCCCTCTCTTGTTTTGGGCTTCACTTATGTTGTTGTTGTAGGGTAGACACTATTTTCCCAAGGACAGACTGCCAAGAGAAACAATGGGTTCCTCAAGGAACACCCCCCACCCCCCACCCCCCACCCCCCACACCCCTCACCCAACCATTAATTCAACAGTACACTTGGTTTGGGGCATAGCCGTATGACTTTGTGTTGACTTGAACCACCCAATATGCATGGCCCAGGACTCCACTGCAGAAAAATAAAAAAAATTCAGAAGGTGCCAGGCACCACCCCTGACGGAGAGCAATTTGGCCGGTTCCAGCCCTAAAATTTGAAATCTTATTCAAATTTTAGCCTCCAGAGTCCCTGAAGTGCTCTGACTGCAATGCATGCTGGGGTCCAGAGGCTCCACTTCTGGGTCCAAGATGGAGAGGTGACTGCCGCTTGGAGCTTCTTCCCAGAAAGCAGACTGAAGCCTGCTTTTGGCACAGGGAAATTTGGATCATGCAAGAAGAAATTTGGATCGTGCAAGAATCTCTCACTAAGAATGAAAAAGCCAAGGCACTGTCAAGTTGATAATGTCATGTTTAAAGGGGAGGAAGGATGGTCCTACCAAGAGCTGCTTTTGATTATTAAGATGATAGGATGATGATGATGATGATGGCATTTGTTAAGCGCTTACTATGTGCCGAGCACTGTTCTTAGCGCTGGGGAAGATATAAGGTAATCAGGTTGTCCCATGAGGGGCTCACAGTCTTAATCTCCATTTTATAGATGAGGGAACTGAGGCACAGAGAAGTCAAGTGACTTATCCCAAGTCACCCAGCTGATCAGTGGTGGAGCCGGGATCAGAATCCATGATCTCGACGCCCAGTCCGTCCTCTTTCCAATATGCCACTCTGTTTCAAAAGAAAGTACCTACAGGTCTCCCTCTCCAGATATTCTGTGGTTGCTGCCACTTTCTGTACTATACTGAAATATTATTTTATTTCTCTGTTCTCCTTCTCCCTCACTCTCTTTACCAATGTCCCCCCACCCCCAACCCCCTTCCTCACCATGATCCAGGTGACTTTATCCCTGGACCTGGTCCGGGAGAGCTGAGTTACAGGTAGGTTTCCATCAGAGGAATGCTTAGTACAGTGCTTGGCACTAATAAGTGCTTAACAAATACCATAATAATAAACTATCCATGCCTTTCCCTCCTGCAAAATTGGGCACTGAGATTGGAGCTGGAACTCACCTCTGATGATAATAGTAATACTTAATAACTATAGAACTTAAGTGCTTACGGTGTACCAGACACTGTACTAAATGCAGGGGTTGATACAAAATAATCAGGTTGGACAGAGTCCCTGTTCCATATGGGGGTCACAGTCTCAATTGCCATTTGACAGATGAGGAAACTGAGGCACAGAAAAATGAAGTGACTTGCCCAAGGCCACACAGCAGGCCAGACCTGTGGTATTTAAGTGCTTGTGGAGAGGGAGACCGGACTGCCAAACACCTAACAGAAGATCCCTAAATTCTCAAGTCACGGATTGGGTCAAGGTACGGCCACAAAGTAAAGCCAGGTTCCTGACTTCACTGTGGCAAAAATCAATATCACCTAATGTCGACACACCTAGAGACCTTGTCCCTTCCTCTCTCTTCAGCACACTTAATAATCTTGAAAGTGAAACACCGGTGGGGGAAGCATTGCTGAAACAGCAAAGCCACCAAATTCAAATATGGCAAACCTTTGCATAAGGTTCTTCAATCCCCTGTCCAGCTGACTAGGAGTAATCTTGGAAAGGCTACGGAGGGGATCTGAGGGGCTCTTAGTGTTTGGAACAAGAAATTGAAAACCCAGGAGATGAACGCGTAAGGGTGTCAAGGGAAGTCAGCTTTTAGAGGTGAATTGTGAGGAAGAAACATTTCTGCCAACTCTGATGTATTCTCCCAAGCACTTGGAGCAGTGCTCTGCACATAGTAAGCATTCAAATACCATTGATGATGACTAAGTGGGCCCCAAAAGTTCCCTAGAGGAAAGCAGCATCTCTTGGCTCACCTTGCCTCTGACTGTTGCACTTGGGCCCCATTCTCATAACCCTATAGGCTCTCTAATAGATGAACGGGGCTGCCAACAGATGCAGGATGGAGAACTAAAACACGGGGACGAAGCAGACTTAATCCGTAACCCGTTTCTATTTAAGAGACCCAAAAGTTCTCTAAGCGGATCGCCTTCCGACTCTGAATGAAACCAATGCTAGGCTGATGAGCCCAGGATCTGGGCAAGATCCACCACTGACATTCTTTCCAGTGACTCAAACCTCTGCCTAGTAGTGAGGGTTCTTTAATGCCGTTTCCAGTACATATTCAGGGATTTCCAGAGCTCCTGATTGCTGGAGAGTGACCCAAAGGGAGAGTCTTCCCCCATGGGAAATCAGGATCTTGACAAGAACCCGTCGATTATTTTATTTTTTTGTCTGGGGAATGGAGAGGAGGTGGTGAAGAGGGCAAGAGAGGAAGTTAATGTGAGTTTCTGGATGCAATTCCTCAAGGCTAAATTCTCAACAATGAAGTTAGAGTAGTCCTAACGAAACGGTGAGCCCAATAGGACACTACTAAGGCAGACTTTTGGTATCTTTCACTGGGCCCGTCTTCATGCCCCTGAACAGTTAGAGCAGTAGTAGATGTGATGGCTTCATTCAGTTGTAATTATTGAGCACTCACTGTGTGTAGAGTGCTGTACTAAGCACCTGGGAGAGTACAATATAACAATAAACAGACACATTCCCTCCCCATAAAGGGCTTCCGCTATAGTATAATAGATCCTGAATTTCAAGTTCCTCAAGCAGGCTGACTTAAACATGGCATACTCATAAAAGTGAGCTCAGATAGAGCTGCCTTTCCATGATCTCCCAGCAGGCTCTAGTAGCCTCTTGCCCATCCCAGCAACCAGGGTTTTTACTGGACAGGCCCCTGGGAGACCAGGGCTTGTCGAAGACAAGGATTCTGTGGGAAAATGGTGGCTGGAGGAAGGAAGGAAGGAGACGGGGCCCTCAGATGTGACAGCAAGGGATGGCCTGAGTCCCGGCGAGCCCAACAGACACAAGCTGCTTCCTGTGATAATTCATGTAGCATCCCACAGCGATAGCACTCAACCTAGCAGGAGAGCAGACTCTCTCTGCCAGTAGTTATGAGAAGCAGTGTGGCTTAGTTGATAGAGCACAGGCTTGGGAGTCGGAAGGACCTGGGTTCTAATCCTGACTCCACCACTTGTCTGCTGTTTGACCTTGAGCAAGTCACTTCACTTCTCTGGGCCTCAGTTACCTCATCATCTGTAAAATGGGGATTAAGAGTGTGATCCCCATGTGGGACAGGGACTGTGTCCAACCTGTTTAATTTGTACTTACCCCAGTGTTTAGAGCGGTGCTTGGCACATAGTGCTTAACAAGTACCATTATCATTATTATTATCATGATAATTATTATTATTATTACCTCAGCCTGATCTCCCTGCAACCTCAGAGAAGGCATGGAATGTTCCCCCACTCACTCCTGCACCATGGTGGAGTAAATCCAGCCTCTAACCATGAGCATGTGAATAACAATTTTTCATGACCAAGCTATCCACAAATAAAGAAATAATGAGTTCTGACAGGAGCAGAACTATGCCAATGTGCATCTGTCTGGATAGAACCTGACCCAGTAGCAGAAACAATCTTTTAAATCACGAGTGCCCAAGGAACGGGGATCGTGTATACTTCTCACCTGTATATTCTTTCCCAGAGCTTACTACAATGCTCTGCATGGAGTAGGAGCTTAATAAATATTATTTCTACTAGGAGTAGTTGATGATGATGGAATTATAATGGTATTTGTTGAACGCTTACTATCTGCCACTTGACTGCTGTGTGACCTCGGACAAGTTACTTAACTTCTCCGTGCCTCAGATACCTCGTCTAGACTGTGAGTCCCATGTGGGAGATGGACTATGTCCAAGATGATTGACCTGTATCTTCTCCAGCACTTAGTACAGTGTCCGGCACATGGTAAACACTCAACTAATACCTTATTTTTTAATTTTTTTTTTAGAAAGAGCTTTACTAAGCACTGGGGTAGATGGAAGAGAAGCAGGTCAGACACAGTCCCTGTCCCACACAGGCCACTCAGTCTAAAGGGGAGGGAGAACAGATTTTTATCCCCCTTTTACAGATAAGGAAAGTGAGGCACAGAGAATCAGCTTGGCTTAGTGGACAGAGCAAGGATCTGGAGTCAGAGGACCTGGGTTCTGGGTTCCAACTTTGCCAATTGTCAACTGTATGACTTTGGGCCAGTCACTTCACTTTTCCATGCTTCAGTCACCTCATCTGTAAAATGGGGATTGAGAGTGTGAGTCCCATGTGGGACCTGGACCGTGTCCAACTTGATCACCTTGTATCTACCCTAGTGCTTAGATCAGTGCCTGGCACATAGTAAGTGCTTAACTTTTTTATGGTATTTAAGTGACTTGCCCAAGGTTAGGAGCAGGCAAGTGGCAGTACTGATTGCCTGCTTGATGTGGTGCCCTGAAGTTGGTGCTTGGGAAGTGAAAGGATCCTCTTCACCATCGCCTTGTCCTGTATCTGTGGCTTTGGGAAGTCTTGGTGTCAGAAAAGATGTTATATAAATGCACTAGGCATACTACATAGCCCTAAAACACCAGGTTTCCATAACATCCATTTTTCAAGCCCTCAACACCCATCTTAGAGAAGTAGTGCCGCTTACGTGAAAGCTCACCGGCCTGGGAGTCAGGAGACTGACTGTCTTAGCCCCATTTGACAGATGAGGTAACCGAGGCGGAGAGGTTAAGTGATTTGCCCCGATCACACAGCAGACAAGCGGCAGAGCCGGGATTAGAACTCCTGACCTTCTGACTCCCAGGCCCGTGATCCACTACACCATGGCCCACTACGCCATGTTGTACTGTGCTTGGAGTATAGTAAGTGCTTAACAAATATTATTATTATCATCACTATTATTATTCAGCTGGTCCAGAGTTACTGTTCCTGCAAGAGGAGGCATAAGGGGCTAAATGACTTCCCGGTAACACAGTTCCACTCATTAAACCATCTCTGCCCTGGATTGAGCCTGCAGCTCGCTGGTTTTGGGGGGTTTTGTTCGTTTGTTTTTCTTAGGGAGTGGGGGTATGGGGTGGGGTGGGGAGGTTTAATTGGTGGTGTTGTTTTTCTTGATGCCATTTGTTAAGCACTTTCTATGTGCCAGGCACTGTACTAAGTGCTGGTGTAGATAAGAGATAATCAGGTTGGACCCAGTCCATATCCCACATGGGGCTCACAGTTTTAATTTACATTTTATAGCTTCTCTGAGGTACAGAGAAGGGGAGCGACTTACCCAAGGTCACAGAGCAGAAATGTGGATTAGAATCCAGGTCCCTCTGACACCCATGACTGTGCCCTATCCACTAGGCCACACTGCTTCTCTAGGGCTTCCATTTCTGGGGCTGACTTGATCCCGACCTGGGCGGTTCTGCTGCTCGAGTGAGAACATTCAGAGAGTGGAGTTAAAGGTGCCTGTTCTAGAAACAGTCCTAGCTGTGACTTAGGAGGTGCAGAATCAATAGTATTATTGAGCGCTTACTATGTGCAGAGTACTGTCTAGAAGACACTAGAGAGATTCAGAGGAGGTTGGGTATACCTCGCTCCCCACCCGCTCCAAAGTGACTTATTGGGGAGCATTCGGGGAGTGCTTCAGTGGCCCAGAAGCTCCTTCGAGAGGCCGATTTTAATGTCCGTCTACCCCTCTAGACATTAAGCTCGCTGTGGGCAGGGAATGTATCTGATTATTGTTATATTGTATTCTCCCCAGTGCTTAGTTTGCACACAGTAAGCACTCAGTAAATACGACTGAATGTACAATCAATCAGCAGTATTTATTGAGCACTGTACTCAGCACTTGGGAGAGTACAGGCAGTGCTCATCTATCACCTGACTGCTGGACAAGGGGCAGATTCCATTTCCACCAGAAAGTTGTCATTGTAGGTGAGGAGCCATCTGAAGTGAAATAACCAGAGGCCAATCATCCCCTCCCTCCCTCCACATGGTTACTGTGGGAATATTTCTCCTCTTCCTTCACTGGCTCGTTTCAATCGAAGGAAGGTGCTCGAGGCCTGGGAAATGCTCCCTGGATTTCCTCGGAGCCACCAAAGAGGTAATAAAGCGAAAAAGTTGAGCCAGTCGCATGTTGGCAAAACAAAGCTAAACAAAAAAAACTCTGCCGTCAGAGAGCAAGGGGAAAGGTTACTGCCCAAAGGTTTCCACAATGAGAAGCAATCAACCTCCTTAGTTTAGCCTGTAGCTGCCTCATTAGCTTTACGTCTCCAAACTTCGCTTGGAAATATGTTCCTTCTTTCTGGTCTCTTAATTTCCTTCCCCCTTCGGCAGTTAACCTTACCACAGATGCTTTAAATTCATTCTGACTATGATGATCCAGCCACACTGTTTGCATTAATTGTGCAGTGAGTGCAAGAGACTATTGCAGAAAACCTTCTGCACCTTATCCTTGCACGTGTGTGCGTACCCAAGCATGCATTTCATGTGGCTTTCTTTGGTGAAGGGGAGCACCAGCTCCACAGATACCCAGACAAACTTGCATGAAACAACATTAGGGAAATGAAAGCAGTAAGTGGTGGTGGGTTTTTTTTGTTCCTTTTACAGACATTTAAGCATTTACTGTGTGCTAGTCACTATATGAAGTACTGAGGTGGATTCAAACTAATCAGGTTGGACACAGTCCATGTCCCACACTGTTCTCACACTCTAGGAGGGAGGGCAGGTATCTAACCCCCAAATGACAGATGAGGAAACGTAGGCACAGAGAAGCTAAGCGATTTGTCCAAGGTCACACAGCAGGCAAGTGGTTGATCGAGAATCAGAACCCAGGTCGTCTCACTCCCAGACCAGGGCTCTTTCCATATGTCTTCTGAGTGCTGAAAATAAAAATACTAGATAATAAAAACCGCTGGTATTGAATAAATTCTGGCCAGGGGGCAGGCCGACTGAAGACCAGACTGTCTGCTGCAGCTCACCCTATTTCTGACCCTGAGGGCTTCTGCTGGATTTAATGGGAGAAACCTAAACGGCAAACCTTAGACATATCGAGTGGTGTCCGCAAGGATCAGTCTTGGGTTGGAGCCTATTCAATAGGAGCGAGAATATATTTCGGCCCGCCTCCCAATCTAGAGCTGATACTAAATTCGGCCCACTGGCTAACACCGTGGAAGCCAAGAGCCAAATTCAAAGCGACTGAGACAAACTGGATGAAACAGTCCTCCAGCCCAGGGTGAAATGCTATCGGGGCCATTCTCAGCTGGCCCTTGCTCAGACCGAGGCCGGGAGGGATGGGGGAAGGAAATCAGTCGGCTTTCTAACTCCCAGCTCCACAGACTCCACTGCTCGGACCCTCTCACACACGCGGCCCATAAGGACGAAGGCAAAGCTTTCGGGCCGGGGCTCTGACCCTTCGCTCCAACGTCAGCACTGTGGCGACGACCCCAGGCTGTGCGAGTCCTGGGCGGTATTGTGGAGTCCGGATGCTAGGAGTACACAGAGTGTCTAACTGCGAGCCAGTTGGCCTGCTGACACGTCACTGTCCAAAGAGCTTGTGTTTTGGACAAGCTGTTTATTGTGGACTTGGCACTGCCCAGATTTCAGACAGTAACGAGTGCTCCCAAATGGAGAGAAAAGAGGGGAAGGAGTGGGAGCCAAAGAACACCTGGAATCTCCTCTCTCACCACTTGTTGTCTGCAGCTGACGGGCCGTTTGGGCCAACATGAGGAAGTGCCACTGTGAGAGGACCTGATTCCTTCCGACTCAGGAAGGAAAGTCTGGGACGGATCCCACGGACCTCTGAAGCCGTTTTCGGTAGTCCCCGGATTTACTGAGCTTCTCGGGAAAGGCCCCGGCAGGCGTCAGAACATTATTTCTAGAAATGAGGGATGTCTAGGCCCACCGACCAAGGCTCCCTGAAATGAGGCATATGCAACTTGTGAATGTATACAGAGACAAACTCACTGCTACAAAAACAGTTATGGGCCCTGAGAGATTGTGGGTGGCAATAGTGAATCCCTCAGCTCCATAACATTTGTGTACATATCCATAATTTATTCATTTTTTTATATTAATGTCTGTCTCTCTCTCTCTCTAGACTCTAAGCTTTTGTGGGCAGGAAACGTGTTGACCGAGTCTGTTATACTGAACTCTCCCAAGTGCTTAATGGGGTGCTCTGCACTCTGGATCATGAGTTTGTCGTGGGCAGGGATGTGTCTGTTGTTCTACTGTACTCTCCCAAGCGCTTAGTACAGTGCTTTGCACACAGTACAAGCTCGATAAATACGATTGAATGAATGAATGAATGAATGCACTCTGTAAGCACTCAAATATGATCGATTGTGAAAGAATGAATAGGTGGGAGACTGTAAACTTGTTACAGGGAGGTAACGTGCCTGCTAAATCTGTTGTACCGAACGCTTCCAAGCGCTTACTGTAGTACTCTGCACACAGTAAAAGCTCAATAAGTACCACTGATTGATAGGGGAAAGGGAAAGAGGTGGCAAAGGCCTAGAAAATTGGGGGTGAGCAGAATGTAGCCTTCTTGTGGGCAGGAATCTTGTCTATTAACTCTTGTATTTTCCCAACACTTAGTATAGAGTTCTGCACATGGCAAAAACTCAGTAAATATATCAGTGATTGACGGAGGAAGAAAGCGAGGAGAGGGTGTAAAGGAGAGAGAGCTAAGAAGAGTGCATCACACATCTTTGGGCATGCAGTGAAGAGTATTATTACTCCTGGATGGGAGGAGAGAGGTGGTGGAAAGAGCAAACTGGAGAGGAATGGGAGCAATGACTGTAGAAGGGTCAGCTACAAAAATAGTAATAGTGATGGGATTTATTAAGTACTAACTTGGAGCCATGCTCTAGCCCATCCAATCCAGATGCTCTATAGGGGAATCCCAAGATAAAAAGATCAGATCCAGTCCCTGTGCCATTACCTAAGAAAAACAGAGAATGTTTTGTTGTTTTTTGAAAAATCCAAATTTTACAGATGAGGAAACTGTGGCCCTGAGCAGTTGAGTTGCTCAAGATCATCCGGTGGGCGAGTGGCAGAGCTGGAACTATACTCCGGGTCTTCTCACTCTCAGTTCTAGTAATAATAACCATAATAATGATGATGGTATTTGTTAAGCACTTGCTCAGTGGAAAGAGCACGGGCTTTGGAGTCAGGGCTCATGAGTTCGAATCCCAGCTCTGCCACTTGTCGGCTGTGTGACTGTGGGCAAGTCACTTAACTTCTCTGTGCCTCAGTTCCCTCATCTGTAAAATGGGGATTAAGACTGTGAGCCCCACGTGGGACAACCTGATTCCCCTATGTCTACCCCGGCGCTTAGAACAGTGCTCGGCACATAGTAAGCGCTTAACAAATACCAACATTATTATTATTATTATTATGTGCTGAGCACTGTTCTAAGCACTGGGGTAGATACAAGGAAATCAGGTTGCCCCATGTGGGACTCAAAGTTTTAATCCACATTTTGCAGATGAGGTAACTGAGGCACAGAGAAGTTAAGTAACTTGCCCAAAGTCACACAGCTGATACATGGTGGGGACAGGATTAGAACCCGTGACCTCCGATTCCCAAGCCCATCCTTTTGCCACTAAGTCACACTGTTTCTCTACTGCTTCTCTAGAAGGTTGTGCTAGCTTGGGTGAGGGCTGATGTGTATTAGTTAAGGAAAGGCTGTGTCCCAGGAGGGCTGAGAAGTCATTATCATCTGGAATAAATCATTAAAGGATACTACCTAGTGGAAACAGCATAGGCCTGGGACTCAGAAGCCCTGGGTTCTAATCCCAGCACCGCCACTTGCCCGCAGTGTGACCGCCCGCATCCCTACCCCTACCTAATCACTCTCCCACAGCTCAGGACTGTGGGACTTTTTATGCTCTTTCTTTTTATGGCATTTGTTAAGCATTTGCTATGTGTCAAGCACTGTTCTAAGCACTGGGGTAGATATAAGTAAATGAGGTTGGACACAGTCCCTGTTCATTATGGGGCTCACAGTCTAAATAGGAGGGAGAACTGAGGCACAGAGAAGTGAAGTGACTTCATGATGATGATGATGATGATGGTATTTGTTAAGGCTTACTATGTGCCAAGCACTGTTCTAAGCGCTGGGGGAGATACAAGGTAATCAGTTTGTCCCACCTGGGGTTCACAGTCAATCCCCATTTTACAGATGACGTAACTGAGGCACAGAGAAGTTAAGTGATTTACCCAAAGTCACATAGTTGACAAGTGGTGGAGCCAGGATTGGAACCCATGACCTCTGTTTCCCAAGCCCGTGCTCTTTCCATTGAGCCACGCTGTTTCTCATGCCCAAGATCCCACAGCCAGCAATTGGCATAACGGAATTAGAACTGGGTGCCCTGGCTCCCAGGTCCGTGCTCATTCCACTAGGCCATGCTGCTTCTCTTGAAGCAGTTGAGGATTCCTGTGGTCCCCTTTAGGGGGGTGGGAATGAGTCTTCACAGCGTGGCTCAGTGGAACAAGCATGGGCTTGGGAGTCAGAGGTCATGGGTTTGAATCCCTGCTCTCCACTTGTCAGCTGTGTGACTGTGGGCAAGCCACTTAACTTCTCTGTGCCTCAGTTCCCTCATCTGTAAAATGGGGATTAACTGTGAGTCTCACATGGGACAACCTGACTACCCTGTATCCACCCCAGCGCTTAGAACAGTGCTCTGCACGTGGTAAGCGCTTAACAAATACCAACATTATCATTATTACTTAACTTCTCTGTGCCTCGGTTCCCTCATCTGTAAAACGGGGATTAAGACTGTGAGCCTCACGTGGGGCAGCCTGATGACCCTGTATCTACCCCAGCGCTTAGAACAGTGCTCTGCACGTGGTCAGCGCTTAACAAATACCAACATTATTATTATTACTTAACTTCTCTGTGCCTCGGTTCCCTCATCTGTAAAACGGGGATTAAGACTGTGAGCCTCACGTGGGGCAACCTGATGACCCTGTATCTACCCCAGCGCTTAGAACAGTGCTCTGCACATAGTAAGCGCTTAACAAATACCAACAAAATACCAAAAACAACATCCTTGTTACCCCCAGTCAGGAATCTGGGCTACCACATACCTAGGGTCTCCCTGACTCTAAGGCCCCAATCCATAGCTGTGACTCCTTGTCATCAACTCAACCCGAGTGCTGTGTCAGCTTTGTGGAGCTATTTAGCCACCAGGACCAGAGAGACGAGTGTTCTGCTTCTAGCTGGAATCTACCCTTGTCCTCTGAGTGTTTGGGAAAAACAAACCTAATTAACTAATTAATGAATATGCATTACAGCTTTGATAAACCGCAGTGACCACAACAAACACATCAAAACAAGACGTTGCCTCCTGTTCTTGTTGTGGCATCAAGAAAAAAGGGATTTTTGTCTCCCCTAGGCTGCCTGAAGCGCAAGCTTTTATTTTAGGAAATCCCAAAGGCCAAAACTCCTCTAAAAGATGGTGTTCCTAGAATCTCAGAAGTCACTGAGAGAGCAGTTCCTCTTTTGGCAAAGTTTTGGCAGAGTGACTTGGGTCTTATTCCCTCCTCACTTGAGAGTTTGGGGGGCTTTTTAGGGCATTCATTAAGTGCTTACTATGTTCCAGGCACCTTACTAAGCTCTGGGTAGATACAAGTTTATCAAGATGGACAGAGTCCCTGTCCCATGCGGGGTTCACAGTTCTAAACCTCATTTTACAAGATAAGGGAACTGAGGCAAAGAGGCATTAATTGACTTGCCGAAGGTCATACGGCAGGCATGTGACAGAACCAGGATTAGAACCCAGGTCCTTCTGACTCCCTGGCCCGTGTGGTCCCCTAGGCCGTGCTGCTTTAATTGTCATAATGCTTCCAGCGGATTCACGAAGGGACTGACCAATCACAAATTAAGTTAATTTATCAAATCTTTGAATTAGGAGTGAAAGATTGGAGGGAGGCGGGGGTGGGGCAAGAGGAGAGAGAGGGACAAAGACACAGCTAGCAAACTCCCATCTCCAGCTGTTGGGCGGTCTGCTTCCTTTGATAAAGCACTTTGGCAGTACTCCCAGTTCTGTATTTTCTGGCATGCAAAAGCATAGAGCAAGCCTTCAGTTTTTTTTTCTTCCTTTCTTTCTTCTCCTTTATGAAACGCCCCTCCCCTTCATAACCTGCACCTCCCTCCCCGATCACTGGCCTTCATCCAGAGGCTGAATAGTGAGAGGAAACATACCAGCAGCCCGGCTGGTGACTTCTCTCAGGTAAGGAGAGGTCGGTGGTGTATCTCAGCCATGAAAGACCAAGAGGAAGGGCTGCTTTGGGTTAGGTTTGAAGAAGGAGAATGGTGAGAAAGGGTAGGAAGAAAAAGAGACAAGAGAAAATGAAAATGTTTGTCTCGGAGGCTCTGCTCATTGGCTTCCTGTAACTGCCTACGCTTTCCGTCCCGAGACCTGGGAGGGCAATTCTGATTGGGTTCTTTGGACCTCATTCATAGAAACCCAAAAAAGGTCTCGGATATCAATCAGTGGTATTTGAGTGCAAAGTAGGAAGCTCACTTATAATCTAACACTGCAGGACACCATGTACTGGAAACCAGAGGAAAAAGGTTCAATTTGTATGTTAATTAGAAAAAAAAGTCTTTCCCTTCACACCATCATTTTCAGCCCACCTCTGTACTTGTTCCTGGATTTCCTGAACTCTTTGAGGGAACTTGATCCTATCTGAAATGCCATGAGGGCTGTTCCGGCCCTAATCCTGCCTTCCTGTTGATACTGCATACTGCCTCGTCCACGCAGGTGGCTGATGGATCCCCTGCGGGATGACCGGCTCCATCTTCCATCCTGATGCCAGGACCCAGTTGAAAGTCTACATCAAACTAAATAAAAATCCCAGAATTTCGGAGCAAAATTTCTAACGGCTCCACGCGACTTTTCCTTTAAATAGGGGAAGAACCCTCAAAGTCGATTTATATTTGTCCCACTTCCTCCTGGGCCCCAGCAAGACTGGATGAAGTGGTCCTGTCGGCCTGAGGCTAATCGTTGCCCGGGGTGAATTTCCTGGGACCAGACAGATAAGGATAAATGATGTGTTTTGACACCTGGATGCTTTAGGTCGACCTGCCCAACTTTTCACTATTAGCTACTCAGATCCAGCTCACCTGCCTGCAGTAATGAGAGGCGTTTTTCCAAGTGCTTGAGGTCCAGAGACCCAAATTCTCTTCCTGGATTTGCCAAGGGACTCTCAGATCTCAGCCGGGAAACTAAGCTAATTTTGTGCTTCAGATTCCCCACTTATCTCTTTAGATGTTTTTATATACGTGTAGGTGTGAGTGTACAAAGAGAGGAAAAAATGGTCTTTCATACCTGAAGGTGAGATAATTGACAGTGGGATCTTAATAATTGTGGCATTTGTGAAGTGCTTACTATGTGCTAAGTACTGTACTAAGTACCGGCGGATACAAGATAATCAGGTTCCACGTGGGACTCTCAGCCTAAGTAGGAGGGACAACAGGTATTTAATCCCCATTTGCAGATGAGGGACCTGAGGTACTGAGAAGTTAAGTAAATTGCCCAAGGTCAACCAGCAGACAGGAGGCAGAGCTGAGATCAAAATCCAAATCCTTTGAGTCCCAGGCCCGTGTTCTTTTCCATGCTACAGTGGCAGAAAAGACATATGCATTAAAAAATATATGAAGGTAAACTCCTGGTGAGCAGAAAATGTTTCTGAATCTGTGGTATTTTCCCAAGCCCTTAGGACAGCGCAAGACTCCCCGTGGGTGCTCGATAAATTTCACGTTAAATAAATGTATTCCCCACTCTGTAGGTATAAGGACCGTCCTTTCCCAAACTGATGCATCTGCTACTTTCAATGTCTGTTGCTGTTTTGGACAGTTGCCTCTTGATATCTCGATCTTTCCAAACTCCTTGGTCTGTCTGCTGCAGTTGTCCCCCAGCTCACGGTTATGCCATTTGGAGACTGGGTCTCACTGTCTTTAAAACATTTGCTCTGCTTGTGTATGCCCCACTCCTGTTCACCATCCACAGCTGCATGGGTGTTCTGCTATCATTTCTTCAGCTCACGAGTCTCACCCAGGAGAGCTGAGTTGTGCTGGGTACTGCCCCTTAGACTCTGTATCTGGTATCCAGGGATTAGCACCTAGGAATCACTTAGTACAGCAATCTGCAGCCTGTGACTTGGGAACCGTATCTGGCTCTTTTGGGGAGGAGGGGGTGAGGCACGAAAAACCTCACAAGTAAGGAAGTAAACCTCACGTAATAATAATAACGGTGGGGTATCAAAGCGATTAGGGATGCAGAACTGATTACACAGGTGACACAGTGGAGAGGGAAAAGAAGTTGCAGAAATGAAAAGTTAGTCAGGGAAAGTCTCCTGGAAGAGAGAGGATTTTAGTCTTTTCTCACCAAACTCGTTTTTATGGTGTTTGTTAAGCACTTACTATGTGTCAAACACTGTTCTAAATGCTGAGGCAGGTACAAATTAATTAGGTTGAACACATTCCCTGTTCTGTATGGGGCTCACAGTCAAAGAGGGAGAACAGGTATCTCATTTTACTGTTGAGGAAACTGAAGCACAGAGAAGTTATGTGACTTGCCTAAGGTCGTGCCGCAGGCAGTTGGCAGAATCGGGATTAGAATACAAATGCTCTCTCAGTCCCAAATTCTTTCCACTAAGCCATGCAGCTTCTTTCTCTTTTTGTCATCGTCCCACAGAACATGCTACTAGGTTTCTTTTTCTGCTTCATGCAGAGTTAATAATCATAATAATAATTATGACATTTAAGTCCTAATTATGTGCCAAGCACTATGCTGAGCACTGGGGTAAATACAAGTTCACAGTCCAAGAAGGAGGAAGAACAGGTTTTGAATCTCCATTTTACAGATGAAACTGAAGCACAAAGAAGTGAAGTGACTTGCCCAAGGTCACAGAGCAGGAAAGTGGTGGAGCTGGAATTAGAATCCAGGTCCTCTGACTCCCAGGCCCGGGCTCTTTCTTTGATGCTTCTTGAAGTTAGCTGTTTATATTGCCTAGTTAATAGTCAGTCGACAGCATTAAGTTCCATGTTGCTGATAAATTAAAAAAAACAAAACTTTGGATGTGAAGGGAACCCTGGGAGCAGCTGGATATTTTTCTTGCTCACTCTTACTCCTTAGCCCAGGGCACACTCTGAAGAATATCTCATGAATAACTAAGTGCCTTCTTATGAATTCACCTCCAAGGTCCAGGCATCAGAATAAATCAATCAAATGGTATTTATTACATTATAATAATGATAATTGTGGTATTTGTTAACCACTTACTAGGTGCCAGGGACTACACTGAGCACTGGGGTGGATGCGAGCAAATCGAGCTGGACCCAGTCACTGTTCCAAGTGGAGCTCACACTCTCAATCTCCATTTTACAGATGAGGGAACTGAGGCCCAGAGAAGTGTGACTTGCCCAAGATCACACAACAGACAAGTGGCAGAGCTGGGATTAGGGCTCTGGTCATTCTGGCTCTCAGGTCTGTGCTTTAACCCCTAGACCACACTGCTTCTTTCTTGAATTTGGTCTCAGATGGCCATACCATCTGGCGGTAGCCTTAAGAGCTTGGTGCAACCAGGCTTGCTCAGTCCTTGGTAGAACGATGGAGAGTAGGAACAAAGTCTTGTGGAGAAATATTGACACAGTGAGTGCTTAGTAAATATAATAACGTTAACAAGTAATCTCCCCTCAGTCAAAACTGCTCAGACTTTTGCTAGGAATCAGCGTCGTCCAGTGGAAAGAGCATGGACCTTGGAATCAGAAGACCTGGGTTCTAAACCCAGCTTGGCCACTTGCCTGCTGTGTGATGTAGGACAAGTCACTTCACTTCTCTGTGCTTCAGTTTCCGCATCTGTAAATAAAGATATGTCTTCGTCCCTCCAATTTAGAAAGGGAGCCCCATATCTCTGATTATCCTATATCTACCCGCAGTGCTTAGTATAGTGCCTGGCACATAGTAAGCACTTAACAATTACCATAAAACAAAACAAATAACATGCCCAGTTCTGGGAGGGAAAGGGAAAGGGAAAGAACTGGGAGAGGGTGATGAGGAAAACAAAGATGATTAAAGGGTTGGAAGATGGGGGTTTTGAAGGAAGAAATTTGAATTAGGATAATTGAAGGCTGGAAGAATCAAAATAACTTCCTTCAAGTGCAGGATATAATGGATTATTCCACAGAAGATGGCCCCAAGTTTTTCTTCTGCCCACAGAGGACAGAAGAAAAGAAATCAACTGGGAATTAGAACAGGAGGGATTATTCCTAAATAAGAAAGTAAGACATTTGGGATGGTTAGTTTACCAAGGAATTTGATTCAAGCATGGCTCAGGGGAAAGAGCCCGGGCTTGGGAGTCAGAGGTCATGGGTTCGAATTCTGGATCTGCCACTTGTCAGCTGTGTGACTGTGGGCAAGTCACTTCACTTCTCTGTGCCTCAGTTACCTCATCTGCAAAATGCGGATGAAGACTGTGAGCCTCATGTGGGACAACCTGATGACCTTGCATCTACCCCAGTGCTTAGAACAGTGCTCTGCACCTAGTAAGCCCTTAACAAATGCCAACATCATTATTAGATGGGTTGTAGAACATCTTCAGTCAATCCATCGTATTTATTGAGCAATGACTGTGCGCTTGGGAGAGTACAACAGACACATGTATGACAAGCTCTTCACTGAAATGGTTAGATTTCTACCCCCTGTGAAATGCTGAGTTCATTGGAGAAGTCCTGCCTGATGGCAGAGGAATGGACCAGACAGTGGCTCAAGGTCTTTCCCAGGGCTCTGAGGGAAGAATAGGCCACAGAAGAAATGTGAGAAGCAGCATGGCCTAGTGGAAAGAGCAACGGCCTGGGAGTCAGGAGACTTGGGTTCTAATCCCGGCTTTGTAACTTGCCTTCTCTGTGGCCGGGGGCAAATCATTTAACTTCTCTGTGCCTCCGTTTCCTCATCTTGTGGCATTGGAATCTATCGGTAGAACGGACCTCATCTAGGGGAAACTGGCTTCCAACAAGCAGGGTCTCAAGATGGTAGAACCACAGTTGTGCTGGGAATAAAGCACGATCCCCACCTCAGAGTGGAAAGCCAGCTGTTGACACTGGCTGTGGCTGAAGCGGAGGAGTCCAAGACCCTCTGCTTGCCCTCCCTGAAACAGCGGCAAGTAAAAGCAGGGAGGCTGTGGAGGTGAGTGCCCCCTCCCCAACTTCCATAGATGCAAGACGCCACCACAGACCCCCTTCGACCACATGATCTGAACAGAGGACCTCCTTTACACTTCCTCATTCTCCTCCTGCCTGCTTAGCTCTTTCCTCCCAACCGATCTGATGATTACACATAACTGCGGTTCCCACTTATCCATTGCAGATAAGTAAAAGCCGTTAGAGCAGAGAAACCCAGGGTGCCAGTTGACTCACTCCATGGCTATTGTGCTCCAAGAGCAAAACAAACAAATTATTATAGCCCTGAGCTTGCTACACAGAGCATCAGACTCCTATTACTGGGATTCCCTTTCCCAGCATTCCCCACTCGGCTCCAGATGTCTCATTTTTGGCAAAGGGGGATTCTACTTTCTAGGACCCGGTCTAGAGAAGAGACCCTGTCATGGAGCAGAGAGGAATTTAGAATGTCCCAACTTTGGGGGGGGGGGGCGTTCACTTTGTGGTTGGCTCGAGTTGGGGGTGGGAGTCACGGCATTCTAGAAAGATGTGATATTCTGAGAGCGTAGCTGTACCGAGCAGAAGCGGCTATGGAACAAAATTAAGACAGCCTTGGGGCTCTAGAGTGGGTGGAGATGGGGGAGGGAGGGAAGCTGGAGGAATGTATACACTAATGGAGTTCTGGAACCTCCTTGCTCTTCCAGTGTGTGAGTCACTCAAGAGGATACAAATGGGTCAGCCAGTATTTCCAGAGTAAATGATTTCCATTCCCCACACTGTGCTCCACAGCGCAGTCCTGGACTTTGACATTTGGTTTAGGGTTCTAATGCCTCAATTGCACCAGAATCACTGCCCCATCTCGGGCTGAGACAACCACAGGGCTTCTTTAAGTTTGATGGTTCTGGAGCGGGCTGAGACGGGGGCTGAAGAAGGTAGAAAGGAATCTAGGAGAGAGCCTTGCATGGGGCAAAATCTGGGACCTTCTCCCCCTCTAGACTCTAAGCTCGTTGTGGGCAGGGAATGTGTCTGTCGTTATACCGTTCTCTCCCAAGTGCTTAGTAAGGTTCTGGGCACACAGTAAATGCTCAATAAACACAAATGACTGAATGACAATGAATGAACTCTTATTTTGTACTCTCCCAAGCACTTAGTCCAGTGTTCTGCACACAGTAAGTGCTCAGTAATATGATAAGAAGATGAGGTCCCAAGATTCTCCTAATCATCGACTAGAGAGCTCTCCTCAGCATTCTCTACCCACTTCTCCTCACCACTGACTCTGCTGGGTTGTCCTTGGTCCAGTGGACATCCAATAGGTAGGGTCAGCTGTGGGGCTGACTGAGGGTTTCTGGGAAAATTTGGTAGGTCTCCTCATGCCCACTCTGGAGAGGATCAAAACCTAGATTTAACCCAGCCTCCTGAGGTGGAGGGAGGTGTCTCATATCCTGGAGCCACCACCTTCTTTCATTCCCCACTTCAGCCCCAGGAATGGTTCAGACAGACCCACATCCCCGAAGTCAGAATGGGACCATCCTTTCAAAACAACTTCCGTCATGTCCCTTCTGGAAAGACATGGGCCTGGGGCAAATGGGAATTGTAGCTCACCAAATCCCACAAGATTACGACGAAAAGGACCCGCCTTGAAGCTTGAAGGAGGCAGGTTCAAAACAAACAAGAAGCAACCTGTCTCTACACAAGAAGCATATGGAATCCATTTCCACAGGAAGTTTTGCAGGCAGAAAAAATCAGTAAGCTCAAGAGGGCTTTTGGAGGAATTCATTGATGAAGAATGTAAAGAATCCAGAGAGGCCTCAGTTTCCTCAACTGTAAAATGGGGATTAAATACCTATTCTCCCTCCTTCTTAGACTTAGACAGGGCCTGTCGGATCTAATCAACTTGTACCTAGCCCAGCACTTGGAACAGTGCTTGACATAAAGTAAGCGCTTAACAATACCATAAAAAAATTAGCAATCAGACGGCACATTCTAAATACTAATATAGATGTCAAGTGTGTGGATGCTGGAGACAGAATACTAGGGTGCCTGACCCTGTAGTGGCTGTCGTTACACACTGACCGGTGACTGTGAGAGCTTTAACATGTGTCATGACTTATAGCTCAGACCAGCCTATCATCATGTAGTTGTTGTTTCAGTGCTTTTTGTGGTGCAACATTACCTCACACTCGTTCATCCAGAAGTTTATCTGCCATTTTTAAGCATATTGACTCAGTTCTGTTCAGTCTTCCTACAGTTTATCCTCATCTAGATAGCTTTTAGTGCCCGGGAGGGGCTAGTATTATCTGCAGACTTGGAGATTTCATTAAACAATCTCTCTTCCAAATTATTTAAGAAAAGCGCTATCCAAAATTGTTCTATCCCAGGTTCTTGAGGGACTCCTCTTTTTACACACATCCATCCTGATGATTGGCTATTTATCCCTACCCCTTTGTTTCTGTGTTTTAGTGGGTTTCCTATCCTCAATCGAACGCTCCCCCTCATCACATAATCTCTCCATTTTTTTTTAAAAGAAGCTTTTGGTGTGGAACCTTGTCAAAGGCCTTCCGAAAATGTAAATACACACAAAAAACTACATATTTAAGCCAGAAAAAGTCCAAATTAATCTTGCTTTCTACTTTTGGCTGTAGAATACACAGCACTCAGAAGCCAGAGTGGCCTAGTGGAAAGATCACAGGCCATGCAGTTAGAGGACCTGGGTTCTAAACCCAGTTCTGCCACTTGCTTCCTGAGTGACCTTGGACAAGTCATTTAACTTCTCTGAGCCTCAGTTTCCTCATCTGTAAAATGAGGATTACCTGTTCTCTCTTTCTGCTAGACTGCGAGCCCCACATTGATCACTGTGTCTGATCTATTTATCTTTTATTCATTCATTCAATCAATAGTATTTATTGAGGGCTTACTGTGTGCTGAGCACTGTACTATGTGCTTACTTCAGAGATTAGTAAATTTTACTCCCACCTACTTAGACTGTGAATCCCATGGGGAACAGGGACCGTGTCCGAACTGATTAACTTGCACCCTAGTCAGTGTTTAGCACAGTGCTTGGCACACAGCAAGCCCTTTACAAATATTATCATTATAATTATTATTATTATTATATCATCTTATGGGCTCATCTCTGAATTCTCCAAAGTCACTCACTGTGGGCAGGGAATGTGTCTGTTTATTGTTGTATTGTACGCTCCCAAGCTCTTAGGACAGTGCTCTGCACACAGTAAGCGCTCAAATACAGTTGAAAACATTCTGATTGTGATGCACAGAATTGCATGTGATTCTCTACTAGTGGTGTGAACAGTTTAGAGCACACTACCTCATGCTTCCTAGATTTAGGAATCACAGTATTGTACTTACTTTTCGAAACTACCTACAAAGGGCTACATGGCTGACCCATGGCCATCTTATGATCCTCTTTGGTTCCTAGAGTTTTCCTCATTTGGGTAGGGTTCGGAGAACCACAAGAAGACATGAGAGGAAGTATGGTCTAGTAAGAAAAGCAGGGGACTTAGAGGCAAGAGATCTGGATTCTAATCCCAGCTTTATCACTGGCCTGCTATTTGCCCTGGGGCAAGTCACGTAACCTCTCTCTGCCTCAGTTTACTCATATGTAAAATGGAGATAAGATACCCACTCTCCCTAAATCTGGGACCAATCTGATCATCTACCCCTGCACTTAACACACGGTAAGCGCTTAATACCGTAATGATTAATATTCTAAGGCAATGCCCACAAGACCTTTGGCCACACTCTTACACTACACACAGAATCATGAAGATGGAAACATTAAGTGCTTATTATGGGTCAAGTGCTGTTTTAGGCTGAGGGGTATACATGACTTAATCAGGTGGGATACAGTCCCTGTCCCAAGTGGAGTTGAGTCCAAGCAGAAGGGAGACTGTCTTTTCCCTTTTCTTAGAAACACAAAACAAAATTCCAAAGATGGCAGCTCCACAAATATTTTGTGTTCCAGTGCTTTCCAGACCTTCTAAGTGGAGGTTTGTCCTAGCAATCAATAAATAGCATTTTCTGAGCATATACTAAACTAAGAGCTTGGGAGAATTCCATAGAGTTGTAAGGCACTACCTCTGGCCCCCAAGGAGCTTTTATATTATAGTGGAGAATTTTCTAATTCCTAACCTAGGTAGGTCCTGCCGACTTTAATAAGAATCTGTTCTCTTGGGTCCCACACTCAGTGAAGCGGAGAAGTGCGACTCATTATCTCTCATGCCACATCCCTTAACTCACGCTAAAACCGTGTGAGGCCTTCTCTTCTCTCTGCTATGGAAACCTTGTTTCTGTAGCACCTCATAAGAGCCATTTCCAAAATCTTGTATCACTTTTGTCACTGTCCACCAGAATAAGGGTGGGTGGTTATTTCAGGCTCTTATCAATTTAGCAAAACTACAACGGTTGCTGCCTTCTCAGTGAGTTTGGGGGTGGCTGGGGAGGAGGGATGGAGGAGAGTTTAAATGAAGCAATACCAGAAAGGTCTTGCAAGACTGAAATCGGTTTCCAGGCAAGCAGAAAATTGATAGTATTTGTCAAGTGCTTACTCTGTGCCAGGCACTATTCTAAGGCCTGGGGTAGATAGGAGCTACACGGTGGCAGAGAGAAGTGAAGTGACTTGCCCAAGGTTACATAGCAGACAAGTGGCAGAGTCCGGATTAGAACTTCTGTCCTCCGACTCCCAGGTCCTTGCTCTTTCCTAGACCAGCTTTCTCTCCAAGAGCCAATCACTTACTGAGCGCTTTCTGTGTGCCAAGCACTGTACTAAACACTTGGGAGAGTACAATACAAATAGAGCCGATAGACACTATCCCAGCCCTCAAGCAGTTTACGGTCTAATCCAGATGGAGGCCCATCAGAAAGGACCCCTTTCTGGGGTTGCCAAAAGTCCTCTTTGGCCAAGACCACAAGTTCCCCACGATCCTTGAGTCCTGAAGTGCTAGGCTGCCATGTAGTCACTGCCACCTGACTGCCGCCATATAAGAGGTGAAGTCTTGGAGGAGGGGCCAGTTCAGGGTGGCCATGGAGCCTAAGGGAGATTCCAGGACTCAGGATTAGCGTACCCCATTCAAAAACCACCTTAGAACCCAGCGGAGCATAAAGACGAAGCTTCCTGCCTGATTTTTTTTTCAAAAGCCAAGTACAAGGCAATTTACTCCTTCCTTTCTCCAGGTTAGCACAGGGCTTGAGAGAGCCCCTTGAACTTTGGGGTGTTCCTGGAGGGAGTCTCAGAGTGGGTCTCGACCTCCCCGACCCACACAAAGTTTTCTAAACTGAAATGTCGCTGGCCCCACTTCTCTACCCTGACCGGCCATAAGCTAACTGGAACAGACCAGGACAAGTGATCTCTCAGATCCCATTCCTTTGGATTCCATTTCTGTGACCAGACCCACGGAGAAGGCAAGCCAAAACTCAGAGCTGACTGTAATCCAGCCCCAAGGGAAGATGAACGACCCTCAAACTCCCACCAAGGTCACACAAGTAGCACAAAATCTGGAGTCCAGGAAGTTTTTTGCCAGAATCCAACCAGCTGAGGCATGACCCAGATAAAAAAAAAAATCCCAATCTTTGCTTTAACCAGAGGGGCTCAGATCTGTTATTGAAACCATTTCAGGCTGAGGATCTAACAGGGAGAAAGATGAAGGCCTCCATCTGAGTGTTTGCTCTGGCTGTTACCTGCTGTTCGGTTTCTGAATGTGGGGTGTTGCCAGACTTCCAATTTTCTGAGTGCTTGCTCTGACAGGGAACAATGACTAATGAAACAAACATCAGAGGGAGGTTCCTCTGATCTCCAGAACAGAACATGCCCGTGAAGGCAATGCCTAATTTGTTCGGCAGACAGCTGCCTATTTTCCTGGAGCCGCTATTACCAGGGGATAGGTCTTCCCCCTGGGAGAGAACATCGTACCGGAGTCCCTGTAGGCCCGGCATTAACCACTCTGAGCATCCCTAAAGGGCTCCCATGTTCAACAGCTATCGCTTTCTTTCTTCTGTCCTCAACCCTAGAGAAAAAAAAAAATTCTGGGAGAAAGTGTCTGTTTTCCCACAGGGAGAAGCCACTCCTGCCAAGTTTGGAACAGTAGAGCGTACTTCCAAAATAAATATTTGAAATGGCTTCGCCCTTTCCAAGGGGTCATCTCTTGGGGGCCATCTTGTCAAAAACCAAAGCCATCGTGGATTGTTGACGGGCCATGAGGAATTCAGCTTCACACAAGGCCCCCACTTCCTGCCTCCCGTGGTGTCTGAGGTAGAAGAGCCTGAGGCTAATTCCCCAATTATGGGGGAGGGGGGAGGGGGAGGAGGGGAGGTGAGGAGAACCTTTCCTCCTTCCCCAGAGGTATTTAGGGCATAGGCTCACCTGACTATCCTGTCCAGGAGGTTGGCATCTGTCAAAATAAAAGTTGGATGGAGGAAGATGGAGGGAAAAAGTAAGTGTAGCTATTCGCCTTCCTGAGATCGGCCTATCAAGGCAAGCTGTAGGTAAAGATATTAATCTCTGATTCTCTGGATCAATCCATAAAGAGACTCAGAACACTAGAGAAAGCTCACAGTAATTCTGATTGTGCTTTTTGTTAAGTGCCTACTCTATGCTAATCAGATCAGACACAGTCCTTGTCTCGCCTGGTGCCTAGTCTTGGGGTTAGGAAGAACAGATATTTAACCCCCTTTTTACAGATGGGGAAACTGAGGCAGAGAAGTTGAGTGGCAGTCCTGATGTGTCTGCCTCCAATCCCTTCTCCCCACTTTAACCCTTAACCCGTAAGCCCCCCGAGGGTCAGGGACGGTGTCTCATTCCCTCTTGTGTATTCTCTCTCGGTGCTTAGTACAGTGTGTTACACAAAGTATTCACGTAATAAATACTATTACTACTATTATTATTTTCCTAAAAATGCTATGCTGGTATTTTTTAAGTATAAATTTAACGAGTTGATTTATATGTAAATATAAATTTTATATTATATAAAACAGGGCCTTTTCTTCTCCCTGACTACCTCCCCTCAGATGCTTTTCATCTTTTCCTTCTAACATAGCCACCTCTCTTTTAACTATGCCTCCTTCTAATAACTCAACCAACACTAAGAGAAGAGACTCAAGAGAAGCAGCACAGCCTAGTGGAAACAGCATGGGCCTGGGAGTCGGAGAACCTGGGTTCTAATCCTAAATCCACCACTTGTCTGCTGTGTGACCTTGGGCAAATCACTTCACTTCTCTTTGCCTCAGTTACCTCATCTGTAAAATGGGGATTAAAACTGTGAGCCTCATGTGGGACATGGATGGTGTCCAACCTGATTAGCACAATGCCTGGCGCATAGTAAACACTTAAACAAATGCCATAAAAAACACCCCTAAGAGTTAAATGCTCCTCACAGTCTGAATTTCTCCAACGCAGCTCCACCAGACCATGCCTGTGACTGTTGCAACCACATATTTGGAGGCTGGTTAAAAATGGGACTCTAGAAATAAGAAAGGAAAAAAAAAATGACCCAAGGTTAAGAACTAGTATCACGCTATATCTGACTTCTGCCTTGTAAGCCAAGTAGCTGATCCTTAGAGTTATTGCTCTGCGGGGGCAATTCCTTCCAACATGAGTCATCCGACGGGCAAAGAAACATGGTTCGGAGATGCAGTCGCACCTGTCCTTGTGAGAGGTAACAGCCCGGTGAGGACATGGGTCAATCTCTGTGTCCTGCCGTGAGCCCCAGATGGAAACGTAAGCTCTACGAGAGCCCTGGAGATTGGAAAAGCAGCAGCGAGGTGGAACAGGTTGAGGTTGGCCGGCGGGGGGATGGTCCTGCCGGCGGGGTGAGGCAGTGTGGGAATGGGAAGTGGAGGAGGTTGAATCCCTACCTGCTGGGCAGAGAACCTCTAGACCGTAAACTCATTGTGGGCAGGGAATGTGTCTATTGTTCTATCGTGCTCTCCCAAGAGTTTAGTACAGTGCTCTGCACACAGTAAGCACTCAATAAATTCAGCTGATTGAAATACGGTTGAATAAATGAATGAAACAAGCCTCCCAAATCTGCTGTGCTCTCCCAAGAGCTTACTATAGTGCTCTGCATGCACTAAGTGCTCAGTAAATACCATTCATTGATTGATTGCCTCAGTCTGGACCATGCTGGGAGGGCAAAGCTTGGATCAGTCAGTCAGCCATATTTATTGGGCGCTTACTGTGTGCAGAGCACTATGCTAAGCACTTGGGAGAGTTCACTGTAGCAATAAACAGTCACAGTCCCTGCCTATAGTGAGATTACAGTTTAGAGGGACAGATATCAATATGAATAAATAAATGACAGACGTACATAAGTGCTGTGGGGCTGGAGAGAGATAAAGAGAGCAAGTCAGGGTGACACAGAAGGAGTGGGAGAAGAGGAAAGGAAGGCTTAGTCAGGGAAGACCTCTTGGAGGAGACGTGCCTTCAATAAAGCTTTGAAGCAGAGGAGAGAAATCGTCAGATATGAGGGGGGAGGGCATTCCAGGGCAGAGGCAGGATGTGGGCGAGAGGGTCAGCGACAAAACCATTCTTCTTGTTCCCTCCCTACTTCCTCAGCCTCCTCAGGGTCTTTAGGAATCCCTGAAGCTGTGGTCCCCTGATACAGTGGGAGCTGAGGTGTCTGTGCTCCGTCCATTGGCTTGAACTCATGAAAGGTCAAGAATTACCTGCTTTTGTGGTACTGTCAAAAATGGTTAAAGTATATGAAGCTCGGTACTTTAATTCACATATTCTCAGTAATGGAAGAATGTTCGTATTTGGATTTCAGGGACAGCCACTACCAATAATTCTGGTTCCTGAACATGGGTGCAGAGTAGAACCTCCATGGCAGATTGGCAGAGTGAAGGTCGTGAACTAGATCTGATGGTCAATCCACTGTATTTATTGAGCACTTATTATGTGCAGAGTGCTGTGCTGAGTACTTGGAAGAGTGAAAGAGAAGTGCCTTGCAATTGCATTTTATGCATCGATCCCTGATTTTACCTTTGGGAAAGATGATTGTGTGCAGGGACCTGTTGTACTTTCCCAAGCACTTAGTACGGTGCTCTGCACACGGTAAACGCTCGGTGAATATGATTGAATTGAGTGAGTGAATGAATGAAAAACTCCCAATCCAGCAAATAAAAAGACATTTTAACTGAGAATTGTCAAAGTCAGAGCAAACCCAGGGAATCAACTTAGTAGAACTGGACAGTTGGAGACTAGAAGCCTGGAAAAGGGCCCAGAATGAATTCACCAATCAACTATAGTCTTTGGTGAGTCCATTTCCTAAGATCAAATTCAGTCAACAATAGGCATTTAATCCTACTTTTTTGTTCCTTTGGCTTCCTATGTGTTAGTTCTGGCAACATCGCTTTTTTTTTTTAATGGTATTTGTTAAGTGCTTACTATGTGCCAGGCACTGTTCTAAGAGCTGGAGTGGATACAAGCTAATCCAGATGGACAAAGTCCCTGACCCACACGGGGTTCACAGTCTTCATCCCCATTTTCCAGATGAGGGAAATGAGACACATAGAAGTGAAGGGACTTGACCAAGATCACACAGCAGGCAAGTGACAGAGCTGGGATTAAAACCCAGGTCCTTCTGACTCCCAGGCCCGTGCTCTATCCTGACTCCCAGACCCGTGCTCTATCCCCTAGGCCACACTGCTTCTCATTAACCTGGATTCCATCTTCCATTCAAAATGGCATCCCAGGAAACAGATTCCATGTGTCCCTCCAAACCCTGCAAATGGGGCACAGGAAATAGCCCCTCTGCTCCCTGTTGGAACCCAGACCTACCTGCCAAAGCTAGCTACTAGACGAGGGTGATGATAGTACTTATTAAGCACTTACTATGTGCCAAGCACTGTTCTAGAAGTGAGATAGATACAAGTTAAGCAGATTGAACACTGTCCTTGTCCCATATTGGGCTCACACTCTTAATCCCCATTTCAAAGATGAGGTAACTGAGTCCTAGAGAAGTGAAGTGACTTGCTCAAGTTCATGAAGCAGACAAGTGGCAGAGCCAGGATTAGAACCCAGGTCCTTCTGGCGCCCAGGCCCCTGCTCTATTTATTAAGCCATGCCTCAGAATCCACCCAATATACATTGAGTTGTGCCAAAACAAACTCACACCCCAAAGCAAACTGCCAAGATTAGATGCAGGGGAGCTGTGACAGTGATTATAATCTGCTAGGTGATGAACTCCTTGAGGGCCGGGATTGTGTCTACCAATCTATCAATCACTGGTATTTATTGAGCATTTACTAGGTGCAGAGAACTCGGAGAGTTCAATACAACAGAATCTGTAGACATGTCCCCTGCCCACAAGAAACTCTACTGACTCAACTGCACTCTCACAAATGCTAAGTACAGTGCTCTGCCCACAGTAAGCACTCCATGGATACTAGGGAATACAAACTTTTATAATTACACTAGAGTGGACGGCCAAATGAAAAGAGCACAGGCCTGGGAGCCAGAGGACCTGGGTTTTAATCCCGGTTCCACCACTTGCCTGCTGTGTGACCCTGGGCAAGTCACTTCACCGTGCCTCAGTTTTCTCATTTGTAAAATGGGGATTCAAAACCTGTTCTCCCTCCAACTTAGAAGGTGAACTCGATGAAGGGGTGGGACCGTATCTTGTATCTGGTATCTACCCCAGCACTTAATACACTGTTTGGCTTGTAGAAAGATCTTCACAAAAGCTATTAGGATTTCAGCTTTATCTCAGCTTCACTTTGAAACTCTGGAAAGCAAGACATGCTGCTTTGTCTTGGGTGAAGACTGTTCAAAGATTTTGACTCTATGTTTATGCAATATGTGCATATCCCTACATGCACTGATAGACTGAATTATACTGGATTATAAATCAGTGGCATTTTCCGTATTAGATTTCAAGCTCTTTGAGGACAGGGCCATTTCTGTTCTTTAAAATATATCCCTTAATACCTTGTATTTAAGGCCCTTGAGCTCAATAAATTGTGTGTGTGTGTGTGTGTGTGTGTGTTGCGTGCACCCGTGTGCTTGCTAGAACAGCCCAAAAGCAGAAAAACAATGACTTGGAAACTGAAATGTGGAGACATTTCTCAAAGCAGAGGAAACAACAACTTCCTGATTTGGATGGCAATTCACTGGAGCCTGATGGAAAGCTTTGCAAAATGTTCTTCTGTTAGTGTCCCAGAAATAGTCTCCATTTTGATCTTATTGAAAGTATTTGCACGAAAGCAGAGGGCATGTTTTCTGTGCCTCATTTGCAGGGTAGGGAAAGGCACAAAAAATCAGTTTTCTGGGAAGCCATTTTGAATAGAAGACCACTGGCAAAGTGGTCAGGACTAACACATAAAAGCTTAACTTCTGCAGATCTGTATTCCACATTTGAGCCATAAGAACCCTCCGTATACTGCACTGGTCATCCATGGAGACGGATGAGTGTCATGAGGTAACTAAGCAGAGAAGGGATGGCTTGACAGGGTGAGGAGTGAGCACAAAGAACAAATTATGTTCTTAAGAAGATAATTTTAAATTTAAATATCCTTCATCACATGGAGAGAGCGAGGAATGGATTATAATAATAATGACAATTGTGGTATTTGTTAAGCATTTACTATGTGCCGGGCACTGTACTAAGTGCTGGAGTAGATACAAGATAATTAGGTTGGATACGGTCCCTGTCCCACATAGGGCTCACAATCTTAATCCCCATTTTACAGATGAGGGAATAAGGCATAAGTTAAGTGACTTGCCCAAGGTCACACAGAAGGCAAATGGTGGAGTCAGAATTTGAACCCAGGTCCTTCTGATTCCCAGGCCTGTGCTCTATCCACTAGGCCACTCTGCTTCCCACCATATTTTTAGCTTCTCACAGGAAGGGATTTTGTCTACCAATTCTACTGTACTCTCCCTAGCTTTGCACATAATTAGCATTCAAATCCACTGATTGAGTGATCTGCCTCAGATAAGCTTTCCTCCCTGAAGGATCAGGAAGACCTTAAATCAGGCAGTTGGATTATTGTTCTGGACTCAGCAGAGGAGGGGTTGAAGGGAAAATATTACTTGTGGGGCTGCAGAACTTGCTGAAGTTCTGGAACCACATCCGGTTCCTTGGGTCAAAGTTATGCTCACCTTAACCCAGTTAGGAGTGAGGAGAATACGTGACAGCAGGAAACCCAAACAACTGCTGATGGACAGCTGATATTGGGAAATCAAAAACAAGGAATGCAGAGGAAACATGTCAAAAAGAAAGTAAAACAAAGCCTCAGAGAGTTCTACATCCCAACTGGAAATGGGGAGGCAGTTGATGAGAATAGACCAGACATTGCTATCGAATAAGGAGTGGCTCTCTTTGAGCAAAAGTTTCATAAGGAATGAGAAACCACGAGGCAGAAGAGAAAACAGTGCCAGTCGCTGCAAACATTAAACAGAAGTCAACAACCTTTTTATATGCACAATGTGGCCAGGCCTGAGAGTTCTGCATTGTCCTTTTCAGGCATGCATGGTCTCATAGGTGAATTTCATCTCCTTTGACCTTGAAGGATAATGAAATATAACTATCGGATATTTATATTTCCCTTATAAGCCCTCTCTAAGCTGCAAGCTCTTTATGGGCAGGGAATGTGCCTGCTAATCCTGTTGTCTTGTATCAAACACTTACTACAGTGCTCTGCACATAGAGGCGCTCAGTAAATACCATGATTGATTCGTTCATTTTTGGATGTCGCTGGAGGGGAAAGGGAGGGAATGATGGGGTTTGAAATCCATGGCAGAAAGGCCCACACATTGAAATTGAATATATCAAAATGAAGACTTAATAATGGCAGGCAGGATAAACATCCCAACACTGTCCCGCTCCCACACAAAACAGGGAAAAGCGGTCTGAAGTAAAGGGGAAATTCATAACCTTCCCTGACTAAGTTCTCATTTCCGTTTCTCCCACTACCTTCTGCATCACTCTGATTTGTTTTCTTTCTCTCCTCCCTCAGGCCCACAGCACTTATGTACAGTTCCATAATTTATTTATCTATATTAATGTCTGTATCCCCATCTAGAGTGTAAGCTCATTGTGGGTAGGGAATATGTCAGTTTTATTATTATAGTGTACTCTCTCAAGTGGTTGGTATGGTGTTCTGCTCACAGTAGGCACTCAATAAATGACTGATGGATTGATTGATTGATTGAACCTGGCAGCAGGCTCCTTCTCTTCTTGGCTCCAAGCCCTTTGGAGATTAACCACTCATTTCAACTAAAGAGCTTCTCTACTCATCCTGGAGCCCCAGAGAGCTTGTGGTTTGGGAGCTACCAACTACCCTCTACACTGTAAGCTAGTCATGTTAGTCATGTGCAGGGAATGGGTCTGGTACACTGTTACATCGTACCCTCCCAAGCACTTAGTACAGTGCTCTGCATATAGTAAGCACTCAATAAATACGACTGAATGAAAGGGATCCATACCCCTTAAGACTGCCCCACAGCATGGCCTAGTGGATAGAGCACGGGCCTGAGAGACAGAAAGATCTAATCTAGGCTCTGCCACTTCCTACTGCAAGACCTTGGGCACATCATTTCTCTGTGCCTCAATTACCTCATCTGTAAAATGGGGTTTAAGACTGTGAGGCCCAAGAGGGACAGGGACTGTGCCCAACCCAATTTGCTTGTACCTAACCTAGCACTTAGAACAGTGTCTGACCCACACTAAGGGCTTAACAAATACCACCATCATTATTATTATTAAAGCCAGCCTCGCCTGAACCACCTCAAGGCTGAATGGGTTTGCAAAAGATACCCATGCCAGATGTTGGCTAGGAAGAGGCTGACACAGCCCTAATCCAGAATCAAACTGCCACCCACTGCCTTTCCCCCCTTCTGTCTTTAGGTTATCTCCTGGCTGACATTTAGGTGTACTTATCACTTTTGGGATCTCCATAACTGCCCCCTCACACCCGCCCACCCCGGCACTTCTCGTTTCCCCGTACTTGATCCCCAAGCCTGGTGCGGTCAGCCTCCGGAATCAAAAGTGCTTTTGTTGAGTGTGGGATGCGGGAGCTGAATGCTGCTGATTGTGATCCAGCCTGGCCAATCGGCCAGTCCAGCTAAATCAGCCTCTTGTAAACAAACTAGGCAAAAAATCCTCCAGATGCTTGGAGAAAATTCTGGCAAACCAGCAAATCACAATGCAGTCAACAACTGCCCCAAGGAAAAGAATGGATTACCAAATCATAATCCCTGTCATATAGGAAAATCAGCATGGCTTAATGGATGGCACATGGGCCTGGAAATCAGAAGGACCTGGTTCTAATCCCAGCTCTGCCACACTTCAGCTCTGTGATCTTGGGCAAGTCACTTCACTTCTCTTGGCCTCGGTTACCTCATCTGTAAAATGGGGATAAGAGTGTGAGCCCCATGTGGGGCAGGGTCTGTGTCCAATCCGATTAACTTGTCTTAACCTCTGTGCTAAGAACAGTGCTTGGCATCTAGTAAGCACTTAAATACTTATAATTATTAACCAGTTCCATAATTATTATGTATCTACCCCTTATGAATTGCTGAACTGAAGTATGAGCCTCTTTATTCCCTATCTGCCCCCAACACCTGTGTGTGTGTGTGTGTAATGGTATTTGTTGAGCACTTTCTGCATGCTGGGATAAATACAAGCTAATCAGGTTGGTCACAGTTACTGTCAATCAATTACATTTATTGAGCACTGACTGTGTGCAGAACACTGTATTCAGCCTTTGGGAGAGTCTTACATAACAGAGTTGCCATTGTGGGCATTTTAAAGATGGTGAAACTGAAGCACAGAGAAGTAAAGTGAATTGCTTAAGATTACACAGCAGGCAAATGGCAAATCTGGGATTAGAACCCAGGTCCTCTGACTCCCGGGCCCAGGCTCTTTCCATTAGGCCATGTTGCTTCTCACCTTGCCAATTTAAATTGCCCTGTAATGCCAACCTCAATGTGCCTGGACCTCCCCTCAATCTGCTCTTGTTCCTCCCAGGTCCTCCAGCACTATGGGCCCAAACCTAGTCTATAAATGTCTCCAGGTTGACAAAGTAAATTTCCCAGTATCCCCAACACTACCCAGAGTTCCACTCTCCCGACCATCTTCACTGACCAAACATTTTACCATCTGCATCTGCCCTCCCTTTCACCTCATTTTCCCTACCACTGCATCTCGTCCTATCCTGGTCCCCACACTCTCAGGAAGATAGAATTCCCCAAAAGAGTCTTCTTCCTGAATTTGCAGCGGTACCTTACCCATCCAACATTGCCCTTAAGGAATGCAAGATCAGGCCTGATTACTCAAGTTGCCATCACAGGCCCAAGTGAGAACAGGTGGTTGAAGTGAATGGTAAAATCCAGCTCAGCAATCCTGGTGAGTTGAAAACCTTTTTCTGATTATTTTTGTTTGATGTTAGTAAAGGTTTTCTTAATGGTATTTGTAAATCAATCAATCAACGGTATTTCATTCATTCAATTGTATTTACTAAGCGCTTATTATGTGCAGAGCACTGTACTAAGCACTTGGAATGTACAATTCGGCAACAGATAGAGACAATCCCTGCCCAACAACGGGCTTTACTGAGCACTTACTATGTGCCAGGCACCGTGCTGAGCTCTGGGGTGGATACAAGATAATCAGGTTGGACAGGGTTCCTGTTCCACATGGGGCTCATAGTCTTAACCCCCATTTTACAGATGAGGTAACTGAAGCCCAGGGAAGTTCAGTGACTTGCCCAAGGTTACACAGCAGACAAGGGGCGGAGCCGGCATTAGAACCCAGGTCCTTCTGACTCCTAGTCCGGTGATCTTTCCACTAGGCCATGCTGCTTCCCTAAATGAAGTTTACTTCATTTCCTAATAATAATAATTGTGGTTTTTGTTCAGCTCTTACTCTGTAGCATCTGTTGGGGTAGATTCAGTACAACAAGATACAGTCCCTGTCCCATAGGGAACCACAGGCTAAGGAAGAGGAAGAGCAAGTATCTAATTACCATTTTATGAATGAAAAAACTGAAGCACAGAGCAGTTAGATGACTTGCCCAAGGTCACACAGCTGGTAAGTGGTAGGGTTAGGATTACAACCCAGGTCCTCTGACTCCCAGGCCCATGCTCTTTGTACCAGGCCACGCTGCTTCTTGACTTGCTTTTTTCCTGTTCAGCCCTTTTGGACTTTAATGCCTCTAGACTGTAGGCTTGTTTCTGTTTGTCTGTTTATTGTTCTGGTGTACTCTGCCAAGCATTTGGTACAGTGCTCTGCACACAGTTAGTGCTCAGTAAATACGACTGAATTAACACATTGCTTGCTATTAATCACGATTGCCAGCTGTCACCTGTGAGATCCTACTCTCCAGAAATAAAGCAATTTGGCAAAAATAGGAGCTTTCCCTGGCCACAGCATGCTTCAGATGGGGAAAGGGGATCAAGATGAGAGGAGAATAACCTAACTGTGCACTAGGCTTTCCTGCTCAGAGAGAAGGAGTGAGTGATCAGACAGAAGGAGGAGCTTAGAGGAGTGCATTCCCTCCTGCCTTCTAGTCTCCCTCACTGGGACCAGAATCAATCAATTAGTGGCATTTATTTAGCACTTACTGTTTGCAGAGCACTGTACTAAGAGCTTGGGGTAGTATGAAACAGTAGAGTTGCTAGATCCCTGCCCTCAAGGAGCTCCCATTTTAGAACTCATTGGAGCAAGGCAAATATCGATCCAGGATTCGGCTTGACTCTGACTATCGGAAGAGCTGGATAATCAAAACTTACTCTAAGAAAAACACCTTTCCTCTTCACCGACCCATGCTTCCTAATTCATTCATTTTTCATTCAGTTGTATTTATTGAGTGCTTACTGTGTGCAGAGCAGTGTACTAAGAGCTTGGGTGAGTACAGTACAACAATACACAGACACATTCCCCTTACATTCTAGAAGGGGAGATAGTCCTGTGCCGGGAAAGGGAAGGGTTGGAGAGGAAACAGAATTTAGGATAGAACATTTCGTGCTAACTGCCAAAGGTCAAAAGCATCAGCAATTCCTTCACGGTTTCTAGCACTGCTGGGAGTCATTTATAAGCTAACAATTTTCCACCTGTGCTCAACACATAAATCCAAGGCTTGAAAAGACTGTGGGACTTCCACCTGCCCCAGACTCGCTGTCCGCTCAGGAATTGCAACATCACCCTGTAGGCTGGCTTGTGACATTTCCTTGCTGGCTCCCTGATCCGAGTCTAGACCAGTGTCAGTATGCCCTTCTCTTCACCGTCCGTACAGAAACACTTTCTGCTACTTCTCCACTCCTCCTCTTCCCATAACAGTTCACTGCCCTCTGCACAGATACCAGAAGTCAGGGCAGGGGGCCAAGAACTGGGATGGAGAGCGAAATCATCCTGGTTTCCTCATCTGTAAAATGGGGATTTAAACTGTGAGTCCCATAAGGGACAGGGACTTGTCTGACCTAACAACAATAATAATAATGTGGTCTTTGTTAAGCACTCGTTATGGGGCAGGCATTGGACTATGCTCTGGGGTGGATTCAAGCAAATCGGGCTGGACACAGTCCCTGTCACGCACGGGGCTCATAGTCTCAATCCCCACTGTACAGAGGTAACTGAGGCATAGAGAAGTGAAGTGATTTGCCCAAGGTCACACAGCAGACAAGTGGCCAAGCTGGGATTATTCATTCATTCAATCGTATTTATTGAGCACTTACTATGTGCAGAGCACTGGACTAAGCGCTTGGAAAGTACAATTCGGCAAGATAGCCCCTACCTACAACGGGCTCACAGTCTAAAAGCGAGGAGACAGGGGTCAAAACAAGTAAACAGGCATCAGTAGCATCAATAATAAATAGAATTATAGATATATACACATCATGAATATAAGTAAATAGAATGATAAATATGTACATATTTACACAAGTGCTATGGTCGGGGGAGGGGAATAGAGCAAAGGGAGCGAGTCGGGGCAATGGGGAGGGGACATAGAAAGGGCTTAACAAATATGACTATTATTCTTATTATTATTACTAGTAATAACAATAATAAGGAGCTATCTAGTTTGTGACTGGTTAATCGTTGTTATTGTCAGACCAAGCTGCTTAAACCGTTTCCATTTCGCAAGCCAAACTTGAAAGAGTGAATTGTCCAGCCATTAACTTTTTGATTCAGCCAAATGAAGGACCGATTCAGCTCTCATGCAAACTCCCCCATCCTCTTAAAAATGCAGCGACCAAAGCAGGACACGGTGATTAATTCCTAAAGAAGATGACTGAAATAAGCCAGTCTAAAATAAGCACCCTAAAGGAAAAGAATGTTTCCCAATTGTAAATGCAGCCAGACCTGGTTTCAGGGATGGAAAAGGAAGCTCATGGCATAGAGAATGCTAAATTGGGTGTGGTTGCTGATGCCCCGAGTCAAATGAAAAGTAGCTTCCATAAATTGGAGAAATGGTCCCACCAGAAGCAGAATGAAATGCAGTTGGGTCAAGGGTAACAAAAACAACACAACTGAAAAATTGCAAAGGCAAGCCAAAAAAAACCCCTAGGATTCAGGGTGGACCATGAGTTGGATATGTCAGCCATAGCGTTGCCTCTTTAAAAAATGAAATAAAACACAGGATATCAAGGATGGATTAAGAGGAATATAGCATGAGACAGTCAGGAGGTTGTCCTCTACTTGACTTTGCATTGTTCAGACAAAAAATAGAGTCCTGTGCTCAAATTTGGTCTTCCTACACTTTGAAAAGGAGGTGGAGAAACTGGAAGGAGTCCAGAGAAGAGCAATGAAATGATCAAAGGTAGGAAAATAGATCCTACCCAGAGACCTTTCTATTATGGTCATAAAAATATGTTGGTAATCGCACAACCGTTATACCATATTGACATTTCTCAAACAGAAGAGACAGATATTAAAATACAATAAAAATAGGAGGAAGAGATCGAATATAAAGATACACAAGTGTGGGTAGGTCCTTGTGCTGGATGACCATCAGAGTATTTAGATGATGCTGAGATGCTGAAGTGGCAGCTGGGGAAGGGGGACAGTAGGTGGGGAGTGGAGAAATTAATCAGGGAAGTCCTCCTGGAGGAGTTGTGATTTCAGAAGGGCTTTGAAGATGGGGAGAGCAATGATAATGATAATAAGAGTTGTGGCATTTGTTAAAGTGCTTACTATGTGCAAGATGCTGTATTAAGTGCTGGGGTAGATACTAGGTAATTGGGTTGGCCACACCCCCGTCCCAGACAGGGGTCACAGTCTTAATCCCCATTTTACAGATGTGGTAACGAAGGCACAGAGAAGTGAAGTGACTTGCCCAAGGACGCTCCACTGGATGGGAAGGGGGAGGGTGTTGTAGACAGAAAGGAGGATGTGAGCGAGCAGTTGGTGATAGGAGACAAGAACAAGGCACAGTGAGTAGGGTGGTTTGAGGTTTGCGAACTGTCGGGGTAGGAAAAGAAGAGAGGCTATAACTAGACAGGGAGAGGAGCCGACTGAGCGTCTTACAGGCACTCGTCAGGAGTTTCTACGTATCACTTTGGGTCATTTATTTTGGAGTGCTGAAAAGTTGATTGTGGTTCAAATTAACATTAATGGAGCCCAAACCTTTACAGCAGATGTACAGGATCTCCTCGCTAGGAAAAACTGGATCTTTTAAGCCTGAAACACCCAGATAAGTGGGGCCAAAGTCAATTTCTTGACTTGAAATTATCTGTAAAATAATTTTCTCACAGAAACCTGGCCTTCAGTTCTGTGAAACAGCTGTTTTTTTAATCTCTCAGATGGGCTGATACAATGAGGCAGGAAAACTGTCGATTGACTATAAATATTTATATTAACATCTGCCTCTAGACTAGAAGCTCCACTGTGGGCAGGAGAGGGGTCTGCCAATCTGTGGTACTGTACTCTCCTAAGACCAATCACTCAGTGGTATCTATTGAGCTCTTATCGTGTGTGGCGCACTGTACTAAGGTCTTGGGAGAGTACAATATAACAGAATTGGTAAACCCACCAGGTGGGATTTCTTAGTATATGTCTTTAACTAAGACAGCATCCATAAAGAGGTCTCACATTCTCCCCAGTCAGCCTTCAGAGTAAGATAAGGACGGAATTGAAAGTCATCCAGAGTGCTAACTGTCCTACAGATTATTCCATCTATCACTTCCCGAGCTATTCAAATCAAACATTCACTCTTCAACAGGTAAGAAGACAGCCCCGTGTGGAAACACACTCCCTCGAGAAGCAAACAACCAAAGTCATTCGTTGGCGAGTTCAGAAGAGGCAGGCCCAGGAATGGAAACTGTACAGTGAGGGAGGAGGATGGTTGGTTTGTGGTAGAAAACAGATGGGGCTTTTAATGGGCAGTGAAGTGTCAAGCCTGCCACATTCATAAGAAAAAGACAGTGAGGTGTCTGAAGTGAAGAAAAAGAGGAAAAGGAGCAGGAAAGAAAGCAGTTTGGACTGAATGACAAGGACCGTTAGAGGCGAGGTATCTGAATCTTTCTTTCTTTCCAGACAAGTTCAGCTCAGAACCGTTGCCCAGAACTGTACTTCTCTTCCCTTTGTGGGCAGAGGGTGACAGCAGTGGTTTATAAGTGAAAGGACAGGATCCAGGGACTTTTCAAATTTAGCTTTTACTAGAGCTCGCTCCTTAATCCTGCCCTTTCTGGGACTTGGATCATCAATCAGGCTAAATAAGGAGCCTCATCTTGGACCCGGTGTTTGTCTCATTTCAGGAAGAGAATATGGATGGGAGCAGGCAATCTAACCCCTTAAGAGATCACCAGAACAACCCCTGGGGATGTTAACCAGGTACCTCTCCTTATCATCTCTTTTAGTCTCCAGGGAGGCCCAGACCCCTCTCTGCTTCCTTTCCCCAATCTTCCAACCAAGTTGAAATCTGGGGGATGAGCTAAGGGTGCCTCCATGCTCGGAGAGAGGTGGCTAAACTCCTTCCCCCCCAGCCCCTACTCCTTCCTTTTTTTTTAATGGTCTTTGTTAAGCACTTACTATATTCCAAGCACATATATTCAGTTTTGGGGTAGATACAAGATAATCAGGTTGGACACAGTCCCTCTTTCACAGAGGGCTCACAATCTTAATCCTCATTTTACAGATGAGGTAACCGAGACACTGAGAAGTTAAGTGACTTGCCCAAGATCACACAGCAGGCAGCCGGCAGACCTGGAATTAGAATCCAGGTCCTCTAATTCCCAGACCTATGCTCTTTCCATTAGGCCTTGCTGCTTTTTCTTTATTTTTAATGGTATTTGTTACCAACCCCCAGAAACCCCTTCTCCCACCATAAATGGCAACCCAGAGTAGCTGAGGACAGGGACAAGAGAGTTCAGTGGTCATCGACAGTCATCTCCCGGACCTCTCCCCATCTCCCACAAAGAGCTAGCCATCTCCCAAGAAATACCCGATGGTCATTCTCGTCTCATGTAGGGAACACCAGTCTGAGGTTCAAGAGGTTCAATTTCTGTTTCCACTTCCACCCACTGCTCACTGCAGAGTTCTGGATGTTTGACCTCACCCACCTGCTCCCTGTGAATACACTTGCCCTTATAGGAAGAGCTTTGAGGTTTTCAGAGAAAGTGATCTGACAGGAGAGCACAAGCTCTATCTTACCACCATCCTATGCCACCTCAGTAAACTGTAAGTTTCTGATGGCCTTTGCCCTATGTTCTGATCTTTCTGTGTCTACTGACTCTGTTTTATTGTGCTTTCCCAAGCTTTGAGTAAGGTGATCTGCACAAAGTAAGCGCTCAATAAATATTCATTGATTCATTCAATAGTATTTATTGAGCGCTACGTGCAGAGCACTGTACTAAGCACCTGGAACGTACAATTAGGCAACAGGTAGAGACAATCCCTGCCCAATAACGGGCTCACGGTCTAAACGGGGGAGACAGACAGCAAAACAGAACAAAACAAAACAAAACATCATCAAGATAAATAGAATCATAGAAATATACACGTCATTAACAAAATAAATAGGGTAATAAATAATATATGCAAATATGCACAGTGCTGAGGGAGGGAAGGGAAGAGCAGAGGGTAGGGGGAGAATGGGGAGGGTGAGCAGAGGGAAAGAGGGGGCTCAGTCTGGGAAGGCCTCCTTGAGGAAGAGAGCTCTCAATAGAGCTTTACCATCCCCTGATTGATTGATTGTGGGTCTCCCCACAGAATCTCATGAGTCACTCTTGGGTAGGGATTGTCTCTATTTGTTGCGGAATTGTACTTTCCAAGCACTTCTTAGTTCTGTGCTCTGTACACAGTAAGTGCTCAATAAATACGACTGAATGAATGAATGAATTCCGCTGGCAACGGTTGCTCCATCAAAGCTCCTGACGGACTGACTAAGTTATGGGACCATGAAGCTTCTGAGTAGATCTGAGACAGGAGCAGCAGGTATAGATACCCTGTAATAAGAAGACCCCCTCAATAATAATGTATATAATATGTGCATATTACGTACATATCTGTAATTTATTTATATTAATGTCTGTCTCCCCCTCAAGACTGTAGGTTCGTGTGGGCAGGGAATGTGTCTGTTTATTGTTACACTGTACTCTCCCAAGTGCTTAGTACCGTGTTCTGCACAGAGAAAGCACTCAATATATATGAAAAAAAACCCACCCACAAACAAACTAGAGCTGTTCCCGAGGGGGAAGCAGACTATCCCGTTTCTTGGGGGGCTCTTCTTTGGCTCCACAAGCCAAGGGCGCAATCATTCGAGATCTCGATGGGAGAATAGAGGTATTCAGACTCCTTGACCACGTGAGCCAGGGACTATATTTAGCACTTCTCTCGGGCTCTCATTCCGGAAAGACCAGACAGTGGCCTCCGGGTGAGAGAAATTGGAACCCTCCTGCCCATTCCTAGAATGGGAGCTACTGTACTGAGCCACGGGGCCGTGAAGAGCTGGCGAGGCGGCCAAGGGCCAGGTGGAAGCGCCCATCCCATCTGATGCTTCGGGGGCTCCCGGCTATGACAATAATAAAATTCTTGGCTCTGGGCCCCGGGGACTCATTGTCCTCGGTTCAGTTCCGGGGGAGGGGTGGAGGGGGGAGGCTCGGACTGGGCTCCCAGACAAGAGGGGGTTCCCCGGAGAGAACCAGAGGGGTCAGTATGGGTAGGCACAAACAGCATCCCCTGCCAGCTTTCCTCTGAGAGTAGGCTGTTGTGAGACGTTTTAAAAGACCAATGTTTCCGCAGCTGATTTCCATTGCAAATGTAGCAGAGGGGCTTTCTGTCATCTTGCACAACAGTGGCAATGGAAAGAGAGGACAAACTTTAGTGTGAGCCCAAGTGAAAGTCAACTGGGGGGATCAGGCCACCAAGCTTTCATTCATTTATTCATTCAATCGTATTTACTGAGCGCTTACTGTGTGCAGAGCAGTGTACTAAGCGCTCGGGAGAGTACAATATAACAATAAACAGAGGCGTTCCCTGCCCATAATGGGTTTACAGTTTTACAGTCTGGGGGGGCGAGGGGGACTTCAGCAATCCACCGGGCACCCTGGAGGGCAGAGTTAGGAAAAGGGGAAGCCATTGTGGAAAGAGCCGGAGCCGGGAGTCAGGAAATACAGGTTCTAATCCTACATTCTGTGTCCTTGGGCCAATCGCTTACTTCTTTGAGCCTCCATTTCCTCATCTCTAAAATGGGGATGAAAGTACGTAATCCCCTTAGATTCTTGGTTCCACGTGGATAGGGACTATGTCCAACCTGATTATCTTGTGACTACCTCAGTCTTTAGTAAAGTGCTTGGCACAGAGTAAGTGCTTAAGTAAGTGTTTCCAGTCACTCTAGACTGTAACCTCATTGTGGGCAAGGAATGTGCCTGCTACATTGTTATATTGTACTCTCTCAAGCACTTAGTACAGTGCTCTGCACACAGTAAGAGCTCAATAAATGCGATTGAATGAATGAATAAATACAATTGACTGCTTAACAAATACCAGGAATTATTATTATTAAAGGGAGTCTTTCCAACTAAGCTTGCCTTGCTAGGGTAACCAGTTGTCCAGTTTCAACCTGGGCAGGCTGAGTTTTAACTGGTCTGTCCCTTGACCAGTACTCACATGGCACCAGAACACTTTATATTCAGTATTTTTATTTTCAGCACTCAGCTTCCCTCTGCCCTGGTGTATACAATGCCCTTAATTTATGCCTTGTGTACAGTGTAAACCACGTGTCATCCTGGGCCTCTCGCTGTCTGGTATCGGCGAGGGGTGTCATCGACCACCCTGATGAAACCATTTGGCGACCCTTTAGGGTCCTTCTCTAAACTCACGCTAAGTCTGGGCAACCCCCAAGCGAAACCCCTGGAGGGGTGCGCTGGGCTCAGGGCCCCGTGGGGGATCCCTCACGCTGATCAGAATCCTTGGCGGGTCACCCTGCCCCGTCACATCTGGAGCTACCTGAAGACTGCTGAAATTTCCCCTCTCCCATCCTGATTCTAGGCTAGGCCTCCAAGCTGCATAGAAGGATGTGATGAAAATGGGGTTTGTAGCCCCCAGAATGCATTTACGTGAGGAGGATGTATTTGAGAGGGAGAGAGAGAGCATGACGCAGACGTAGTTGCATGGGTGGTGTTGTGAGGGAGCCGTTGGTCTCTCGTGGAGCCGTCCCGAAAGAGTCAGTGGATGAAACTGAGCAACGATATGCAAAAGTGCTGATACTACAAGAGGGGTGGAGACGGAGTGTGAACAGCCAGGCCCTACTTTGATTTTATAATACAGAAGAGAACGAAGGGCTCTAAAAATGACAGGGTGTTTGAAGTCACGGAAGACTTGATTTTCTCTTTCCCTTTCTTTGTCTTCTCATGTCAGAAGTTGTGTCTATATGTACGTCGAGGTGCGCGTGCGCGCGCGCACACACACACACACACACACACACACACACACACACCCCCCTGCTGTTATGCTGTTGCCTGATATGAAGTAGATGGATTCTTTCTGTTTATAATCTCTAATTGTCCCTAACGTCAAGGCCTAATCCTTCCTCTTTCGATGAAGGAAATAACAGCCCAACTCTTAAAAAACAGGGGAAAAAAAGCACAAAACTCACCCAGCCCGTGAAGGCTGAGTGGCAGCTGAATGTGTAGAAAGAATGCGTCTTACTGAAGCACTCTTTCCAAATCCAGCACATACACACTCTCTCTTCCTAACCCCCTCTTCCTCTCTCTCTCTCTTTCTTTCTTCACTCCCTCTAATAATAATAATAATAATGGTATTTGTTAAGTGCTTACTATATGCCAAGCACTGTTCTAAGTGCTGGAGTAGATACATGGTCATCAGGCTGTCCCATGTGGGGCTCACAGTCTTAATCTCCATTTTACAGATGAGGTAACTGAGGCACAGAGAAGTTAAGTGACTTGCCCGAGGTCACCCAGCAGACAAGTGGTGGAACCGGTAATAGAACCCACGTCCTCTGACTCCCAAGCCCGTGCTCTTGCCACTTGGCCTCTCATCTCACCTCTCTTTACCTCTTTTTCCATCTTCCTCTCCTTCTTTTCCTCTCTCTCACTCTCTGTCCCACCCCTCTCTCTAGCCTCGCCTCTTCCCCCACTTTCTCCACCTTCCTCTCCCCTTCTTTTCCTCTCTACCCCTATTTTTCCCCTTCCCCTCTCCAGCTCAGTCTTCTTCTTTCCCAAGGGAGGCAGATTGCATTAGTCTTTGAATCCCATTCCATCAACGCGATGATGGTAAATGCCCATATCAGTAGATTCTACAGCCCAGCCAGAGCCCTCCTGATCCAACCAGATCCAATCCTTTGGCTTCTGCCCATGCAGATTCATAAATCCACAGACTTGCCCTCACTCGCTGTTTATTTATATATAGCCTTGCCCTTCACTTACTGTTTTTTTTTTCGTTTTGTTTTTTAAGTATCTGTGAAACACATTCTTTGTGCCAGGCACTGTTCTAAGCACTGGAGTAGATACAACTTATTCGGATTGAACGCAGTCCATGTCCCACATGGGGCTCACTTGTGGTAACTGAGGCACAGAGAAATAAAGTGACTTCCCCAAAGACAAGCTGCGGAGCCAGGATTAGGATCTGATTCCCAGGCCCTTGCTCTATCCATTAGGCTATGCTGCTTCTCATGTTATAACTCCTTCCCTATGGAGAAAGGGTTAGCGGAAGACACTTTGAGCTTCCATACTTACCAATCAAACAGTTTTATTTATTGAGAGTTTACTGCACACTAAACACTTGGTAGAGTAAAATATAACTGAGTTGATAGACACATTCCCTGCCCACAAAGAGTTTATAGTCTAGAGACCAGGAGCTTACAATGTAGATATGTATTCACTACTATTCATTATTATTATTATTACTGCTGCATGAGCCAAGGGGGCTTAGAGGAGAAGGAACCATTACCCGGGAACCTAATTCACTAATGGAGTCAGGGATCTAGGTGCAATATGTCATTAAGGAAAAGGAGCTGTGGGGTTGTATTTCTTCCATTAGCCTGAAGCTTGTGGGCTAGCGTAGCTCTTCCAAAGCAAAGGGAGAGATGACCAGATCCAGAAGCACGTGGGTAAGAATCAGCATTAAAGAGTATTTTTTTACATCTCGTCTTTACTAGGTCTAAAAATACAAAGGGCAGAAATGAATCTGTCTTGTTCCTCCTTACTGGAACAGTCAGCTATTCCACAGTCAGCTGGTAATAATAGACCGTACCTATTTCCAGCAGGTATCTGAGCAAACTCCCTCATTATTCCATTTTACATATGAAAAAAAACTGAGGTACTGTAGCTAGCCGAATCAGTGGCTCCAGGTTCTTAGAACTCAGCCACGGCAATAGTAGTGATGGCATTTACTGAGCATCCACTGGATGGATGTGATGTGCTCCCTCATCTCAGCGGCAAACGGTAAACTTCTGACACGGGTGCCAGTCTAAAAGAGAAACTTGATCTCCGCTATAAAATGTGTCATCTCGGTGTTCCTTTCTACTGGGTGGGCGCTGCCAAACTGAGAGAGGGCTTCTGGACCAAACACTTGTTTGCTGGCCCAGGTGGCCACAATAGTAGGTGGGCTCAGGCTACCCATTAGCCCCCTTCCCAAATCAACCATCTGGGCAGCAGGATGTGGGGTGGTCCTATAGTGACCTATCCCACCAGGTTTGGAGGGCTGAGGGGGGTATTCACCTCCTATTATGAGATGACTCCGAGAGACATAGGGGAGTCTCATAATAGCGCCAATAATAATGATGATAATAGCAATAGTAACAATTGTGGTATTAAGTGCTTTCCATGTGGCAAGCTCTGTACTGAGCGCTGAGGGAGAGCCAAGATTTATCAGCCCCACATGGTGGTCACAGTCTTAAGAAGAGAACAGCAAATGTTGTATCCCCATTTTACAGATGAAGAAAGTGAGGCGCAGAGAAGATAAGTGCCTTGCCTAAAGTCACGCAGCAGTCAAGGGGCAGAATCAGAATTAGAACCCAGGTCCCCCGACTCCCACGTCAGTGCTCCTTCCACTGGGCTAGATTCTCTGACCTCAAATGTTTCCTGACTTTTCCCTTTATCCACCCCAGGGCAGCACATGACACAGACCAAAGGCCAAAACGGTTAGGGTCAAAGGATAAAGTTCAGTTGAAACGATTGTCTCTGACCATACAGCTTCGATGAACAAGCCCAGTTTCGAACGCTCAGGTCCAGCATTTTCTTGCTTGTGAACTAGCAAAGTGAGTCACAAGGCCTCCATTTCCCTTATTGCTCGAAAAAAAATAAGTCCCTCGAAACTGAAGTACCTCATGTCCAGGACATCGAGTACGAGATTCCTGATATGCAATGCCAAGATTCGGGAGGCAGTGAGGCGTAGAGGGGAGAGATGCGGCCTGGAAATCGGAGGTCCCGGGTTCCAGTTCCATCTCTGCCGTCTGTGTATTGTGTAGCCTTGGGCAAGTCACTTAATCACCCCATGCCTTGGTTTCCCCTTCTGTAAAATGAGGATAATAATACCTGAACCCTACCTTTCAGGGGAGATGTGGACAAATTAAAAATAACTTAAGTAAGGTGCTTTGGCAAGAAGAGCACTAAATAGAAACTCGGGGAGCAGCATGGCCAAGTGGATACAGCAGGGACCTGGGGGTCAGAAGGACCAAGCACTTATCCTGTCCTGCCTGGATTATTGAAGATTGAAAGTCAGAAGGTCATGGGTTCTAATCAGCTCCGGTCATTGAAGGATTGAAGTCAGAAGGTCATGGGTTCTAATCCAGCTCCGCCACTTGTCTGCTTTGTTGACCTTGGGCAAGGCACTTCAATTTTCTGTGTCTTAGGTACCTCATCTGTAAAAAGGCGGATTAAGACAGGGAGCCCCATATGGTACAACGACTTAGTCCAAGCTGATCTAACTTGTACCTACCTCAGTGCTAGAATAGTGTTTGGTACACTGTAAGCATTTAACAAGTATCACAATTATTATTATTATTATTCTTCATCAACCTTCTTGCTCACCTCCCTGCCATCTGTCTCCCCACTCTCCCCACTCCAGTTGATACGTTCATTCTGCTGCCCAAATTATTTTTCTACAAAAAAGGGTACAGTCCATGTTTCCCCACTCCTTAAGAACCTCCAGTCGTTGCCCATCACCACCACATCAAACAGAAACTCCCTACCACTGGCTTTAAAGCAGTCAATCACCTTGCCCCCTCCTACCTCACTCGTTGCTCTCCTAATACAACCCAGCCTGCACACTGCACTCCTTTAGTGCCAACCTACTCACTGTACCTCAATTTCGTCTCTCTTGCCTCCGACCTCTTTGCCCACGTCCCGCCTTTGGCCTGGAACGCCCTTTCCTCTTTATATTGACAGACAATTACTCTCCCCCTGCTTCAAAAGCTTTTTTGAAGGCACATCTCCTCCCAGAGCCTTTCCCTAAGACCTCATTTCCTCTTTTCCCACTCCCTTTGCATCACCCTGATTTCCTCCTTTTATTCACCCTTCTCTCAGTCCCACAGCACTTCTGTTACAAGCCATAGTTTATTTATATCAATGTTTGTCTCCCCCTCTTGACTATGAGCTTGCTGTGGGCAGGGAATGTGTTCTACTAACTCTATTGTATTGTACTCTCCCAAGCGCTTAGTCTGGTGTTGTGCACATAGTAAGCGCTCACTAAATATGGACTGATTAATTGATTGAAGGACCTGAGTTCTAATCTGGGTTCTGCCACTTTCTTTGCTGTGTTGACCTTAGGCTTGTTACTTTAGTTCTCTATGCCTCAGTTACCTCATCTGTAAAATGGGGATTCAGACCGAGCCCTTGTGGTACATGGGACGTGTCCAATCCTGATTAGCTTGTATCTACCCAGGGCTTAGTACAGTGCCTGGCACGTAATAAACGTTTAACGAATACCATTAAAAAAGGATGCTTGGCTTGCTCTGAGGCTGCCTTCTCTTTCCACACAAGCAGGAGTTTCTCCCCATTCGCGTTTCAGTATATTTGGGTCAGAATCCAACTTAGTCCACGTGCCCATGTGGGACTGGGACTGTGTCCAACCTATAGAACTTGCATCTATCCGGGGCTCAGAAACAGTGTTTGACACATAGTAAGCGCTTAACAAATACTATTAAAAAAGAGCTGAGTGTGCTTATTACTCTGCCTCTAGTGGGAGGAGTCATTTCATACCCACATCTCTTTCTGGGAATTGCCAAGGCACAGACTCAGCTGCAGAAAACCTAAAAATCCAGTTAGTTTTCTTGGTCGTCTTCTTGCATCGTTGTTGATTAGAGTTTGGTCCTGAGAGCCTGGGAGTCCTTGTGGCAAAGATCAGGTCTACCATTTCAGTTGTTCTCTCCCAGTCAATCAATTAATCAATGGTATTTATTTATTCATTCACTCAATAGTATTTATTGAGCGCTTTCTATGTGCAGAGCACTGTACTAAGCACTTGGAAGTACATTCGGCAACAGATAGAGACAATCTCTGCCATTGACGGGCTTACAGTCTAATCGGGGGAGACAGACAGACAAAACAATGGCAATAAAAGAATCAAGGGGATGACATCTCATTAATAAATAATAGGGTAGTAAAAATATATACAATATGAACAGATGAGCACAATGCTGGGGAGGGGGAAGGGAGAGGGAGAGCAGAGGACAAGGGGGGAAAGGGGGCTTAGCTGAGGGGAGGTGAGGGGAGGGCAGAGAAGGCAGCAGAGGGGCAGAGGAGCAGAGGGAAAAGGGGAAGCTCAGTCTGGAAGGCCTCTTGGAGGAGGTGAGCTCTCAGTAGGGCTTTGAAGAGGGGAAGAGAGTAGTTGCGGAGGTGGGAGGAGGGCGTTCCGGGACCACGGAGGATGTGGGCCAGGGGTCGACGCGGGATGGGCGAGAACAGGGACGGTGAGGAGGTGGGCGCAGAGGGAGCGGAGCGTGCGGGTGGGTGGTAGAAAGAGAGAAGGGAGGAGAGGTAGGAAGGGGCAAGGTGATGGAGAGCCTTGAAGCCTAGAAGCCTCACTTACTCTGTGCAAAGCACTGTACTAAGCGCTCGGGGGTTCTGCGCAGAGTAAGTTCAGACTTACTTACAACGAGGCCGACTCTGCCACTTGTCAGCTGTGTGACTGTGGACAAGGTCACTTAACTTCTCTGTGCCTCAGTAACCTCATCTGTAAAATGGGGAATGAAGACTGTGAGCCTCACGTGGGACAACTGTGATTACCCTGTAATAATAATGTTGGTATTGTTAAGCGCTTACTATGTGCAGAGCACTGTTCTAAGCGCTGGGGAGACACAGGGGAATCAGGTCTGTCCCACGTGGGGCTCACAGTCTTCATCCCCATTTTACAGAATGAGGGAACTGAGGCACAGAGAAGTTAAGTGACTCGCCCACAGTCACGCAGCCCGACAAGTGGCAGAGCTGGGATTCGAACTCATGAGCCCTGACTCCAAAGCCCGTGCTCTTTCCACTGCGCCACCGCTGCTTCTCACGCCACGCATGTATCTACCCAGCACTTAGAAACAGTGCTCTGCACATAGTAAGCGTTTAACAAATACCATTATTATTATTATTATTAAGTTCTCAATAAATACCATTAATTGATCAATCATTGAGATACAAATAGCTTTTCAACCTCTCCGGTCGATTGATCACTTATTTTGGATGACGGAGATAAAACCTCAGGCTAAGTCTTGAAAAGCGGATGAGAGGCTGGCATGTTTAGGGTCCGTGAAAAAAACTGGAACCAATACTATAAAATCCATACGGTTAGAGTTGAACTTGGAAAATTGGATTTTGCTCTTTTGAAAGTTTCTACTTTTCAGGATATTCCAGCTTCAGGGAATATCTAGAGACTTCTGGACATGGGACGACAGGACAGCATGACTAGACTGCAAGTTTACTGGCGACAGGGAATGTGTCTGTTAATTGTTCTATTGTATCTCCCAAGTGCTTGGTGGAGTGCTCTGCACACGGAAAGCGCTCAATAAATCATGAATGACAAAGTGACTGATCTTATCCCGCAAACGCACTAGCTGTGGCTCAGAATGGACTCCTTCCTAGTCTGTAGGAAGCAAGAGTCAAGTATCCAAGTTATCTTACAGACAAACAACTCGTGACCTTCGGCACCGCAAACACGTATGCCCAACGGAACAGAAGCACGAATTGGCTAGTGACTCTGGGCAGGATTTCAACAACTGTATTCTATCTTTCTGCCTCCCGGATCCTTAGGTGACCAAAATACTTTCTTCTTTTTGCGTTTGACAGAAAATTCTCTTCTTTTTTAATGACAGAAAAATGACCCCCTCACCAGATTAACATTTGCCATGGCAAACTGGATTCGTGTCACACGTTGCAGGACAAGCAGCGTTTATTTGAAATGCAAAACAAACCAGAAAGAAGACAGACAATGCATGTGTGGGGATTCAGATTACCTGATGTTTTTTATTAAGACAACCCAGGGATCCAGTTGGCTGAGGCTAGCAGTCGCTTCAAACTGCTCGTTGGATTGACTAAACTGGTATTAGATTAGATAGTGAGGATGTTCTGAACCAGAGATTGCCTCAGCAGCGCTGAAGCATAGGCAACATAAAATGCAACCAGAGCTTCCACCATAAATCAGAGACAAAGACCTCATTATCAATCAACCAAGGCAAGGAATAGTATTTATTGAGTGCTTAATGTGTATAGAGCACTGTATTGAGTGCTTGGGAGAGTAGTATGGCCTATTGGACACTAGAGCAATGGGACTGGGGAGGCAGAAAGACCGGGGTTCTAATTCCGGGCTCCGCCCATCTTCTGTGTGACCTTGGGCAAGTCACTTCACTTCTCTGTGCCTCATTTCCCTCATCTGTAAAAGGGGGATTAAGACTGGGAGTCCCAAGTGGGACAGGGACTCTGTCCCACCTGATTAGCTTGTACCTACCCCAGCGCTCAGAACAGTGTTTGACACGTAGTAAGCACTTAACGAACGCCATCATCATCATTATTATTGTTATTATTACAATAGAACACAATTGGTAGACACATTCCCTGCTCGCACGAGCTCACAGTCTAGAGGGGGAGAAAAACATCAACATAAATAAATGAATTATGGATATGGTCATAAGCGTTGTGAGGGGAGAGAGGGGTGACGAAAGGGAGTGAATCAAGGCGAGCCAGAAGGGAGTGGGTGGAGAGGAAAGGAAGTCAGGGTAGGCCTCTTGGAGGAGATCTGCCTTCAATAAGGCTTTGAAGTTGGGGAGAATAATGGTCTGTAGGGTGTGAAGAGGCAGGGCATGGGCAGAAGGTTGGTGGCAAGATACATTAGATTGAGGTACCATGAATAGATTGGCATTAGAGGGGCAAAGTGTGTGGGCAGGGAGGTATTGGGAGAGCAGCGAGATGAGGAAGGAGGGGGCAAGGAGACTGACTGCTTTAAAGCTGATGGTAAGGAGTTTTTGTTTGGCGCAGAGGTGGATGGGCAGCCACTGGAGGTTCTGTAATTTTATTATTACTATTATTGAAATAATTACAATTATTATTAAGTATAATATTACCTGCCACATGCCATTCTCCCACTTCATACCTCATCTGGAAAAGGGGCCGATAGAAGATTCTCCTCCTCATTTTATGCCCTTATTTATTTATGCAGAGCCTATTGCCACTGTACCTCACACTTTCTTTACTGAAAGCTCATTGTGGCTAGGGAATGTGTCTACAGTCCTGTTCTGGTATACTCTCCCAAGAGCTTAATCCAGTGCCGTGCACACAGTAAGCGTTAAATAAATACTACGATCGACTGGGTTGAGTATGTTACTTTATCATGAAACCATACAATAATAATTGTGGTATGACTTGACTATGTGCCAAGGACTGTACTAAGTACTGGAGTAGACGCAAAATAATCAGGTCCCACATGGGGCTGACAGTCTAAGAAGGAGGGAGAACAGGTATTGAATTCCCATTTTAATAATACTACTAATAATTGTGGTATTTATTATGAGCTTACTATATGCCAAGTACTCTAAGCCCTGGGGTAGATACAGGATAAACCCTATTTGGATCCACCCCAGCACTCAGTACAAGCAGCGTGGCTCAGTGGAAAGAGCCCGGGCTTGGGAGTCAGAGGTAGGGGTTCGAATCCTGGCTCTGCCACTTGTCATCTGTGTGACTGTGGGAAAGTCACTTAACTTCTCTGTGCCTCAGTTACCTCATCTGTAAAATGGGGATTGAGACTGTGAGCCCCACGTGGGTCAACCTGATTACGCTCTCTCTACCCCAGCGCTTAGAACAGTGCTCTGCACATAGTAAGCGCTTAACAAATACCAACATTATTATTACTATTATTATTACAATGCCTGGCACATAGAAGCACTTAAATACTAAAATAATAATAACAATTATTATTATTATTGTTGTGGTTATAATCAGTCTCAGATGGGGCTCATGGTGTTAAGTATGCAGGAGAACAGGTATTGAAGCCCCATTTTACAGATGAGGGAACTGAAGCACAGAGAAGTTGAGCTATTTGCCCAAGGTCACCTGGGGTTAGAACCCAGATCCTCTGACTCCCAGATCAGTGTTCTGTTCTCTAAGTCACACAACTTCTCAGCACTGAAGCATGAAATTTTCCTCCATAATAGCAACTACAGCAGTTATTAATGTGCTAAGCCCTGGGGCAGATACAATGTCTGTGGGCTCACAGTCTAAGAGGGAGGGAGAGCAGGTATAATAACAATAATAAATGGTATTTATTAAGCACTTACTATGTGTCAAGCACCCTACTATGTGTCAAGTACTGTTCTAAGCTCCCGGGTAGATGCAAGCTAAACAAGTTGGACACAGTCCCTATCCCACACGGGGCTCCCAATCTAAATCCCCTTTTTACAGGTGAGGTTAATGAGGCCCAGAGAAGTGAAGTGACTTGTCCAAGGTCACATAGCAGACAAGTGGCAGAGCCTGGATTAGAACCCACGACCTTCTGACTCCCAGGCCCGTACTCCATCCACCAGGCCGTGCTGTTTCTTATTCTCATTTTACTACTGAAGACTGAGGTAAAGAGGTGGTTCAGTGGTTTGCCCAAGGTTACAGAAGGTCAGTGTGTCAAAGCCGGGGCTAGAATGTGGGTATCCCAACAACCAGACACACCCTCCTTCCACACCTCGACATGCTTCTCCTGTAGCCCTTGAGAACAACCTCAGGTTGACTGAAGCGTAATGAGAGGTGTTGAGGTTGCCCCAGATTCAAGTTGCTCTTGGTAAAACCTTCACGCAATATGATTTTGCTTCACAATAATAATAATTATGGCATTTGTTAAGCACTTACTATATACCAAGCACTGTTCTAAGTGCCGGGGTAGATACAAGGTAAGCAGGTTGGGCATTGTCCCTTGTCCCACAGGGAGCTGACAGTCTAATCCCCATTTTACAGATGAGGTAACTGAGGCCCAGAGAAGTGACGTGAGCAGGCAAGTGGTGGAGCCGGGATTAGAATTCACGTCCTCTGACTCCCAAGTCAGTACTCTTGCCATTAGGCGTTGCTGCTTCTCTTCATTAGAATCTGCTTAGAGAAGCTGGGAAGTGAGACCTGATTCTGGGACTTCAGTTCACCTTCAGTGGCCCATAACTGCCATCTTCAGTGTTGAACAGCTTTAATGGGTTGGCTTCCCTTCCTAAACTAGTACCTGAATGAGTTCCTCTTCTTGAAAAATACTGGACAGGCTTAAAAGTCATCAGCTGTAGCTCTCCCATGACCTACAGCCACAGACTTTTAAAAAAGTTTTTAAATTTGTTATGTGCTAAGCACCTTCTATGTGCCAGGCACTGTACTGCATGGCCTAGAGGCTAGAGCCCGGGCCTGGGAGTTAGAAGGTTATGGATTCTAATCCCGGCTCTGCCAAGTGTCTGCTGTGTGACCTTGGGTAAGTCACTTTACTTCTCTGGGCCTCAGTTCCTTTTGTCTGTAAAATGGGGATTAAGAGTGTGAGCCCCACATGGGACAGGACTCTGTCCAACCCGATTATCTCGATCTATCCAGCACTTAGAACACTGCCAGGTGCATAGGTAAGTGCTTAACAAAAACCTTGATTATTATTACTCAGCGCTGGAAGTAGATGTGAGATAGATGGACACAGTCTAAATCCATATGGGCACACAGTCTTAATCCCCTATTGATAGATGAGGTAACTGAGGCAAAGGGAAGTGAAGTGACTTGCCCACGGTCACCGAGCAGACGAGTGGCGGAGCCAGGATTAGAACCCATGTCCTTCCGACTTCCAGGTCCACGCTCTATCCACTAGATCACTCGCTTGGGAGAGTTTGTCAGGAGGCAGGATGCTGTAGGTCGAGATATTCAACCTTCATGGAACCACTGTGGGGAAATCAAGCAAATCGAGTGGGGAAGTGGTCTCCCTCCAGGTTTCTAACTGGGAAATAGGTTTGTAAGGCTGAGGAGAGAGTGGAGAAAAAAGGGAAGAATAAAAGAGGAAGGAAATGATCTCTTAAAGCTGGTCTATTTCAAGCTTCGCAAACACTGAGAGGAAAACCCCAGTGAAACTGGATCAGATTTGTTTACGGCTTAGAAATTATTGACATCTCCCTACAGTGACTTGAGTAAACTGGAATAGAATCCTTGGACTGAAAAGAAATTTTAAGAAAAACGTCAACTTGTCTTTTTCCCCTGCCCTGGCATAGTAGTAGAAGTAATCAATCAATCAGTGTATTTATTGAGCACTAATTGTGTGCAGAGCACTGTACTAAGTGCTTGGGGAAAGTGCCCAATACAACAGAGTTGGGAAGCACTTTCCCAGCCCACAAGGAGCTTAACCGACTGCAGTGATAACAGTATTTATTAAACACTTACTGTTTTCAAAGTACCATACTGAGCACTGGGAAAGAACTATACTGGTGAGAAAGCAGCATGCCCTAGTGGATACAGCACCGCCTGGAGTCAGAAAGACTTGGGGTCTAATCCCGGCTCTGTCATTTGTCAGCTGTGTGACCTTGGGCAAGTCACTTCACTTCTCTTTGCCTCGGTTGCCTCATCTGTAAAGTGGGGGATTGAGTAAAATGGGGATTAAGACTGTGAGCTGTATGTGGGACAGAGACTGTATCCAATCTGACAATCTCTTATCTTTCCCAGGGCTTTAGAACAGTGGCTGGCATATAGTAAGTGCTTAACAAATACAACAATTATTAATTATTATTATTAATAAACAGGTGGGAATTAGATAGTCCTCTGGCCCCCAAGGGATTCAACAGTCTAAGTATAAGGGGAAGAAGGGAGAGGCCAATTGAAAGTTAAGGAAAGATGAAACAATAAAACACTAAAACAATATAAGATAAGGAACAAATCTGCGTAAAATGAAAACCAAGAGAGGAAAGAAAAGTTAAAGGATCCTGTGGCTAAGAGAAGCATAGAGAGCTGGGTTTGAGAAGTCAGAGGTTCATGAGTTCGAATCCCAGCTCTGCCACTTAGCTGTGTGACTGTGGGCAAGTCACTTCACTTCTCTGTGCCTCAGTTACCTCATCTGTAAAATGGAATTAACTGTGAGGCTCATGTGGGGACAAACCTGATGACTCTGTATCTCCCCAGCGCTTAGAACAGTGCTTGGCACATAGTAAGCGCTTAACAAATACCAACATTATTAAGAGGATGCATTTACACCATTTGAGCAGGGACAGTGATAATTATCATTCATTCAATCTGAGTACAATAAAGTTGAAAGTCACCCTAGAGGAATTTACAGTCTGTAGAATCATTCCCATTGTTATATTCAGATCCTTCATTTCTCCCCTAAGGAAAAATTTCTAACAATGAAGTTTGCTGGATCCTGGAATAGGGTTAGTGAGGAAGCCATTGAGTTTTGAAGTCCCAGAGTCTTCCCAGATAAGAGATTCTGACCTGCTGAGTTGGTTACAGAGTACCAGTTCTTATAAATAGGAGGAAAGAAAAGAAAAAAAAAGTCAGATAGAACCTCTACTTACACTTGCCAGAACCTTAGTTTACATTTAAGGAGGAATGTGGGAAACGTGGAGAAAATATTAAAAAGGGATCAAGGATTTTGGAGCAGAGGGTCTGAGAAAAGACCACAGAACCTAGAATATTTTAGCCCCAGAGAAGAAATGCCTAATTTTCTAATCCCCACTCCACCCATGGCTTACTGTGTGCATTGGCAAGTTCACTTAATTTTTTCAATGCCTCAGTTACCTCATCTATTAAAATGGGGATTAAATACCTGGTCTCCCTCTACTTGCTCTGTGGTCCCAGACTGGTTCAGGGACTGTGTCCCACCTGATTGATCTGTATCTAACCCAGCTCTTAAAACAGGGCTTGACACATAGTAAGTGCTTAAAAAAACACCATTAAAAATGTCTGATAGATTATCAGTGATAACAACTATGGATCTGCAAGGGAATCTTAAAAAATCAATTAATTTAACCCCCGACCTCAATTAATCAATGATCGAATGAACGAATCAAGTAGTCAGTCATATTTATTGAGTGCTTACTGTGTTTATAGCACTGTATTAAGTGCTTGGGAGAGTACAATATAACAGAGTTGGTAGCATGTTCCCTGCCCAAAGCAAGTTTACAGTCTAGTCTTCAAGGGGGCAACTCTAAATCAACCCAAACAGAGCGGAATCTATACCACTTTTTCTTTTAATAAGAACTGAAGCGATAAGAGCTCCTCTTTGGTAATCCATTTCAGTGTTTAATAAGCCTCTCTGTCAGGAAGCATTTCCTTACATCTAATCTAAATCCATCCTGCTTTAGTTTAAGCCCATTTCAACTTGTGCTGTCCTCAACAGCGTGGAGGAACAGCTGGGACTTTCATAAACTAGGGAGGCAGTGTGGAACAGTGGAAAGAACGCAGATCTGGCAATCAGGAGGCTGGGCTTCCCAACCTAGCTCAGCCACAGGTCAGCTGTTTGACCTTGGGTAAGCCACTTCTTACTGCCGTGGTGCAATCTTGCAGTGGATATCCAGTCCCTGGTTCAAGATTCTGTCTCTAATGCTGTTTGATAAGGAGAAGAAATAATGGGGAGGTGCAGGTTACTGTTTTCTGCACCCCTCAATCTCCCCCATCCTTCCATGATGCTACTGCAATAATCGATCCACTGTACTGAGCACAACAATGTGGCTTAGGGGATACAGCCCGGGCCTGGGAGTCAGAAGGACCTGGGTTCTAATACCAGCTCTGCCACATGTCTGCTGTGTGACCTTGGGCAAATCACTTTGCTTCTCTGGACTGCAGCTACCTCACCTGTAAAATGGGGGTTAAGAGTGTGAGTCCCGGGTGGTTCAGTGGCTGTGTCCAACCTGATTAACTTGTATCTAATCCAGTGCTTGGCACATATTAAGCACTTAACAAATACCATAATTATTATTATCATTATGTACACAGATCACTATACTAAACACAATATAACCAAACAGACACATTCCCTGCTCACAGTGAGCATAAAGAAGTCTTCCAATATGACCATATTTCAGACAAATTCCCTGCCCACAGTGAGCATAAATAAGTCTTCCCTAAACCCTCCTCTCCTCTTCTCCCATTCCCTTCTGCGCCACTCTTCCTTGCTCCTTCATTTATCCTCCCTCCCATCCTCACAGCACAGATGTATATGTCTAGAAATATCTGTAATTCATTTATTTATTTATATTAATGTCTGTCTCCCCCTCTAGACTCTGAGCTCATTGTGGCAGAATGGTCTGTTATATTGTACTCTCCTAAGCTCTTAGTTCATTGCTTTGCATACAGTAAGTGCTCAATAAAGATGATTGATTGAATGACTACAAAGCTACAATGGAGAAACCAAGGGGAAAGAGGCACGTGAGGAAGCAAGGGAACCCATTTAAGTCATGAAAATGGGCTTCTAAGTAGGAGGGAGAACAGGTATTTCATCCCTATTTCACATTTGAGGAAACTGAGGTGCAGAGAAGTGAAATGACCGAGGAAACACAGCAGGTTAAGTGGCGGAGCTCAGATTGGAACCGGATTGGAATTATATCTGCAATTTATTCGTTTATATTACTGTCTGCCTCCCCCTGTAGACTGTAAGGTTGTTGCAGTCAGGGAATGTGTCTGCTTATTGTTCTATTGTACTCTCCCAAATGCTTAGTACAGTGCTCTGCTCTGCACACTGTAGGAAGCAGCGTGGCTCAGTGGAAAGAGCATGGGCTTTGGAGTCAGAGGTCATGGGTTTGAATCCCGGCTCGGCCACTTGTCAGCTGTGTGACTTTGGGGCAAGTCACTTAACTTCTCGGTGCCTCAGTGACCTCATCTGTAAAATGGGGATTAAGACTGTGCGCCCCACGTGGACAACCTGATTCCCCTGTGTCTACCCCAAGCGCTTAGAACAGTGCTCGGCACATAGTAAGCGCTTAACAAATACCAACATTATTACTGTAAGTGCTCAATAAATACGATGGAAGGAATGAACCCAGGTCCTCTAACTCCCAGTTTCATGCTTCTTTAGCTAGGCTGCACTGCTCCCCAGAGATAGAGAACTAGGGAGTCATCTCCCCCAACTCTAGCAATACATTATGGCTCCTTTGCTGCATGCTAACCCCTGCCCTCGCTGAAACGTCCACCTCCCCAATACTTAGCCCAGCCCAGGCTGTCTGAGATGGCAGTGCCAAACACGCTGGCTCTACTGAATCATGCAGAGAGAGCTTTTAGGACATAGACAAAATGCATGACATTTGCGATCCATTCTAAATTTACCTCTTGGCCCCACAGAAACCAGAACAGAGTGCACCTCTCATCCTCTTCATCTCTTCATGGTTTGAAGGATTCTTAACCCGCAACAGCCCGTAAAGTTGACAGAAAAAAATGACTTTTTTACAGCTGTCATTAACCATAATGAATTCCAAAAGGCAGTGGAAGCCTGACCCTTCTTTTCCTCCTTGTCCAGACACCCATTTATCACTGGCCCTGGATCCCAAAATTCACAATTATTGGCCATTTTCTATTCTTAGCTGTGAAGAGAGGAGGATTTCGATTTACCTCTCTGACCAAATCAGCCAGAATACTAAGAGCTGATGTGACCAGGGCTGTGGTCCATATTCTGTCTTTATCATTATTATTATTATTATTGCTTTATAGTATTTGTTAAGTGCTTACTATGAAGGAGGGCCCTGTTCTAAACGGTGGGATAAATATAAGCTATCCAGTTGGACACAGTCCATATTCTGCAAGGGGCTCACAATCTTAACTGCCATTTTACAGATGAGATAGCCGAGGCACGGAAAAAGTGAAATGACTTGCCCCTGGTCACACAGCAGGACTGGTGGTGGAACTGGGACCGTGCTTTATCCACTAGACCATGCTATTTTCATTAGCTCCCTGGAAAAGGTTTCTGGGGAGTCAGTCTCTTCTCTTTTCCCACCTCTGTGGTCTCTTCCTTCTCTGCCGTTTTTCTTTGAGGGAGGGAATCTAGGTCGAAGGTATTGGTCTTCGAAAGGTCCCTGGGCAGCAAGGTAGTAAGAAAGCAAGAGAAAGATCTAATAATAATAATATTAATAATTGCGGTACTTGTTAAAGCTCTTCTGCGTGCCAAGCACCAAGTTAAATAGATACAATACAGTCAGATAGGGCACCGTCCCTGTTGCACGTGGGATTCAAAGTCCAAGAGGAGGGGAGGATGAAGAAAATAGGTATTTATATTTAACACCCATTTTACAGATGTGGAAAGTGAGACACAGACTTGTTCAAAGTCCCCCAGCAGGCAAGTGGCGGAGCTGGGATTAGAACCCAGGTCTCCTCACTTATATTCCTGTGTTCTTTCCATGCTAGTTATCCCTCCAGGAGAGCAATTATTAATGCTCTAACTTGCAAATTGCCTGAAAAGACCTTGTCCAGATTTCGTAGGCAAAATTAAATTATATGAGACAATTCATGCCGATATGTACCTTTCGAGCTCGGTGAGGTCAGGGAATGTGTCTGTTATTATTGCATACTCTCCCAAGCGCTTAGTACAGCATTTAGCACACAATAAATGCTCAATAAAATATGATTGAATAAATGAGTGAATGTTTACCTCGCCTGACTGCTTCATGCATCTTGGGGAAATCAATTGCTACCCTAACATACATCATATTAGCCGGAAATAGGGATCAAGAGAAAGACAGATCAAAATTACATGACTCCCAGAACTGATTAAATCTGTACCTAAAACACAGGATCCGGCTGTATTTACAGCACAGCTGAAGTAGTAATACTGATACTTGTTAAGTACTTACTATATGCCAGGCACTGTACTAAGCACTGGGGTAGGTACAAGATAATCAGGTTGGATACAGTCCCTGTCCCACATACAGTTCACAGTATTAATCCCCATTCTACAGATGAGGTAACTGAGGACCAGAGAAGAGACTTGCCCAAGGCACACAGCGGATAAGAGGCAATGTTGCCTACTTCAACGAAGCATAATTGGGGGAGAAATCAGAGAATAGGGAAGTTGATTTTAGTTTAGTTTTTGGTTTGGCAATACAGTGAGAAGCAACTTGGCCTATTGGACAGAGCGTGGACCCGGGAGTCGGGGGACCTGGTTTCTAACCCCAGCTCTTCCGCTTCCTGCTGTGTGACCTTGGGCAAGTCGCTTAACTCCTCTGTGCCTCAGTTTCTTTATCTGTAAAAGGAGATTTAAATCCTACTCCTCCCTACTTAGTCTGTGAGCCCTACAGGTATGCTATTGATGCCTGTCTACTTGCTTTGTTGTTTTGTTGTCTGTCACCCCCCTTCTAGACTATGAGCCCGTTATTGGCTAGGGATTGTTCTCTGTTGCCAATTGTACTTTCCAAGCGCTTAGTACAGTGCTCTGCACAACAGTAAGTGCTCAATCAATACAATTGGAATGAATGAATGACTACAAGGGACAAGGACTGGGTCCAACCTGATTAACCCGTACACACCCCAGCTCCTAATAAAATGCCTGGCCATCAAGCAATCGTATTTATAGAGTGCTTTCTATATGCAGAGCACTGTACTAAGCGCTTTGGAGAATACAATCTAATAGAGTTGGTAGACACGTTCCCTGCCCACAGGGAGCTTACAGTTTTAGAGGAAGCTTCCGTCTAGAGTAGTAAGCACTCAACAAATTCTATAATTAGTAGTATTATTGCATTCACCAAGGCGATTAGACTGTAAGCCCCCCCCCCGATTAGACTGGAAGCCCGTCAAAGGGCAGGGACTGTCTCTACCTGTTACCGATTTGTACATTCCAAACGCTTAGTACAGTGTTCGGCACATAGTAAGCGTTCAATAAATACAATTGAATGAATCAATGTATGAATGATTAACCAGAGTCGACTAAACTCTCAAGTGGGCAGGATAAGATGCCCTGGGGGACAGCTCCCTCATCTCTTAGCTACACGACCTTGGTCACAGAGTCTTAGTCTAGTAATGAATCAGTCTCCCTCCTATCTGAGGGCGGCACGTCTCTCTGAGACCGTTATCTGACTGTGAGCAGATATGGCAGACAAAGCGGTGACCCATAGACCCTATCGATTGGGTGCTGGCACGGGAAACACGACTCTCTGGTTTGGTGTGAGACCAGAGGCTGGTGCTGTTGGGATGGTGTCTATCATTCATTCATTCGTTCCATAGTATTTATGAGCGCTTACTATGGGCAGAGCACTGTACTAAGCGCTTGGAATGTACAGTTCGGCAACAGATAGAGACAATCCCTGCCCAGTAACGGGCTCACAGTCTAAACGACCTCCCACCGGGTGTGCTGCGCTGTACCAAAGAGTGCTCTGCGCTTGGTAAAGCGCTCAATAAATACCATTAATTGATTGATTACTGAACGTTTAGGAGAGCACAACAGAAGCCCGTCTGCCTACAGGGAGCTTGCCACTCTAATGAGAACTTAGCCTCAGACACGACCCAGACCTTTAACTCAAGCCAAGGTTTTGGGTTCCTGAGGTCTCAAAACTGCATTTCTCGAGGCGAGACATCCAGCGCTAGGACTTCTGCCGGACCCGAACACTTAGGTTCATATCTTTAATTTATCTTCTTAACTTCCGATCTCCCCTTCTAGACTGAAAGCTCCTTGTGGGTGGGGAATGTATCTGTTATTGTTATACTGTGCTCTCCCAAGCACTCAGTACAGTGCGTTGCACACAATAAGGGCTCAATAAATGCAATCGACTGACTGACAGACTGATGATATCTTGCTTGCAGTCACTCTGTTTTCAGCTCTGCCTGCATCTGTTTGGGTATTCTGCTGACATCCCTTATCTGCTCAAGTCCAGCAAGGAGGAATATTATTATATTGCTGTTATTGTAGTCATTAGCTCACTTCTCTGGTGCCTCAGTGACCTCATCTGTAAAATGGGGATTAAGGCTGTAGGACAGGACTATGTCAAAACTGATGGTTTGTATCCTCCCCAGTACTTAATACAGTGCCTGGCGCCTATTAAGTGCCTAACAAATACCATAAAATAATTAAGCTTCCACAATTCCTCCTTGAAGGCCCTGACATTCAGTCTCGGGGCAGGTCAGCCAGTTATGTCCCTGAGGGAAATCACCAGGAAACTCGGAGCAGAGTCAGCAAAGACTAGGAAGAGCAAGGAAACAACCTTCAGCAGCGCAACCCCAGGAGGCCCAGAGGAGAAGGAGGTGATCTTGGAGAGGGGGAGGAGGAATTTAGGGATTCCTAGAAACATGAAGCCAAAGCCGGGAGCCTAACGCCATACGTAGACCCCTTCCAACCTCCTACCGATTCTGCCGATCCCTCATTTTGGGTGGGGGGAGAGGCGAGAGCGCAAAGACGGCCGGTCTACCACCATTTTCCCTCGCCCCTACCGCCATCCGCTGTTCGCTCAGCATTCAGGGCGGCTTAGTGGATAGAGTACGGTCCTGGGAGTCAGAAGGTCAGGGGTTCTAATCCCGGATTCGCCACTTGTCCGCTCTGTCACCTTGGGCAAGTCCCTTCACTTTTCTGGGCCTCAGTTACCTCATCTGGAAAATGGGGATTAAGAGTGAGCCCGACGGGGGATAGGGATTGTATCCAACCCTATTTGCTTATATTCCCACCCAGCGCTCAGTACAGTGTCTGGCACAGAATGAGCACTTAATAAATACCACAATTATTATTATTCAGGGAAGGAGAGTCTCTTTTGGAATCCCGACATGCTGGCGCTAGGACTTGATTTTGCAGTTCCCCGGCAGGATGTAGAGCCAGGAAAGCCCAAAAAACTCGCAGGCAGAAGCTTCCATCCTAAGCAGTCTGGCTCCGTTACATAAGCCAAAATGAGAGCCAAGGCCCTCTGGCTGGCGGCTCCACCCGAGCCTCTGACGGAGAACGAGCAGAGGAAAGCGGATCGGAAGCAGGGTAGTCCAGGAAGTGCTGCCGGACCACTTTAGCTTCTCTCCCGTCCCCCTCTTTCCACACATCCTGGCCTTAAAGAATTGCAGAATCCTGGGGTTGTGAGGCCCCAGAGGAGCTGAGCTAGACCAGGACCCTGCTGTGAGAGACGCTTTGAATCGGGAATAGCGGGCAGCCAGTCCAACGGCAGTTCTACCTCCTCTCACAGTAATAATAATAGTGATGGTATTTGTTAAGCTCTTACTGTGTGCCGAGCACCGTTCTAAGCGCTGGGGTAGATACAAGGAAATCAGGTTGTCCCACGTGGGGCTCACAGTCTTAATCCCCATTTGACAGATGAGGGAACTGAAGCAAAGAGAAGTTAAGTGACTTGCCCAAAGTCACACAGCTGATAAGTAGTAGAGCCGGGAACAGAACCCACAGCCTCTGACTCCCAAGCCCGGGCTCTTTCCACTAAGCCACGCTGCTCCTCATCCCCTAAGATGGTTCTGAGAAGCGGCTTGGCACGGTGGAAGAGCACAGGCCTGGAAGTCAGAGAGCATCACTTCTAATCCGGGCTCTGCCCCTTGTCGGTTGCGTGAACTTGGGCAACTCACTTCACTCCTCTGGGCCTCAGTTACCTCAACTGGAAAATGGGGATTGAGACCGTGAACGCCACGTGGGACGGGGACTGTGTCCAACCTGATTTGTCTGTATCCACCCCAGTGCTTAGAACAGTGCCTGGCACATGGTAAGCGCTTAACAAATACCACAATTATCATCACTGTGTTCTTGGCACAGAGTAAACACTCATCAAATACTACTAATATTATTGTTATCGTTGTTATCATTATTCACATGATGCATAAGGGGCCATTTCCGTTCGGGTCCGAGAAAGAAAACAGGCTAGTCCGCAGGGGCTTAGGAACCTGACTTCGGGTTATGCTTAGACAAGCGTAGCTAATCCTCTTAGAATTGTGCTGAACCAGCTCGTGTTCTTCTACCACCCTGCCTGGGCTCTGTCTGCCCCATTCTGTGATTCTCAAGCCCCTTCCTTAATTCCTCTGTTGCCTCCGCATCTTGGGAAGCCCACATCTCCGGGCTCGACGCTGACCTAAATCACAGCCCCCTCATCCAAGGGGGCAGCTGTCTCTCCGTGGGGGCGACCGGCCACTTGAGGGGAAGCAGGAAGAGCATGGGGAGAGCATGTGCGTGGCCATCTGCGCGCCGACCAGGGAGGCTGTTCCCAAAGCAGATACCGGGGGCGAGCGCTGGCACTCGCACACGCTCCCCGCTCCCATCCCTCCCTGAGTCGGACCCGGGCGATGGGCGAACCGGGTTTCATCCCGTGGGATTCTGGCCTAGTGGATAGAGCGCGGGCCAGGGAGTCAGGAGGATCTGGGTTCTAAATCGGGCTCTGCCACTTGCCTGCTGTGTGACTTTAGGCAAATCACTTCACTTCTCTGGGCCTCAGTTACCTCATCTGTAAAATGGGATAAGCAGGTGAGCCCCATGCGGCCTACTGGATATGAGCAGGGAATGGGAATGTCTCTGTTTATTGCTGTATTGTGCCCTCCCAAGTGTTCAGTACAGTGCTCTATAAATATGATTGAGTGACTGAATGGGTTAAAAAGACTTGGGTTCTAATCCAGGCTCTGCCACTTGCCTGCCGTGTGGCCTTGGACAGATCACTTCACTTCTCTGGGCCTCAGTTATCTCATCTATAAAATGGGGGTGAAAACCGTGAGCCTCATGTGGGACAGGGTCTGTGTCCGACCTGATTAGGTTGTATCTAGCCCAGCACTTAGAACAGTGCTGGACACACAGTAAGCGCCTAACAAATTGCCGTCATTATGATTAAGCAGCGGTCTACGGAGTACCACCGGAGAGCTCTCAGCCAGTACCGACTCTCGGCTGCACCGAGGGAGGGGGACCAGGGAGGATCAGTTATTATCAGATCGGTAATGCCCCGATCTCACCCCACTGGTCCTTGTTTGATAGATTTTATCGGGGTGGGGAGAGAAGCCACCGCCCCACTAAAGAAGGAGGAGGCTGAGGGCGGGGTCGCCCGCCTGGATCCGTGAGCCTCTAGGGATTAGTCAGGAAAACCCGGGCCAACGCCGGGTCAGGTGAGCCGGTGTCGTCGAGGTCGGAACTCCTTGCCGAACCTCACGAGGCAGACCCACCCAAGGGGCCTCCGAATGCCACGTTGGGACTGTTCTGACAAAACGCCAGGGGGCCGGATTTTGGTGAATGTCCCTATTTGTCTAGGGACTTAGACCAACGAGGCTATTGGTGAAAAAAATCTCAATCCCTGAGGGAGCACAGACGCTCTGGCTTCAATTGTGCGTGCCTCCCCTAGATTCAGCCTTGCCACTTGGCATGTTCCGGCAGGCCGTTTGGAAGCTCTGTGTGGCATGAGGTATGTGGGTCCTCTCGCAGCCTAGAGGCAGAGAGAGAACGTGGTGCCCTAGCCCCCTCTTCGTTTCTTTCCGCTAAGATCTCCCAACCCTCGGCTCTCTCCATCCGATGACCTGCGTCATCCGTCTTTGCCCTTTTCTAGTCATCCCCTATCCTCCTCCATCCTCTGCCTCTCACGGTCTCTGGGCCATGCTGCTTTTCCAACTCAGAACTCGGACCTATGTCAGGGACCGGTTCAAGTGGTTCGTTGTGGGCAGGGAATATGTTTATTCTTGTACTGAACTCTCCCAAACACTTAGTAGAGTGCTCTGCACACGGTAAACGCTCAATAAATTCGATTGAATGAATGAATCTCTCCCACACCATTCCAGCACCATTCCAGTTATCCTAGAGCCAAGTACCCACCTCCTCAAGTGGGTGTTGTAAACCACTTCTTCTGTGTGCCTCTGCAGAACTTCACCACAGAGTTTGTCTCACCTAGCCAAAGTGAGTGCTTAATAAATATGCTTACTGCCTGAAAATGTCTTAGCTCGGAGAGCAGGTGGGTTGAGAAGATCTAACAGAATGCCGGAAGGCAGAGGGTGGCTTAGGTAGAGTACGGGCCTGAGAGTCAGGAGGATCTGGGTTCTACTCCCAGCTCTTCCACGTGTCTGCCGTGTGACCTTGGGTAAGTCACTTCACTTCTCTCGGCCTCCGTTACCTCATCCGTAAAATGGGGATTAAAGAGTGTGAGGCCCATTTGGAACAGGGGCGGTGTCCCACCTGATTAACTTGTATCTACCCCACTGCTTAGAACAGTGCTTAGTTAGCGCTTATCAAGTAGCATAATTATTAATTATTAGGTACCCGCCTGAGACCCAGTTGGGACGGTAAGACCATTCCCTCATATCCCCCAAGCCCCCCCACCTCCTACCCCTCCGCATTAGCGGAATCCAGACGGGAGGACAGAGGCAAGATGAGCTTCTCCAGCCTTTTGGCTAAGAGACGAAGCCCCGAGCATTGAGTCAGCGAGGATGCCATTGTGCCAAGGCTACTGGGGGAACCGTGACCCCTCACTCGCTATCTCCGTCACCCCGGCGGCACAGTTGATCCAAGGCCACGAGCTATCTTTCCTTAAAAAAGAAGAAATTAGTCTTTACGATCCCCATCGCGGTGACCACGGGTGACTCGGTGCTGGCTGGATATATTTATAATCTAAAAGCGTGATTCCCCACTGTTGGCACAGCCAAGGATCCCCCCGCCCGCCTAGGTCGGCTGAAAGCTGCAGAAGTCTCTGGGCCCCCTGGTTTTCTCTGGGGCCGGCCCACCTCGGCGACTAACTCGTTACATAAGCGGGCCAGTGTCAGATTATCGCTTTCCAGTTATCTTGGTGCGTGAAGTTGTGCAAGGGGAGAAAGTTCAAGTTGAAGCAGAATCACAGTAAATAAACACAAGCCCAGGCCCAGGAGCAGGGCAAGTCAGTATTCAACTCCCACAACCCAAGCAGGCTCTGGGCCAGAGCAAGAACAGGGGGCCAGAGGGTTGAATTTGGGCTATTGGTGAAGACTTTGTGGCCTCGGCGGGGACCCGGGCACCACGCCTGACCACCGGAGCAAGGGAGCTAGACCACCTGGAATCGAAGAGTTTTCGGGTGATGAGGAAACGCATGGAGCGACTCACAAGTGACTACCAATCCCATCAGGCAGAAAGGAAAGTTGTTGACGTGGAAATTTATAGAAGCATGTATAGAACGTGGACCTGGGAGTCAGAAGCACCTGGGTTCTAATCCCAGCTCTGCCACTTGTCGGCTCTGTGACTTTGGGCAAGTCACTTCACTTCCTCTGTGCTTCAGTTACCTCATCCGTAAAATGAGGATTAAGATGGTGGGCCCCATGTGGGACAGAGACTGTGTCCAATCTGATTGGCCTAGTGTAAAGAGCTCAGGCCTGGGAGTCAGGCAACCTGGGTTCTAATCCTGGCTCCGCCACTTGCCTGCTGTGTGACCTTGGGCAAGTCACTTCACGTGTCTGTGCCTCAGTTCCCTCATCTGCATAATGGGGATACAAGACCTGTTCTCCCTCCTACTGAGATTCCGAGCCCAATGTGGGATCTCATATCTACCCCAGCGCTTAGTACAGTGCTTGACACATAGTAAGTGCTTAATAAGTAATGCAATTATTATTAGCTTTTTAGAAATCCACACTCTGGAAGCCTATCACCACTCTTCCATGATTCTCTCCAAAGTCAACAGGTGGCTCTAAGATGATTTCAGACAACTGCATAAGAATCCTAGGATACAGTCTTCAGGGACTACAGATTTTCATGTTGTACTTTCAGGAAATTTAAGTCACCTTTCATCAGAAATGAGGAAAACTGAAGGCATGTTCTGAAGAGCAGTGTGGCCTACTAGGAAGAGCATATGTCTGGGAGTCAGAAAGACCTGGATTCTAATCTCAACTCTGCCACTTGTCTGCCGGGTGACCCTGGGCGAGTCAGTTAACTTTCCCCACGTCTCAGTTACCGCATCTGCAAAATGGGGGCTTAAGACAATGAACTTCATGCGGGACATGGACTGTGTCCAACCTGATTAGCCTGTATCAACCCTAGGGCTCAGTACAGTGCCTGGCGCATAGTAAACACTTAACCAATACCATTAAAAAAAAGTTATTTTCATGATTTAGTGTATCATGGACAAGCAGGGGATTTAATCTCGTCGTGGGACCGAGTGATCTCATCTTCTGGCCTCAAGTTTCTCCCCCTGGCCTCACAGAGGGATACCGTCCAGTGGGGTGGATCGGATATTTAGGAAAATGTCCAGGTGAGCAGAACATGACCTAGCTCTGAAACTGATTTCCTTGCCTCCTCATTACCGTATGACTCATAAAAGCCTCCAGATTTATTGTAAGATATTTCAGCCACAAATGATAATCTCCCTCCTTCCTTCTTTCCTCTTGATTGATTTTGTTACAAGTGAAACAAAAGAGCAACCAAATACGCCTCCCACAGACGGCAATTAAAAACAGCCATTGGATTGTTTTTCTCTCTTTCAACTTTCCCTCCACCTGAGCAACACCTTCTCCAAGTTCCGTGACCCCGGGTGATCGACGGAAATACTGACTTATGATCTGAATAATAATAATAATAATAACTGTGGTATCTGTTAATCACTTGCTATGTGCCAAGCACTGTACTAAGTGCTGGGGGCAGATACAAGATCATCAAGTCCCATATGGGACCTCCAGTCTAACTAGGAGGGAGAACTGGTGTTGAAACCCATTTTGCAGTTGAAGGAAAGGAGGCACAGGAAAGTGAAGTGACTTGCCCAAGGTCACACAGCGGGAACGTGGCAGAGCTGAGATTAGAATCCAGGTCCTCTGCCTCCCAGGCGCGTGCTCTTTCCACTAGGCCACAACGTTTCCGAAAGCCAAACTCGTTGGGTCACAAACAATGAGCTGTCCCATTTTGGGATACCGAGAAAGCCCAATTCCTATTTCTGGGTGTGTGGACAAGCATCTAAACTTAGTAGATATGCGGACTTATAAATGGGCCTAAAAGGTTATGTTCGCTAATTTATTTGGGTAGTTACATGAATCATTCATCAGGCCCTGGAGCACACAGACACGTAGACAGAAGCACCCACCACCCAGTTTTCCAAAAGGCTTTATTTTAGATCAGCAGATGCCCCGTATTCCATAAGAGGGCAGGGTACGTGTTTACACACGAACGCAAACCCACGTATGTCCTGGCGAACGTTACAGTGCCATCAAGAAGGGCCCGAAAAAGGTCACGGATGAAAAACTCACTGACCTCACCTAATAATGATAACAGTGTTAAGCACCGACTAGGTGCTAAGCACTGTGCTAAGAGCTTGTGTAAATACAAAACAATCAGATCAGACACAATCCCTGCTCCCCATGGGGCTCACAGTCTGAGAAGGGAAAACAATATGGCATTGATTCTGCTCTTAAGTATACAAGGTTATACAACACTCTCTAATAACACCCCATGGGAAATAGCAACACCTGTCAATGACAGGTCTACTTTGGTAACTTTTTTTTCTAGATGTATATTTTTTTAATTGGTAAATTCATGTCTTTTAATTAGGGGAAAAAGTGGCACCAACTCCTGTACTGATATTCCAAACGGAACAAATATGCCAGAAACAATTCCAACAAAAACAACCTCCCACTCATCCTCGACGGGATTCAGGCCAGGGATCGCGTGTTCTTACTCTGTTGTACTCCCCCCAGGAGCTTAGTTCAGTGCTCTGCGCCCAAAAAGTGCTCGATAGATTCATTCATTCATTCAAAAGTATTTATTGAGTGCTTACTATGTGCAGAGCACTGTACTAAGCGCTTAGAATGTACAATTCAGCAACAGAGACAATCCCTGTCCAGTGACCGGTGATGGATTGATTGGAACCTAATCCTGCCACCTGTATGCCGCTCCTCCTGCCTGTATGTGATTGGACTTTTCTGAACACACTCTCAGGATGAGGTGCCATCTGGCACCCCCTACATGCTTGATGTTCTTGGAACGAGGCTATTAACAGAAACCTCAAGTACAGTTTCAGCACACCCCAAGGACCCACGTTAGAAAACTTGCCGCTCGACGCAACCCACAGGAGTCATCCTTAGGAGTTCAGGATGAAGGAATGGTGAAAGGAAAGAATACTTCACAAATATACTTCTCTGATTCCATCCCTTCACTGATTCCCCGATCCGTCATCCTGCTCAGTATAGTGGTCCTAGCTTTTCCTCAGCGTGGGCATGGAATGTGACAATGTGCTCTTCCAAGTGCTTAGTACAGTGCTCTGCCCACAGCAAGTGCTCAGTAAATATGACTGACTGACATTCTTCTGGATTTAAAGGTACAGGGCAGAGTTCCTATGCGATTGGGAGAGGAAGGATGAAACTACTTTTCTGGGTACAGTAAACGAGTTCCCTGAAAGGATCCCTTGTCCCACAACAAAATGGAATTGATTTTGCCTCTCTCTTGTGAATGTAACAGCTTTGCGGAAAATCTTCCTCTAGACTGTAAACTCGTCGTGGGCAGGGAATGTGTCTGTTCATTGTTAGTGCTTGGCACACAGTAAGCGCTCAATAAATACGGTTGAATGAATAGTCCTTACTCTGCCCCAAATCCAGAAATCCCCGGGGCCAAGACTGAAAGACAGAATTCTCTCAGGACTGTGCACGAGGCCAGAGAACATGTATCTTCCACTTCTCACATCTAGCCTGGAAGCACTGGGTCCCCCAGGACCTCAACAGTTACTTGGTGTTGAAAGCACATGAGAGGGTCATTCATTCATTAAATAGTATTTATTTAGCAATTACTATGTGCAGAGCACTGGACTAAGCGCTTGGAATGTACAGTTTGCCAACAGATAGAGTCAATCCCTACCCAATAATGGGCTCACAGTCTAAACGGCAGGGACTGTCTCTATCTGTTGCCGACTTGTTCATCCCAAGCGCTTAGTACAGTGCTCTGCACATAGTAAGCGCTCAATAAATACTATTGAATGAATGAATAAACGTGAAATAGGGTTAGTGTCTGCCCACTGCCCTGTCCAATCTGGCGGAAGACGAGAGCCCCAGGATCACTCATTCAATCGTATTTATTGTACTAAGCGCTAGGGAGAGTACTATACAACAATAAACAGGCACATTCCTGGTCCTCAATGAGCTTACAGCCCCCAAGTGCTTAGTATAGTGCTCTGCGCGGGGTAAGCGCTTAATATATACGACTGAATGAAAGAATCAGGGATGTCAGGGTACCCGATGCTTAGTACAGTGACTGGCACATAGTAAGTGCTTAATAAATATCATAAATATTATTATTATAAGCATGAAATTTAGGAGCTCAAAGCTGTAAGGCCTGAACCTACAGAAACATTGCATTCCCACCTACCAAATGATAACCCAGTGTAAAGCACAGAACCTGGAGCTGAGACTTCTGGGTTCCAACTTACTCGACTTCCTTGTATCGACTCCAGCGCTTAGAACAGTGCTTGCCACATAGTAAGCACTTAGCAATTATTATTACTGCTCACTATCCCAGTTTCTCGGGGCCTCAGTTTCTGTTGTCTTTGGGTCATCATATCTGTAACCCAGAGTTAGTAAGCACTTTGAGACCCTCAGATCTAAAGAGTTTCTCTGAAACAACGGTCATGTCGGCATGGGGCAGAGAATGTGTCTACTGTATTGTTATATTGTACTCTCCCAAGGGCTTAGTACAGTGCTCTACACACAGTAAGCACTCAATCAATACGGTTGGCTGACTGACTGACATGGGGCAGATATTTATTCTTTGAAAGAAGTCTCTTTAGAAAATTCTACTCTTTGGCCTAGAGAAGCAGCGTGGCCTAGCGGAAAGAGCACCCTGAGAGTCAGAAGACTGAGATTCTAATCCCAGCTCTGCTATGGACATGTTGTGTGACCTTGGGCAAGTCACTTCACTTCTCTGGGCCTCAGTTTCCTCATCTGCAAAAGAGGGGATTCACAGGCTCACTTCTGTTTCTATAGTCCTAATCCATCATTTCTTGGCCCATCTGGGCTGAATTGTCATCAAAGGTACTTGGGATAAATCCCCCTACGGTCAGCTGTCCAACAAGCCAGATAAGCAGTGTGGCCTAGTGGATACAGGATAGGCCTTGGAGTCAGAAGGACCTGGGTTCTAATCCAAGCTCCACCACTTGTCTTCTGTGTGATCCTGGGAAAGTCGCTTTACTTCCTCTGTGCCTCATTTACCTTATTTGTAAAATAGGGATTAAGACTGTGAGCCCCTTGTGGGACGGGGACTGTGTCCAACCCGATTTACTCGTAACCACCCTAACGCTTAGTACAGTGCTTGGCACCTAGTAAGCAATTAAAAAATATCATTATTATTATTATTATTATTATTGTTAGAGCCATTAAGACACAGGCAGATGCTGGGCAATTCTGCCAGTTTGCCCCATACAGGCCGGATTCTATACGGGGGTTAGCTAAACCTAAATTTGAGCTGATGAAACAAAAAACAGAAACCTGTTCTCTGGGTTTTCTAAAATTAGTTTTGCCTATTTCTGTTACAAACAGTCTTAAAAACATATGGGAAGGGAGAAACTCAAGCAAAGGCTTCCTGAAAGTTAGAATTGGCTGAAGATAAAATTCCAATTGCTGACAAGATGGCCATTTCCCACTAATTGGTAGCCAAGTAGATCACAGAAGGGTAATTCAGATCCTCATGGATCAGAACAGAACCACACGGCATCCCATCTGCTCCAAAATGCAGAAGCAGCATGGTGAGGTGGATAGAGCACAGGTCTGTGAGTCAGAAGGTCAGGGGTTCTAATCCTAATTCTGCCACCTTTCTGCTGTGTGACCTAGGGCAAGTTGCTTCCCTTCTCTGTGCTTCGGTTACCGCATCTGTAAAATGGGGATTGAGACTGTGAGCCCCATGTGGAACAGGGACTGTGTCCAATCCAATTTGCTTGTATCCACCCCAGAGCTTAGCACAGATCTTGGCACAGAGTAAGCACTTAACAAATACTATTATCATTATGATTATTATTATGATTATTATTAAAACATCTCTGGGAAAGCCCCTCAGTGTAAGATCTGCCCTCAAGTCCCTACGGATGGAGAATTTTCACACGGATCCCATTATCACTTCTGTGAGTAATTATCAATAATAATCATAATAATTACTTGATTTGATGCCACCCTCTCATTTTCCAAAAGTTATCTTATTTGTCCTCACCACATATCTGTGAGGTAGAAAGGAGCAGGTATAAATTACCCTGGATTTTCAGATGGGGAAACTGAGACCCAGAATTTTGAAGCCTAAGGTCCAGACCCATAAGGTCATCAGGAGCTAAGCTGCGACTAGAACATTAGTTTCCCAGTCCCCACCATTCTATCTACTAGAACCACTATCTCCAAATACAAGAATACAAGAGCATAAGCAAAGCCAAGGCGACTCAGTCCATCAATAGTGTTTATTGAACGCTGACTGTGTGCATAGCACTGTACTATGTCCTGGGTACAGTGGAAGATTGGATCTTTCAGCCCAGTATTTTGTCTCTTTCAGGGGTAACAGGACACTTGCAAGACCCATGTGTTGGTTTCCCTCCTTTTTTTTAATGGTATTTATTAAGCGCGCACTCCGTGCCAGGCACTGTACTAACAGCTTGGGTAGACGCAAGCTAATCGGGTTGGACACAGTCCCCGTCCCACACGGGGCTCACGGTCTTAATCCTCATTTTACAAATGAGGTAACATGCGCAGATAAATTACGTCACTTGCCCAAGGTCACACAGCAAAAAGAGGGCAGAGCCAAGATTAGAACCTAGGTCTTTCTGATTCAGGCCTGTGCTCTATCCACTAAGGCCATGCTGTTTCTCAACATTAATGTTCTTCCTAAGGGTTTAAGGATATACCAACCACCACCCCTGAAACTGCATCCTCCCACTTTTATCTTTCCTTCTGGTAGGCCCTTGGGACCTCTCCACTACACCCCCATTATGAGATGAAGTGACTCACAGGTGGCAATACCCACAGGCCACATTTGCCACAGATTAAGGGTGACTCCCTTCTACTTCTGCTGTGAAGAGACACACGAGGAGATGGGTGGGGTGCTCTAGAAGCTCTCTTCCCCCCACCTTTTCACCCCCCTGGGGCACTGAGGCTGCCCAAGCAGAGCTTGGGTAGCTAAGGGAAGGGACATAGACAGGAGAGCGGGGAAAGAGGTGGTCGGTCAGTCTGTCAGTCACATTTATTGAGCGCTTACTGTGTGCAGAGCACACAGAGCCCACCTCAGAGAAGCAGAGTGGCTCTGTGGAAAGAGCACGGGCTTGGGAGTCAGAGGTCGTGGGTTCTAATCCCGGCTCCGTCACTTTTCAGCTGTGTGACTTTTGGCAAGTCACTTCACCTCTCTGGGCCTCAGTTCCCTCATCTGTAAAATGGGGATTAAAAACTGTGAGCCCCACGTGGGACAACCTGATTATCTTGTATCTCTCTCAGCGCTTAGAACAGTGCTTGGGACATAGTAAGTGCTTAACAAATGCCATCATTATCATTATTATTATTATTACAATATAACTATTATTGAAACCGAGATCTCGACTGCCTCCCCAAGGAAGCAGGGAGAGGCCGGAGGGAGGTAGGGCATAGAATCAAGAACCTGTAATAAGAATTAAATGCTTAGGGCCAGTCCTCACCACCGGAAAGGGGAACGGGGTCCCTTCTGAGCTCGGTCTGTCTAGATCCAGAGCTGAAAAAGAGTTTTCTCTCCTCCGGGGGACCACTCTTAGTGCACAGCTTGGTGCCCACCACCAGAATCATCCTGAAGTGTGACAACTTCACCCCAACAGTGCCTGGCAGGAGTTGGTCTGACTTTCCAGGCTCCGACACTGCCACAGGTGGCTCCAAGTCCCAGAACCGGAGTAGCAGAGTATCCAGGGAAACAGTTGGAGTGGGATCCCAGGTGGGCAAGGGAAATCCCTGCCCCAGATGATCCCCAAATCACACAGATCACCTCTCCTCCACATGAGTGATCACAACCTCTTTGGGCTATTCTCTTGGGACGTAACCCAGGCACCAAACATAGCCCTCTGGGACTCTCCCAAGAGGCGGGGAGATCCCAGAAGGAAGCAGAGCCAAGACAGACTGGGCAAATAATAATAATAATCATGGTATTTGTTCAACTCCTACTATGTGCCAAGCACTGTTCTAGGTGCTGGGATAGATACAAGGTAATCAGGTTGTCCCATGTGGGGCTCACAGTCTTAATCCCCATTTTCCAGAGGAGATAACTGAGGCCCAGAGCAGGGAAGTGATCTGCCCAAGATCACGCAGCAGACAAGTGACAGAATCAGACAAGCGGTGATTTTAACCACATGTGGCGAGACGGTGGGACGTGGACTGTGTCCATCCTGATTACCCTGTGTCCATCGGGGAAGCAGCGTGGTTTAGTGGACAGAGGAGGGCTTGGGAGTCAGAGATCATGAGTTCTGATGCCAGCTCTGCCACTTGGCTGTTTGACTCTGGGCGAGTCACTTCACTTCTCTGTGCCTCAGTTCCCTCATCTGAAAATTGGGGAATAAGACTGTGAGCCCTATGTGGGACAACCTGATTACCTCGTATCTAACCCCGTACTTAGAACAGTGCTGGGCACATAGTAAGCGCTTAACGAGAGAAGCAGCGTGGCTTAGCAGAAAGTGCACGGCCTTGGGAGTCAGAGGACGTGGGCTCTAATCCCGGCTCCGCCACTCATCTTGCGCCACTTGGACAAGGCGCTTAACTTCTCGGTGCCTCAGTGACCTCGTCTGTAAAATGGGGATTAAGATTGTGAACCCCAAGCGGGACACCCTGATTACCCTGCCAGTATCCCAGCACTTAGAACAGTGCTTGACACAACAGTAAGCGCTTGACAAATACCCTGATGATGATGACGATGATGAACAAAACCATGATTACTATTATTATTATTACTTCGCATCGCAGCCCAGTGTGTAGCACAGCGGTAGGCATTCAACAGCTACTACTGTAAGCAAAAAAAAAAAATCCCCCACACAAAAACAAGTTGCCAGGCAATACAGGTGTGTGTGTGTGTGTACGACTGACCTGTGGTAGAAAAGCAGGATGGAGAGCACGGTCAAAAAACGCCCCCCACAAAAACAAGTTGCCGGGCGATAAAGGTGTGTGTGTGTGTATGACTGACCTGTGGAAGAAAAGCAGGATGGAGAGCACGGTCAAAAAACGCCCCCCACAAAAACAAGTTGCCGGGCGATAAAGGTGTGTATGTGTATGACTGACCTGTGGAAGAAGAGCAGTATGGAGGGCACGGTCAAACAATGCCCCCCCACAGAAACAAATTAAAGGTGTGTGTGTGTGTGTGTGTGTGTGTTATGACTGACCTGTGGAAGAAGAGCAGGATGGAGAGCATGGTCTGGTCAATGTTGCGGTTGCAGATGCCTTGGTTGAGCAGGTAGCAGGGATCCCGGACGACGGGCTCCAGGGAATCCTGCCGCATGATGCTGTCCAGTTTGTCGGCGTTGAGGTTCTCGAAGACCAGCTGCTCCCGCAGCTGCCGAAAGTTGCTGACGGTGGGGCTGGCGGGGCTACGGGCCCCGTCCTCGACTAGCCCACTCCGGTTGGCCAGGTCGAGGCAGCAGCTGCAGCAGTCCAGCCCGACGGGCGAGCGACACTCCTCGGAGGGCGACAGGGACATCCTCCCTCCTCCTCCTCCTCCTCCCGGTGCTCCTCCCGGTGCTCCTCCCGGTCCTCGGCCTCCTCCCGCCGAACCGCAGGTGCGAAGCCGGTCCCGGGGTGGGCAGGGGGCGGGAGGACGAGGAGGACGAAGAGAAGGCCCGATCCAGGACTCCCCCAACCCGCCGTGCCGGAGGGGGCCGCAGGGACCCCCCAAACCTCGCCGACGGTCGACGGACACACACCTTCCGCCCTACTCTCCGCCTCTCCGAGCTCGCTGGGCCCAAAGCCACCGGCCGGACGGTTCCCCGCTTCGGCCGCTCCTGCGGGGTTGCCTTCCTTCTCCTCCTCCTTTGGAGGCGGCTGCTGCTGCTGCTGCTGCTGCTGCTTCTAGTCCGTCTCGTCCTCCTCCTGCTGCTGCTGCTTCTAGTCCTTCTCGTCCTCCTCCTGCTGCTTCTAGTCCTTCTCGTCCTCCTCCTGCTGCTGCTTGTTCTGCGACTGCTGCTTTTTCTGTTGCTGCTTTTTCTGCAGCTGCTGTTGCTGCTGCTTCTGCCGCTTCTGCAGCCGCCGCCTATGGTGGCAGAGATCACGAACCCTTACTAAGTTTTCCTACTCCCTGCCCACTCTCGGAACTGAGTGTCTGGCAGCAGGGTGAAGAATCCGAAACGTGTCTCTCTCTCTCCTCTCTCTCCCTCTCTCTCTCTCCCTCCCTCCCTCTTTCCTCTCTCTCCTCCCCTCTCTTTCCTCTCTCTCTCCCTCCCTCTCTTCTCCTCCCTCTTTCTCTCTCTCCCTCCCTCTCTCTTATTCTCTCTCCTCCCTCTCTTCTGCCTCTGCTTTCTCTCCTCTTTCTCTCTCTCCTCTCTCCTTCTCTCTCCTCCTTCTCTCCTCTCTCTCTCTCTTTCTCCCTCCTCTTTCTCTCCTCTCTCTCCCTCTCTTTCTTTCTATCTTTCCCCTCCCCCCACCCCCCGGGTTACTTTCAACTATGGCAAAAGGAAAAAAAAAGAAAAGGAGAGGACTGTGACAGAGTAGAAACCGCTCCTGCGGAGCAGGAAGAAAAAAATATCAACAGCTGCTTATCAGTTCCCTAGCACAGTGCAGAGTTCTGCACACACACACGCACGCGACATATACCCTAGTCACTCTTGTTAGGGCAGCCGGGCTGGGATCCTCTCTCTTTCTCCCACTCCCTTCTCTCTCTCTCTCTCATTGGTAAAGACTCATCCCCGTTTAGAAAGCAAGAGGCAGCCGTCCCCCTCCTACACCTCCACATGCTGTCTGGTTTTCCTTGGGAGGAGGGAGGCAAAAAAATAAAATAAAATGCAGCGGCAGGAAAAACAGATCAGACCTGCTGCCTCTGCTGCTGCTGCTGCTGTATACTTGAGACAGGTTAACCTCCCCAGGAAGTCCAGATGGAAAAGAACTGTCAAATAAGTGAGTCTTCCCACTAGCCCAACCTCATTCCACTCACATGGCAACTCTCTGGTGGGCCAGGGGGACCTGAAATCTGGCTTCTGCCTGGAAAAGAGTGAAGGATGTCAACCTGAAAAAGAAACTCCCCGTGGATACCTGGAACAGACCTCCCAGCTCTGCCTGGATGGGAGTGTGGGAGTCAGAAGAGGGAGTGAGCTTTAATTCCCTTTTATCTCCTTGAAAGGAACACAGAGAGGCGAATTTCTCACCTAGGCTGGAAAGCTCTTCCAAGACTCCCTAAGAGGTTTAAGGAAGGACTCGGTGGATTTTCTAGGGATTTGGGGTTGTCACCTCATTTTAGATAAGAGATGGAAACTCTCCATTTTTCTCTCTCCCTCTCTCCTCTCCCTAGCCTTCTGTTTGGCTCTCCTCACCTCCTTCATTTGAATAACCAGTCCCCCTTCACCCCATTTCCCCTTCCTCTGTCCCCTTTTTCGTCCATGTTCCCTCTGACAGCCGTGCCCAGGGTAGACTGCATTCCCCAGAATGCACAAATTCAAGGAGTGCTGACAGGAAAAACCCTCTCCCCTCTTAATAATAATAACTGTGGTATTTGTAAAGCATTTACTATGTGCCAATCTGTGTTCTAAGCACTGGAGTAGACACAGCATAATGAGTCTCTGTCCCACATGGGGCTCAAAGTCCAAATAAGAGAGAACAGGCATTGAATCCCCATTTTGCAGATGAGAGAACTGAGGTATAGAGAAGCGAAGGGACTCGCCCAAGGTCACACGGCTGGCAAGTGGTGGAGCGGGCATTAGAACCCAGGTCCTCTGACTCACAGACTCATGCTCTTTCCTTCCCCTTCCCCTTTCCTGCCTCCTCCACTTTGCCCGCTGGTGTGTAGAAATTCCACAGCTGCCTTTGTGTGGGACATTCTCATACCTTCTGCTTTGGTCCTCGGAACAGGAATAATGGAACAGGACAGGTGACAGACCATGAAAGAGGTCACTGGGTTTGGGCAAAGGCAACAGACCCTGAATCCCCCACTCAGAGTTTTCAGGTATGAGGGGGATGACTCTTCTCCCTCTGGCAGCAGCGGCTCTTCCAAGGTCCCTGCAGACCTCCCTCAGAGTCCACTGGATGGAAGAATGTGGGTGCCGCAGCTTGCAAGTGGGAGCTGAAGAAGTCGTTACATAACTGTTCCGGTTAACACAGGAGAAAATTTGGTGGAACACTTCCTCTTCATCCCCGACCCCTGAGAGTTGAGTAATAAGTAACATTCACCCTGGAGTCATTTTTTAAAGATACAGACAAGGCACACCTTATATCTCTTGTCGTTCGCTGTCAGCTTCCGCGAGACATATCCTGACTCGACTCTGACTTATCCATCCTCTAGACTGTAAATTTGTTGTAGGCAGGGAATGCGTCTACCAACTCTGTTATGTTTTACTCTCCCAAGTGCTCAGTACACTGCTCTGCACACTGTAAGTGCTCAATAATATGATTGACTACTCCCCTCCATGTGCCCCGGTTCTGACCTAACCTTTGAATAAAATCTGGAATAATACATATATTTAGAAACTTCGAAAAGACTATGGATTCCAAACACACACACACCTGCACACACACCACCTTTCCCAATCTTCTCTAATGCTCCAGAGCTCAACACCACACATTGTTCTTCTTTATCGCTCTCTCTCAACATATTCCTTCTTTAATATTCCACCCACATCTAGAGCTCATATGCCAGGATCAACTCCCATGTATCAGACTTCATGAACCCACTCTTTCCCCAAGTATTATGCTTCATTTCCTTAGAATATAAATTCCTGGATATAGTCCTGCATCCTTCCTAGTACACTGGACAGCACGTATTTCCCGATCCTGCATATATACAGGTGCAAGGATTTCACTGTGGGCAGGGATTGTCTCTCTTTATTGCTGTACTGTACTTTCCAAGCACTTAGTACAATGCTCTGCACACAGTAAGTGCCCAATAAATACAATTGAATGAATGAATGCATGAATGAAAATTGGAATAGCAATGATCTTTTCTCCCTGGTAAAATGAATGGCCAGAAGCCCATTAAATCTATGGACCAATAGAACACCAACATCATGAAGAATGAACTCATCAAGTCATGGGAAAGCAAGATGTCTAATTGAAGCCAACTGGAATCATATTTTCCCTCAGGTCATGAACACAAATCTGCCCGACCAGAGAATTTGTGGTCAGTTTGGGAAAATGTCTCACCAGAAAGAGAGACTCACTACTTCCCTTACAAAATGTGCAGCCTGGGGTAAGAGAGGATTCATCCTTGAGGACTGAGGTGAAGTCTGTAGAACAATAATAATTATGCTATTTGTTAAGCGCTTACTCTGTGCCAGGCACTACTATGTCCAGTGAAGTATGACTGTGCCACCACCTCAACCATATTTATGAGAAGCAGCGTGGCTTAGTGGAAAGGGCACAGACTGGCGAGTCAGAGGAAGTGGGTTCTAATCCCCACTCCGCCGCCTGTCTGCTGTGGGACCTTGGGCACTTCTCTGTGCCTCAGTTACCTCATCTGTCAAATGGGGATTAAGACTGTGAGCCCCACATGGGACAACTTGATTACCTTGTACCTACTCCAGCGCTTAGAACAGTGCTTGGCACACTGAAAGCGCTTAACAAATACCGTTATTATTATTATTTCACACATAGAGAAGAGAAGACTAATCTCAACAGCGTCAGTTGGGTGGAGGAGACTGTGACAGGCAGTAAAGAATTCAGCCGGGGAAGAATGAATTCCGCAGGGTAGACCGTTAACTCCCAGGGGGAATTATGCTGGAAGTGAGAATCTCTTTATTAAAACTTTTCAGGGGGATGACTCTTTGATGGACACATCAATTGATCCGTTAATTAAATGAATGAGTGGGGCTGAATGCAATTCCTAATGAACTTTGTATGTGATGTGTGTGTTTTGTCCCCACCCATAATTAACATTGATTAATTAACTGATAAACCAAGAAGGGCTTCTCTGCCATCAGGACAGAAGCACCCTTAAGATGGAGGGTGTGGTGCCATCCAGGTGAGGCTGACTGGGCGGGGCAGGCAGAGAAGGTGGCACTGCCATCAACTACTCTGGCGGGCCACCCTCAGTGAGTTTCTGCTAAACGAAAAAAGCGACACTCAGCAGACCCAGATGTTTTCCTGGAAGAGGCAAAATCCTCCCAGATTCAAGCAATTGGGCCATGTCTTCTCTGGGAAAGAACAAAATGTACTTCTCCTCCACCAATATACCCAACGCTCCCTCCAGCATAAATCAGTGCTAACGGACAAAGAGTCCAAAATTTTCAGGGCTTTGGACCATTCACCCCTGCCCTTGACAGTGTTCTAGCCAAATGGTGGCCTAGCCTTTTGCCAAACCTTTCAGAAGCCCACTTCCACATCAAGGGCTCGACGTAAGTCTGCGGCTTGGATCGATTCCAGTGGCCAAAGTTCAAGCCCCGAGTCGGGTGAAACACCTGCACGGGTTTGGAGTAGCTTTGGTTTCACCCTCATTTTAGATTTTAACATTATTACTCTAAGGGATGGGGTGCCAGATAATCTGCACCCTACAGATACCCCACACTCTTGGCAGCAGCTTTACTGCCCCTGATTTGAACACCATACTGCCATTTTTTTCATAGTATTTGTTAAGGGCTTGCTTTGGGCCAGGCACTGTACTAAACACTGGGTTAGATACACAATAATCAGGTTGGACTCGGGCCACGTACCACGGTTTTTCACGGATGAGGTAACAGAGGCCCAGAGAAGTAAAGTGACTTACCCAAGGTCACAGAGCAGACGAGGGATGAAGCCAGGATTAGAATCCAGATCCTTCGGGCTCCCAGGCCCGTGCTCTATCCACTAGGCCATGCTGCTTGGCTACTCTTATTTATGGAGTGCTTAATGTGTACAGAGCATTGTAGTAAGTGCTTGGGTGAGTGCAGTACAGCAGAGTTGGTACACACATTCCCTGCCCACAATTCCTTCTTTGTATTTCCTTCAAATGGATGTAGGTTTCTACACTTGGAGTCTAATCATGGGAACGCCCATCTTGCCCTGTTTTAAATATTGCTATTTTCTTGGCTGGGTTCCCCAGAGAGCACAAACACAAGAAGCATTGTGGTATCAGGACTCCAGAGCAATGAATTGGAAGCTAGCTCTCCAGAGGGATTCCTGATTCCCTGCGGCTATTCTGCTGTTTTATTTCCTCAGACACAGTACGTTTGGAGGACCTCAAGGGAACCCCAAAAATTTAGAGAATAGAGCCCTACATCCTAGTTGGGTTTACCAGCCCCGATGTAGTCTTTTTTTTTAAAAAAGGTCTTTGTTAAGCATTTACTATGTTCCAGGCACTGTACTAAGTGCTGGGGTAAATACAAACTAATCAGGTTGGACACATCCATGACCCACATGTGGCTTACACTCTTAATCTCCACTTTACAGATGAGGGAACTGAAGCACAGAGAAGCAAAGTGACTTGCCCAAGTTTACACAGCAAGTGGTAGAGCTGGGATTAGAACCCAGGTCCTCTGACTCCTAGGCCACACTGCTTCTCCATTGGAAAGAGCCATAACCCAAGTTTTCTTTGACTCACATCCACGAGTTAGAAACGTGTGTGGGTCTGAGGAATCCAGGAAGTCAACATTCCTTCCCACCCTGGTGGGGATTTTGTAGAGAGAGTTAAAAATACAGCTCAGAATGCCTGTTTCCTGGTCTCCTCATTCTAATCCCTAGTAAACACCGTAGGAATCCAGGGATGAAAGGTCATTTTACAACACATTACTCTGCTGGGGCTGGAAGAATTGAACTTGACTGAGAAGTAAAAGTGGAAAGGAAACTAAATGTGAGCTCAATTGAGCCAACCCGCTCTCCAGACAAGTAACGACTGGAAGTTCATTTTTGTCTCCCTCCTTAGTTTCAGAAGCTCCATGTGGAACAATCTGATTGTCTTGTATCTATCCCAGTGTTTAAGAACAGTGCTTGGCATATAGCAAGTGCTTAAAAAATACCATAATCACTTTTATTATCATCAACATCATCATTATTATTATTATTATCTTGCCAATGCCCAAGAGAACAGGGGCAGTTTCTGTGCTTTCGGTGCCCTCTACTGGATCATTCATGAAGTGGCAAGGGCGTCCAAAGCAAAACCCAAATCTTGGAAGGGCCTGAAGATGAAATTGGGGGAAATTGCCCCTTTTGGGAGTGCAGATGAAAATTTCCTTCCATTGCTTAAAGTCAAGGTAGTTCTACCATTTAGACAAGCTAGGCAATCACCCAGGGAATAATTACTTAGAGGTACCTCTTTTCTCTATCCAACCTCTGCTCTCGCCTCTTAGTCCAACCGCCATCACCTATCCCTTTTGCAGAGCTCAGAAAATTGTCTAGACCTGACCCTGCTAGAGGGGGGTGTCTTACCTCCATCCTCTTGCTTCAAGTCAAAGAGGCAGCCCCCTCAATGCCACCCCACCCCAATCCCAACCCAATATCTCCTAGCATCTAGTTCAAGCCCCATATCCGCAGTTTAATAATGTTATTTAATAATTAAATAATGGTTAATAATATGCTGATTAATTAGTAATTAAATAATATTATTTAATAATGTTATTTGTTAAGCACTTAGTAGCTACCCAGCACTGAACCCACCTGGGGTGGATATAAACAAATCGGGTTGGACACAATCCCTGTTCCACATGGGACTCACGGTCTTAATCCCCATTTGACAGATTAAATAATTGAAGCATAGAGAATAATAATAATAATAATGGTATTGTTAAGTGCTTAACTATGTGCCAGGCACTATACTAAGCACTGGGATAGATACAAGCAGATCGGGTTGGACACAGTCCCTGTCCCACGTAGGGCTTTACAGTCTCAATCTTCATTATCGAGATAACTGAGGGCCAGAGAAGTGAAGTGACTTGCCCAAGGTCCCAGAGCAGACAAGTGGCAGAGTCAAGATTAGAACCCATGACTTTCTGACTCCCAGGCCGGAGCTCTATCCACTAAACCATGCTGCTTCTTGCTAGAGTCTCTATTGAACACACCTTTGCATTTCGATTTGCACCCTTTATTCGCCCCCCCCTCAGCCCCCCGGCACTTGTGTCTGTATCTGTAATTTATTTATTTCTATTAATGTCTGCCTCCCCCTCTAGACTGTAAGCTCATTGTGGGCAGGGACCATGTGTACCAACTCTGTTGTATTATACTCTCCCGAGTGCTCAGAACGGTGCTCTGCACACCCTAAGTGCTCAGTAAATACGATCAATCGATTGATTCAAAGTGATTGCCTGTCTGACTGCAGAGTTCTGCAGGCCTTGAGCATAGGCAGGGCTTAAATTGGGTGAATTCTCCCAGGATCTCTGAATCAGTACTATTTTGGGACAGAAGTTGTCAGGAGAGGCTGAGAAATATGGCTTTTTGGCTGGCTCAGAGGAGAGGGAAATCACATGATTTGCTCCAAAAGCTAGTGCACACGTAACTGCAGGACCCAGTTGGTCTTCAGAGAACTTGCGGGCCTGGGGAATCTAGTCTAGACACAATCAGTCAGTGCTCGAACTGACCGAGGTCTGCTTTTGGAACTGCGCAAAAGCCTCTGAAGAGAATACTTTTGCGACCTGTAATGTCAGCCTTAGATTCTCATCCAAAGATGTTTCCACAAAGGAGAGGAGGTTATCTTGTAGCCATTAAAGTTATGGGTACAAGTAAGGGCTGAACAGCATTCACTTGTCATCTAGGAAGAGGAAGAAAAAGCGTGGACTGCTGGAAGGAGTAAGGGCCTGGGAGTCCCAGGACCTGGGTTCTAATCCTGGCTCTGTCACTTGTCTGCTGTGTATGACCTTGGGCAAGTCACTCTACTTCTTTGGGCCTCAGTTCTCCCATCTGCAAAATGAGGATTCAATACCAGTTCTCCCTCCTATTTAGACTATGAGGCCCACATGGAACCTGACTCCGAGGGGCCTTCCCTGCCTAAGCCCTCATTTCCTCTTCTCCCACTCCCTCTGCATCATCCTCATACTTGGATATGCACCCTATCTTCACCCATCCCTCAGCTCGACAGAACTTAAGTACTTATCCATTATCTATTTATTTTTATCGATTTCTGTCTCCCCCTCTAGACTGTAAGTTCGTTATGGGCCGGAAACACTTCTACCGACTCTACTACATCGTACTCTCCCAAGTGCTCAATACAGTGCTCTGTACAAAGTAAGCGCTCAGTAAATACTTTGATTGATTAATCGATTGACTGAAATTAGATCTCTCACACTTCTGGATGTGTGTGGGAAGCAACTGTGGCATTTGCTAAGCACTTGCTCTATACCAAGCACTGTACTAAACACTGGGATAGTTACAAGACAAACAGGTGAGACACAGTCCCTGCTCCACATGCGGCTCGCATTCTAAAGGAGAGGTATACTAAGTATTTTATCCTCATAAAGTTAACTGTGGTACTTGCTAAGTGCTAACTCTGGGCCAAGCACTGAACTAAGCAATGATACAGAAAATCAAGTCAGACATAGTCCCTGTCCCACAAGGGGCTGACAATCTAAGTAGGAAGGAGAAGAGGAATTGAACCTCCATTTAAAAAGATGAGGCCCAGACAAGTCTTTACGTGACTTGCCCAAGGTTACACAGCAGACAAGCGGTGGAGCCGGAATTAGAATCCACTTCTTCCTCCTCTCAGGCCCGTGCTCTTTCTACTAGGCCATGCCTGAGGGTCTATTTTGCCAAGCTGTCACCAAGGCCCAGAGATTTCAGTGAAGGACCCAGGGGGTACAAATCTGGTTAGTCTTCTTTTTATTTGTTTGTTTTATAAATGGCATTTGTTAAACTCTATATGTCGGGCACTATACTAAGCACTAAGGTAGATACAAGGTTGGACACAGTCCGTGGCCCACGTGGGGCTCACAGTCACAGTCATTTCGCAGATGAGGTAACCGAGGCACAGCAAAGTGAAGGGACATGCCCAAGGTCATACGACAGACAAACAATGGAGCTGGGATTAAAACCCAGGTCCTTCTGACTCCCAGGCCCATGCCTTATCCACTAGGCTTGTGGTTTTCAGGTACCCGGAGGCTCCCAACATCCTGTGTGAATGTATATTTAACAGACAGTCAATCCTATTTATTAAGCACTTACTGTGGGTGCAGAGCACTGTACTAAGCACTTGGGAGAATACAATACAACAATAAAAAGACACATTCCCTGCCCAGAAAGAGCTTATAGTCCACAAAGCATTAATAATAACTGCAGCATTTGTTAAGCACTTACCATGTTTCTAGCACTATTCTAAGCGCTGGGACATAACACATGGAGCTCACAGTCTAAGTAGGAAGGAGGATGGGGATTGAATCCCCATTTCACAGACGAAACTGAGGCGCAGAGAAGTTAAATGACTTAACCAAGGTCACACAGCAGGCAAGTGAGAAGCAGCATGGCTTAGTGGAAAGAGTATGAGCTTGGGAGTCAGAGGTCATGGGTTCTAATCCCGGCTCCGCCACTTGGCTGCTGTGTGACCTTGGGTAAGCCATTTCACTTCTCTGGGCCTCAGTTACCTCATCTGTAAAATGGGGATTAAGACTGTGAGCCCCATGTGGGACAACCTGATTACTTTGTATCTGCCCCAGTGCTTAGAACAGTGCTTGGCACATAGTAAGCGCTTAACAAATACCGTAATTATTATTATTGTACTCGAATGCTATTCCAAAACAATTATTATTATTATTATTATGTGGCAGAGCTGGCATTAGAATCAAGGTCTTTTACTTCCTAGTTCTGAGCTTTTTCCACTAAGCCATGGCACCAGAGAAATCCAAGGTCCGGGTGTGTGGTAAGATGGGTTTGGCAACCCCTGGCCCATCAGCCCAAGGGGGATCAGGCAGCTTTATTTGCAGCCTGGATGCTGATCGGCCGCTATTTCGGTACTGCCACAGTGATCTCCCTTTGGGACTTTCCTGTCAGCACTTCTGGAACCCACCCCTGAGTTGGGGCAAGTAGAGCCATTTGAGCCAGTTCTGGGGTGTGTTTAAGTTATAAGAGAGAGGCTGAAAAAGTGGCACACCCCTCCTTCTGTTGACAACTGGGTTGCCCAATTTGCTGTTGGCAAGCCCCACCTTCCTCTCTGGACTGTTTTCTTTTCCCAACCGTCCTTTACCTCTAATGGTTTTATTGTCTTACTGTTTAAAGCTTCAGTTATCCTCGACTATCAACAGTATTTATTAAACCCCTACTTGAGGGAGAGCACTGTTTATTGTTGAGTTGGTTGCACAGAACCTTTGTGCTCTTCCAAGGAAAGTTAAACAGAAATTAATGAACGACAGAACAAATGAATGAACAAATAAATTGGTGTCTGGAGGTGTTTACATTTTAGGCAATGTGCTGAGATAAGCCCTCTTCTCTGATCCTTACAGAGACTAAATGAATCCACAGGTTTTTAAACAATTATTATTATTTCTATCATTTTCATCCCTTTGGGGCTATTTTGGTAATTCATGTAATCATTCCATCTGCTATGGTTATGTACTCATGTAAGCACCATGCGGGACAGGGACTGTGTCTAATCTAATTCACTTACATCTACCCCAGCAATTAGAACAGTGTTTGACACATAGTAAGTGCTTAACAAATACCATTTAAAAAGAATAGGAATGTAGAAGTCATAAAATTCCAGTTTTCCTTTTTGAAAGACATGTATTTGACACCAATAATAGGAGGAATAGTCTGCTTTGGCTCTGCTGCTAGGAAGCAGAAGTGATATTTCAGCAGCATTAATCTGTTACCTGTTCTTCCCAGCCTGCCACGGAACACTGAAGCAATCCTCCAGTTTACACTAGTCACTCAAAAGAACTGGTTGTCCAAGGTAAGTGTCTAGTAAGTGTTTAGAGAAGCAGCGTGGCTCTGTGGAAAGAGTATGGCCTTAGGAGTCAGAAGTCATGGGCTCTAATCCCGGCTCCACCACCTTGCAGCGTGTGTGACTTCGGGCAAGTCACTTAACTTCTCAGTACCTCAATTACCTCATCTGTTTTTACGGATGGGGATGAAGACTGTGAGCCTCACATTTGACAACCTGATTACCCTATATCTACCCCAGCGCTTAGAACAGTGCTCTGCCTATAGAAAGCGCTTAACAAATACCAACATTATTATTATCATTATTATTATTATTATTAAGGAGATAAAAGAGAAGGTTAGAAGGAGAAAACTGAGGTTGACTCAAGATGAGAGGAAGGAAGAGAGTCAGCCTTGGAAAAAAGAAGAGAAAGAGAAGATCAGAAGGACCAGGAATATAGGAAACGAGAAGAGGAGTTGAGGGGAGGGAGGTACTTGTTGATTTTCATTTTGGCATCCATAAGCTAGTCTTTATCCTCGAGGGTCAGGTATTAAAGATAGGGGTTTTTTTATTGTATTGGTTAAGCATTTACTATGTGCCAGGCACTGTACTAAGCTCTAGGGGTAAACACAAGCTAAGCAGGTTGAACATAGTCCCTGTCCCACATGGGGCTCACAGTCCTAAAACCCATTTTACAAGCCAGGGAATGAAGGTACAGAGAAGTGAAGTGACTTCCCTAAGGTCACACGATGGGCAAGTGGCAGTCCGATGTTAAAGCCTCTCCTCTTTAAGAGAGCTCGCCTCACTTTTCAAAAGGCAGGATCTGAAAACCTAAAATCTGTACAGAAGACATTCTGTTCCTTTATGCTGAAATACAGAAGAAGGATGCTTAGCTGACTTGCTTCTTAAATCCTCCCTGTCTCCGTGTTTGAAGAGCTTACACACAACCAGAGACCACTTCAAATGGAACTCCAACGGGCTTTTAATTGAGCAGCTGTTGGATTCAATAAAAGTTTGTGCATAGAATTAAGTGCCACACTTTCTAGGGGATCATGCTGGGGGTGGTTTAGATAATCAAAACGTTAAACAATCCAAACCCAGTTTCTCTCAAGCTCCTCTTAAGACATTTGGCCATTTGACCCCTAGGCTATAAACTCTCTTTTTAATGGTATTTGTTAAGCACTCACTAGGTTCCAGGCACTGTACTAAGCGCTGGGGTAGCTACAAGAAAATCAAGTTGAACACAGTCTATGTACCATTTGGGGTTCACAGTTTTAAACCCCATTTTACATGAGGTAACTAAGGCACAGAGAAATTGAGTTGCCCAGGGTCACACAACAGATAAGTGGAGGGGCTGGAATTTAGAATCCAAGTCCTTCTGACTACCAGGCCTGTGTTCTATTCACTATGCCATGCTGCTTCTCGAGGGGATTTACTGTATTCTGCAAGTGGTTACTTAGTACAGTGCTCTGCACATTGTAAGCACTTAGTAATTTCCATTTAATTAAATCAATCAATCAATAACAATAATGTTGGTATTTGTTAAGCACTTACTATGTGCAGAGCACTGTTCTAAGGGCTGGAGTAGATACAGGGTAATCAGGTTGTCCCACGAGAGGCTCACAGTTAATCCCCACTTTGCAGATGAGGTAACTGAGGCACAGAGAAATTAAGCGACTTGCCCACAGTCACACAGCTGCCAAGTGGCAGATCGGGGATTCGAACCCATGACCTCTGACTGCCAAGCCCGGGCTCTTTCCACTGAGCCACAGTGCTTCTCTATCATATTTACTGTGTGCAGCACCGTACTAAATGTTTGGGAGAGTACAATAGAGTTGATAGACACATTCCCTGCCTACAATGAGCTCACAGTCTAGAGGGGGAGACAGACATTAATATAAAAAATTACAGATATGTAAATCAATCAATAAATCATATTTATTGAGCACTTACTATGTGCAGAGCTCTGTGCTAAGTGTTTTGGAGATTACAATTCAACAGAAATAGCAGACATGTTCCCTGCTCATAATGAGCTTGTAGTCTAGGAGTACACTTAGTTCAGTCTCCTGAAGTTCTAAGTTCAGATGATCTTAACCAAGGATGGGTTGAATTCTAACCAAGCTTCAGGGTACAGCTTCCACCCTTCCTGCCATCTTGGGCTAATTGTAGGGAGGGAAGAGGAGGGAGGAATCAGGAGATTGAAGTTGTGGGACCCAGCTCCTGATTTCCAGAGCTATGCTCTTTCTACTGGATAAAGAGCAGGGCTGAAAATGTAACAACAATGTCAGTGTTAATTATTGTGACATTCGACAAGTCCTTACTATGTGCCAGGCACTATCCTAAGCACTGGGGTAAATACAAGATAATCAGATTGGACACAGTCCCCGTTTCACATAGTAATAATAATAATTGCGGTATTTGTTAAGTGCTTACTATGTGTGAAGCACTGTACCAAGCACTGGGGTGGATACAAGCAAATCAGGTTGGATACATTGCCTGTCCCATGTGTGGCTCACAGTCCAATCCCCATTCTACAGCTGAGCTAATTGAGGCTCAGAGAAGTGAAGTAACTTGCCCGAGGTCATACAGCAGAAAAGTGGATGATCCGGCATTAGAACCCAGGCCCTCTGACTCCCAGCCCCATGCTCTTTCCACTAGATCACACTATTTTTCATTTTAGGGATGAAGACACAGAGCCACGAGAGGATGTTTTAAAATTTCTCTGAAGAAAAGTGCTATGAGAAGCAAGGAATGATTATTAATAGCCTCAGCCAGGAGTGGAATCAGATGAGATTCCAGAGTAGCAAAGAAGCAGCGTGGCTCAGTGGAAAGAGCATGGGCTTGGGAGTCAGAGGTCGTGGATTCTAATCCTGACTCCGCCACTTGTCAGCTGTGTGACTTTGGGCAAGTCACTTCACTTCTCTGGGCCTCAGTTACCTCTTCTGAAAAATGGACATTAAGACTGTGAGACCCATGTGGGACAACCTGATCACTTTGTATCCACCCCCCCCCCCCCCAGCACTTAGAATAGTGCTTGGCACAGAGGAAGCGCTTAACAAATAATAATAATAATAATAATAATAATAATGTTGGTATTTGTTAAGCGCTTACTATGTGCCGAGCACTGTTCTAAGCGCTGGGGTAGATACAGGGTAATCAGGTTGTCCCACGTGAGGCTCACAGTTAATCCCCATTTTACAGATGAGGGAACTGAGGCACAGGGAAGTTAAGTGACTTGCCCACAGTCACACAGCTGACAAGTGGCAGAGTCGGAATTCGAACTCATGACCTCTGACTCCCAAGCCCGTGCTCTTTCCACTGAGCCACACTCCTTCTCAAATAACATCATCATCTTCATCATGAGTAAAACATGCGTCCTTTTGAAAGGACCTTGTCTATTTGCAGTTAATTTCTTCTTCCTCCAGGCAGGCCACTTAGCCTCTCTCAGGAAAATGTTTTCCCAGATTTAAATAACCTCTTCAAGGGATCCAAAAGATGTGCCCACAGAGGAAATATACTTCAAATAGGTGAGTACTTGTATTCCAGAGAGTTGCATATTTTATTCCCCTTCTTCCACCTCAGAAATGAGCCTACTGCTATTATCAAGATGATCATCTTTGTTGCTAGGGCTTTATTGGAAATAGGTCAGGGCTGTTCTGAAGGGAACAGTCAGTTTCCAGGAGGGGATTGATTAATCCCCCAGTTGTTCTCCTGAAGGACAGGGGGTGCCTGCCTCCAGACCACCAGTTCATTTCATCTCAGCGTCCAGACCCCCTAGGCAGGTAGGTGGAGGGCTAGATCCTTCAAGTTGGGAGGCTATGGGCGGGGCATCAAAAGAAGCCACAAATAGCAAGCTGTGACTTGATGCGATGGGATTCTTCAACCGGTGCCAAGGAAGCTTGGCCCTCACAGTGAATGGAGAAAGGCAGATGCTGAGCTGGCTGGCGCTCTGTGCCATCTGGCCGGCAACCAGTATGGCATTGCCTTGGGAAGGCAGGGGGAGGTGAGAGAAAGGTGGGCTGGGAGCTTGGGCATGTGCAGCTTGGGTCTGGGCTTGCCACTGTTACAGAAGAGGAGAACTCTAAGGAAGGGAATGGACCTTCAGAGTATGGGAATCAGAGGACCTGGATTCTAATCCCTGTTCTGCTGCTTGTCTGCTATGGGAATTGAGCCAGTCATTTAACCTCTCTGTGCCTCAGTTTCTGGGCTTGCCTCCGTCTCGGGGGTGGAGAATCCAAAGGAAAGGGATGGGTCTTCTTCAGAGTGTGGGAGTCGTAGGACCTGGATTCTAATCCCTGCTCTCCCATTTTGCTGTGGGACCTTGGGCCAGTCACTTTACCTCTCTGTGCCTCAGTTTCTGGGCTTGCCCAAGTCACAGAGGTCGAGAATCTGAAGACAAGGGATGGGTCTTCAGTTTGGCGGTGTGGGGGGGATTGGGTGGTGGTTACTTTACATTTATGGACTTTTTGAGACTCCTTCCCACCCCTGCCCAGGAGATCGTTGAGAAACAGAAAACCTTGGATTGGCTGGAACTCTCTTAGAGTAGTAGCGTGGCCTAGTGGAAAAATCAATCAATCAATTAGTTGAGTGCTTTATTGAAGGCTTATGGTGTGCAGAGCACTGTACTAAGTGCTTGGGAGAATACAGTATAACAGAGTTGGTAAAGTGTGGGTGTGGCAACCAGGGGACCTGGATTCTGATCCCGGCTCTCCCACTTGTTGACTGTGGGATCTTGGGTCAGTCACTTAACTTCTCTGTGCCTCAGTTTCTTCATCTGTAAAACGTGGAATCAATACCTGCTGTCCTTCCCCAAGAGACTGTCAGCCCCATATCTGGAGGGGACTGTGTCTGACCTGATTATCTAGTAACTAGCCTCGCGCTTTGCACAGTGTTTAACAAATGGTATTATTAACATTTATTATTATTATTTGTCTCACAAGCCAGTAACCTTGGCCTTATACTTGACTTATCCCTCTCATTCAACACACATATTTAATCTATCACTAAATCCTGTTAGCTCGAATTTCACATTATCAGTAGAATCTATCCTTCCTCTCCATCCAAACTGCTACCACATTAATCCAAACACATATCCTATCCATATAATAATAATAATGATGGTATTTATTAAGTGCTTACTATGTGCCGAGCACGTTCTAAGCGCTGGGGAGGATACAAGGTGATCAGGTTGTCCCACGTGGGGCTCACAGTCTTAATCCCCATTTTACAGATGAGGTCACTGAGGCACAGAGAAGTTAAGTGACTTGTCCAAAGTCACACAGCTGACAAGTGGCTGAACTGGGATTTGAACCCATGACCTCTGACTCCCAAGCCCGTGCTCTTTCCACTGAGCCATGCTGCTTCCATATTTCACCTTGATTACTGTATCAGCCTCCTTGCTAACCTCCTTGCCTCCTGTCTCTCCCCATTCCAGTTCATGCTTCATTCAAAAACTTTCAGTCCATTTTTCCCCACTCTTCAAGAAACTCCAGTGGTTGCCCGTCCACCTGCTCACCAAATAAAAAAACTCCTTACCTTTAAATCACTCAATCACCTTGCCCCCTTCTACCTCACCTCAGTGCTATCCTACTACAACCCTGCCCGCACAATTTGTTCCTCTAATGCCAACCTTCTCATTGCATCTCAATCTCATCTATCTCACCACCGAACTCTCACCCACATCCTGACTGTGCCCTAGAACACCCTCCCTCTTCGTTTTTGACAGATAATTACTCCCCCAACTTCAAAGCCTTACTGAAGGCCCATCCCCTCAAAGAAGCCTTCCCTGACTAAGCCCTCATTTCCTCTTCTCCCACTCCCCTCTGCTTCGCCCTCATTTAATAATAATAATAATAATGTTGGTATTTGTTAAGCGCTTACTATGTGCCGAGCACTGTTCTAAGCGCTGGGGTAGACACGGGGGAATCAGGTTGTCCCACGTGGGGCTCACAGTCTTAATCCCCATTTTATAGATGAGGGAACTGAGGCACCGAGAAGTTAAGTGACTTGCCCAAAGTCACACAGCTGACAAGTGGCCAAGTCGGGATTCGAACCCATGACCTCTGACTCCAAAGCCCAGGCTCTTTCCACTGAGCCACGTATTTATATTATTGTCTGTCTCCCCTTCTAGACTGTCAGCTTGTCATGGGCAGGGAATCTGTCTACCAACTCTTGTTATACTCTCTTAAGTGCTTAGTACAGTGCTCTCCACAGAGTAAGTACTCAATAACTATGATTCATTCCTTCATTCATTGAGTATTTACTGAGGGCAGAACACTGTACTAAGCACTTGGGAGAGTACAATATAACAATAAACTGACACATTCCCAGCCCACAGTGAGCTTACATTAAAGGGGAAGACAGACATTAAAGAAAATAAATATTAATAAATAAATTCAGATATGTACATAAGTGCTGTGTGGCTTGGAAGGGAGATGCATTATTTTTGTCCTCATGAAGGACACATCAGGTTCAGCTAGCAAATAGGGGTATTGACCTCTCATGTTTACTGGGCAAGTGTTCTCCCAGGAAGGAGGAGGCTAGCAGTCCATGAAGCAAACACCCTGGATTTAGCAGAATGAGGCTGAGTAGACCACAGGAGTAAGTCCCCAATTCTCAGTCCAAGATCTCTTAACCCACATTACATACCACAAAGATCCTCAGCATTTAATGGAAACGTTCCTGTTTTCAGACGCTGAGAATGGACAGAGAAGAAAGCCAAAATGGGAGGAATGCAATGGATGTGTCATTCCCAAGGGGATCAGGCCAGAGAAGCTGCGTGGCCTAGTGAAAAGAACATGGGCTTGGGAGTCAGAGGACCTGGGTTCTATTTTCACCTCTGCCACCTGTCTTCAGGGTGAACTTGGGCAAGTCTCTTACCTTTTTTGTGCCTCTGTTACTTTACCTATATCATGAGAATTACATCCTCCTCCCTCTGACTTAGGCAGTGAGCTCCTGTGGGACAGAGACTTTGTCCAACCTGATTATCTTGTATCTACCCCATTGCTTAGTACAGTCCCTGGCACATAGTAAAATCTTCCCGTTTCAATCCAAACTGCTTCCGTGGTAATCCAACCACTTATCCCATCCTGCCTTGATTACTTCATTAACTTCCTTATTGACCTCCGTGCCCCATTCCACTCCACACTTCACTGTGCTGCCCGGATCATTTTCTTCAAAATTTTTGAGTGCATATTTTCCCAGTCCTCAAGAATCTCCAGTGGTTGCCCATCCATTTCCACATCAAAAAGAAACTCCGAACTACTGGCTTTAAAGCACTCAATCACCTTGCCCCCTCCTACTTTATCTTTCTGACTTCCTACTATGACCCGATCTGCTCACTTTGCTCTTCTAATGCCAACCTACTCATTAGTACCTCAGTCTCGTACCTTGCCACTGACCTTTCACCTATGTCCTGACCTCTCACCCACCTTTGCTTGGAACATCCTCCCTCTTCATAATAATAATAATAATAACTGTGATATTTGTTAATTGCTTACTACATCAGGCACTGTACTATGTGCTGGGGTGGATAGAAGCAAATCGGGTTGGATACAGTCCCTATCCTACATGGACCTCATAGTCTCAACCTCCATCATGTAGATCAGGTGAGGACCAGAGAAGTTAAGGGACTTGCCCACGGTCACCCAGAAGACAAATGGCAGAGCCGGGTTTAGAACCCAGGTCCTTCTGACTCCCAGGCTTGTGCTCTATCCACTAGGCCATGCTGCTTCTCTTCTGGGGATGGTCATTTCCCCAACTTCAAAGCCTTACTAAAAGCACATCTCCTCCAAGAGGCCTTCCCTGTCTAAGCCCCCATTTCCTCTTCTGACACTCTCTTCTGTGTCACCTTTGCACCTGGATTTGAACGCTTTACTCACCCCTCCCTCAGCCCCACAGCACTAATGTTTAGATCCATAATGTATTTATCTATATAAATGTCTGTATCCCTCTCTAGACTGTAAACTGGTTGTAGGCTTAAAATGAGGAAGAGGAAAGGATGAGACTAATGCCGTCATTATTATTATTCAAGAGGAAAACAGCACAGACCATTCCCTAAACTATTTGAAAATCTGGAAAAGGTTCAAATTCAGATCGAGAAAAAAAGTGGAGTGATAGCCCTCCTTCCCTAAGAGCCTAAGATATCTTCCCACCAAAAATATCCTCACCCCAGGGTCCTTGGTGGAAAAATGAGACAATAAGGAAGTCTCATTTTCCTCCATGACTTTAAGGAAGTCTTGGAGGAGGTGAACTCTCACCTCCTCCAAGAGGCCTCCCAGACTGAGCTCCCCTTTCCCTCTGCTTCCCCCTCCTCCCTCCCCCCCACCCTCTGCTCCTCCCTCCTCCCCCTCCCTCAGCACTGTGCTCATTTGTATATATTATTTACTACCCTATTTATTTTGTTAATGAGGTGTACATCCCCTTGATTCTATTTATCTTGATAATGTCTTGTTTTTGTTTTGTTCTGTTTTGCTTTGCTGTCTCCCCGTTTAGGCCGTGAGCTCATCACTGGGCAGGGATTGTCTCTATCTGTTGTGGAATTGTACATTCCAAGTGCTTAATCCAGTGCTCTGCACATAGTAAGCACTCAATAAATACTATTGAATGAATGAATGAAACTTTCATTGCTCCGGTGGTTATTCTGCTGTGTGCTTTCATTCTAGTACCCAAGTAAGCTCTGTGCTTTGCTCTCTGTGTTCTGAAATAATTTTATTTTCCACTTGTAATTTCACGTCACTGGAGGTCCTTCCTTAGTCAAACCAACAGATCCCCTCTTTCTTTTGCTGTGGGAAAAACCCAAATCTGATGAGCTCCAGGGTGCAGGTATGAAGAGACAGTTCTATTTCTGACAGTAAAGTAGTGCAAGATCTCACCCAGACTCCCAAAAACATTCAGTTACCCAAAACCTTTTACAGCCCTATCCTTCCCCCTTCGTGATTCTGTTATTCAATAAATGATATCTGCATTCTTTACTACTTGCCCCATCAATCATTGTTAGCCAGGGGCAAGTCAGCGAGAGGACAACTGTAACCATAATGAAATTACTGAATCCGCAGGCATTTCAGACTGGCTGGTAAAGGGCAGTTCCTGCTTTCTGTTTATTTTATGTGAATCTGCTACTGTTAATGTTAAGGAGCAAGAGAATGGAGCTACATTGAGGTAATTGGGGTAATTGAGATAGCTGCCCTGGAGCCTGAGAGTTTGGGGCCAAGGGGACATGAGTTAGTAGTAGTAGTAGTAGTAGTAGTAGTATTGTTGTTATTATTAAAAGTCTGATATATCAGACCATCCAGTTTGGGGATGGCCCATTCCCTGTCTGGTATTGTTGTGATCCCGGAGGCTTGTCCTACCCAGTTTGTATTTTTTTCTACCCTGAGCCTCCCCCTCATCAGCACCTGTCACCAAATTCCACAGTTCCTACACTGTCCCAGATTTCCCACTGCCCCAAGAAGGGACACCAAGGCTCCGGAGCGAGCGTGGGACGTTCCGGGGTCCCCCTGGAGAACCACTCCAGGATTTTGGAAATCGGGGTTCTAGCTTGCTGTGGGCAGGGAATATGTCTGTTGCACTGTTATACCCTCCCAAGTGCTCAGTACAGTTTTGTGCACACAGTCAGCGCTCAATAAATACAGTTGAGTGAGTGGCTCCCAGAAAGCGGCCCCATGACATCATTGTGTTATAGACGAGAAGCAGTGTGGCTCAGTGGAAAGAGCACAGGCTTGGGAGTCCGAAGTCATGAGTTCGAATCCCGGCTCTGCCACTCGTCAGCTGTGTGACTGTGGGCAAGTCACATAACTTCTCTGTGCTTCAGTTACCTCATCTGTGAAATGGGGATTAAGACTGTGAGCCTCACGTGGGACAACCTGATTACCCTGTATCTACAACCCAGTGCTTAGAACAGTGCTCTGCACATAATAAGCGCTTAACAAATACCAACATTATACTGTGTATCTGGCAAAGTCCTTCTGTGTCAAGCACCTTTCTAAGCTCTGGGCTAGATGTAAGTTAATTAGGTCGGATGCAGTCCCTGCCCTACATGGAGTCACAATCTAAGTAAGAGGGAGAACAGGTTTGAATCCCCATTTTACAGTTGAGAAAACTCAGGTAGAGAGAAGGAAAGTGATTTGCCCAAGAGAAGTCTGGAGAGAAGAGCAGAGAGGAGAAATCTACTCTTCCAAAGCAGAAAAGGGCCTTGACTTGTTTGGCCAGGGTTCTGGAGCCTCCTCTCATCCTCCTCAGATTCTCAGAGACACAGGGAACATGGCAGCAGCAGAAAGGGGGAGAATGGAAGCAGTGTGATCTAGTGGAAAGACCTCTGGCCTGGGAGCACCTGGGTCCTAATCCTAGCTCAGCCCCTTGTCCGCTGTGTGACCTTGGGCAAAGCTTTTACCTTTTTTGTGCTTCTGTTACTTTGTCTCTAAACTGGGGATTAAATCCTATTCCCTCTGATTTAGACAGTGAGCCCCTGTGGGACAGAGATTGTATCCAACCCCATTATCTTGTATCTAACCCAGCGTTTAGTACCGTCCCTGGCATATAGTAAGCACTAAAGAAGTACCATAAAAAACACGCAAAAGATGTGTACATAAGTGCCCTGGGGCTTGGGATAGGGTGACAATGTCAGTAGTGGCAGGGGGCAGACTAGTTGGAAATCTGGCACCAGGAGGCAAACTGGTCCAGTGAAAAAAGCACCAGATCCAGGTTCTAATCCCAGCTCTGCAACTGGCCTGCTGAGTGACCTTGGGGAAGTCAATTAGCCTCTCTGGGCCTCGGTTCCCTCACTCATAGACTGTTTCTTATGGTATTTGTTAAGGGCCTATGTGCCAGGATAAAACAGATAGTGAGCTCCCTGTGGGGCAGGGATCGTGTCCAATCTGATAGCCTGCATCTATTGTAGTGCTTAGCACATAGTACGCTCTTAATAAATGCCATAATTAAAACCAGACTGTCTGGTATAAAACCAGATAAATGGCCACACCACTCGGGAGACCTGGGGGTGTGTCATACACTTAGCTATGCAAGCCAGGTTTGGTTAATACAGATGGCTGCTTATCAAAGAGATCTCAAGGCACTTTACCGTCATTAGACAATTAAGTCCCACAACTCCCTAGGTTCGCATTATGCAAATTGACCACTATAATGACTTTTGAGTTGATTCTTTTTCTACCGCTCTGCTCATCCTGCCTTTGGGCAAACTTTACAACCCAAGTTCTTTTCTTAATTAGCGGGTGGGGAGGTAAGTAGCTTGGTTAAGGCGGTTATAACTAGCCAAGCACATCCAGGTTTTCAGATTGAGCTTTCCGAGGGAGGGAGGTACCAACCAAGAGGGGAGGAAGGAGTAGAGTTATGATTTCTATCTATCGATCAATCCGTTGTATTTATTGAGCACTCACTGTGTGCGGAGCCCTGTACTAAACACTTGGGAGAGTACAGTATAACAGAGTGGTCCACAGTGAACTTTCCATTTTTTAAAAAATTTAGGACATCTTATCCTTATTCCCCGGCATTTCCCCTATCAGTATTTATTTCAATATCTGCCTCCTCTTCTAGAATGTAAGCTTCTTGTGGACAGGGATTGTGTCAACCAATTCTGTTGAACTGCGCTCTCATTCAATCAATCAATCAATCATATTTATTGCGCCCTTACCCTGTGCGCTTGGGAAAGTATGAAAGAGCAGAGGTGATAGACACTTTCCCTGTCCACAGTGAACTTATTCTCCCTCCTGTTTACTCTGTGAGCCCCATGAGGGACCTGGTTATCCTGTATCTATTCCAGCGCTTAGTACAGAGTTTACTGGCATGTAGTAAACTCTTTAACCAACACCACAGTTATGAAGTGAGTTCATGCCTGATTACGCGTGACCCTTGGCAAAGGAATCGGCAGCTCGAAACCTCCGTTCCTTGTTCTGTGCCCATTGTCAATGTAATCCCATTGCCCTTCTGGGCTTTAGTGGGTCTAAAAATACTTGTTCCCTCACCACTTCACAGGGGCGGTGGGGGGTCGAGTGCTTTGAGCTCCATGGAAGAAAGAGCTTTAGAAGTGATGGTGCTCCGCTCCTCAGAGCCACAAGTCATTGCCTGTTAAACTCCCCGAGCTCCAACCCACAGACGAAAGCTGCCCACCAAGAACAAAGCATAATTGCATAATGGCGTTTTGGCTCTTCGCTTCAGCCAAAACATTTTTTGCCTTTGCTCTAAAACCAGGAAATACAGTATTTGAACTGCCTCGGAAAAAGAGCCCCTCCCTTTCCTCTCTTTCCTTCGAAACCCGGCCATGGTGTCCTGCGGTTTAAATGCCAATTAGAGCCAAGCCCGAGACTGAGGGGTTTCCAACGGGCCCAGAACTTGATAGCACGGAAGCTTCTTAAACGTTATTCTGTGGGGGAAAGTGCATTTGGCTTCCAGCGGGGACTGGTGTTGAAATCTACGTCCCTTCGGACGGCAGCGGCAGATCTCTTTCCTGAAGGACTTCAGCACTGCTGGTCCACTTATTACAGTGCTCTGCACCCACAGTAAGCACTCAAGAAAAAAGATTGACTGGTAGAATAGGAACGAATCCTCAGAGAAGGAAGAAGCAAAGTGGCTTAGTGGATAGAGCATAGGCCTGGGGGTCAGAAGGATCTGGGTTCCAATCCCAGCTCCTCCGAGTACCTGCTGCGTAACCTTGGGCAAGTCACTTTACTTCTCTGGGCTCAGTTGCCTCATCTGTCAAATGGAGATTAAGACTGTGAGCCCCATGAGGGGCATGGACTGTGTCCAACCTGATTACTTTGTAGCTAACGCAGAGCTTAGAACAGAGCCTGGCACATGGTAAGTGCTTAACAACTACAATTTAGAAACAACTGATCTTTGCCTGTGAGGAGGAAACCAAAGAGCAAAAGGCAGTGTGGGCCACCAAGACAAACCATCTCCCTCCCCATTCCAGAATAATGATTATGATATTGTTTTTTAAGGATTTATTGTGTGCTGAGCACTGGACTAAGTTCACCTAGATAGATCAAATTCAGACTGGATGCGGTTCCTGCATGGGGCTCACAGTCTAAATAGGAGGGAGAGCGGGTATTGAATCCCTATTTTACAGATGAGGAAACTGAGGCCCAGAGCAGTTAAGTGACTTGCCCAAGGTCCTACAATAGGCAAGTGGCAGAGCCAGGATTCAAACCCAGGTTTTCTGATTCCCAGGTCTGTGCTCTATCACTAGACCTCGCTGTTGCCCAACTCATCCCTCGCTTTACTGAGCTCCACCAATATCCCTCACCCTGATGTAGACCCAAGCAGGGCCAAGCAGTGTAGAGACTTCCCATGGCTGGTTATAGTTCCATCCTTCCTCCTTCTCCCCAACCCCTTACCCTGCCTCTCCCACTGGAAAGGGGAACTAGGAGAGATGCTCCCTTCTAAATAAAACCATTCCAATAAATACTAATAGTAATAATAATTGTGGTGTTTGTTAAGTGATGTACTAAACACTGGGGGTAGATACAAGTTCATCAAATCCCACATGGGGCTCACAGTCCAAGTAGGAAGGAGAACAGGTATTGAATTCCCGTTTTGCAGATGAGGAAACAGAGACAGAGTCAGTCAGTCGGTCTTATTTATTGAGCGCTTACTGTGTGCAGAGCACTATACTAAGTGTTTGGAAGAGTACAGTATAAAACTGTAACAGACACATTCCCTGCCCACAACGAACTTACAGTCTAGAAGCACAGAGAACTGAAGTGACCTGCCTAAGGTCACACAGCAGGAACATGGCAGAGCAGGGATTAGAACCCAGGTCCTCTGACTCCCAGGCCCCTGTTCTTTTCACTAGACCACAATGTTTCCTATTCTTAATTATGTTAATATCCATCTTTATTTATGCTGTACAGTCTCATCACTTTTATATCTGTAGACTCTGCATAACACACACCTGCACAGTAAAGTCTGACCATAGAGTTGGATAGTATAGGATAAATTGATATTTATTAGACAAGAAGACTGATTCAGTAGCCTCCAGCTTAGGTTGTACCTCTCCTTACTGTAATATTGTCATTTATGGAGCACTTATTGAGCACTATACATTTCATTAAGCACTTGAAAAAAAACCCCAACAATTAGAAACACAAGGTATACCCAGACGTGTACATATTCTTTACACATTCTTATATTCTACAATTTCCTCTACCCCAAATCTATTTTAATGTCTGTCTCTCCCTAAACGTTGAAAACTCTTTGTGGGCAGGGATCATACTGTAGTGTACTTTTCCAAGTGCTTAGTACAGTGCTCTGCACACAGTAAGTCCTCACTAAATGTGATCCATTAATTGACTGGCCACAAGAAACGTATACTTGAAAAGCACTGTAGACTAATGGAAAGAGTAAGGAACTGGGAGTCAGGAGAACTGATTTCTAATCTCGGTTCCGCCACCTCGGACAAGATACTTAACTTTGCGACTTTGGATGAGATACTTAACTTCTCTGTGCCTCAGTTTCCTCTTCTGTAAAATGGGGATGCAACACCTCCCTCCTTCTTAGACTGTGAGCCCCGTGTGGGACTGGGCTGTGCCCAAGCTATTTATCTTTCATTTTCCTTGGCATTTAGTGTGGTGCTTAGCACATAGTAAGTAGGTGCTTTATCGTAATTGTTATGACTCTATTACTGTGATAAAAACACAGAAAGATGAGTTCACAGATAATGCAGCGCCGTCTTAGTGGATAAAGCACTGGCCTGGGAGTAAGAAGGTCATGAGTTCTAATCCCAGCTCTGTCACACCTCTGCTGTGTGATCTTGGGCAAGTCATTTCACTTCTCTGGGCCTCGGTTACCTCATCTGTATAATGGAGATTAAGAGTGTAAACCCTATGTAGGACAGGGACTGTGTCCAACCTAACTTGAATCTACCCTGGTGCTTAGAACAGTGCTTGCCACATAGTAAGCACTTAACAAGTACCATAATTATTAGCAGTGTGGCTCAGTGGAAAGAGCCCGGGCTTTGGAGTCAGAGGTCATGGGTTCGACTCCCGGCTCTGTCACCTGTCAGCTGTGTGACTGTGGGCAAGTCACTTAACTTCCCTGTGCCTCAGTTCCCTCATCTGTAAAATGGGGATTAACTGTGAGCCTCACGTGGGACAACCTGATTACCCTGTATCTCCCCCAGTGCTTAGAACAGTGCTCTGCACATAGTAAGCGCTTAACAAATACCAACATTATTGTTATTATTACTATTTTAATGCAGTAAGACCAATAGGACCCTGTGCTTAGCAGAGCAGGAGTTTCATAATCAATGATCATTGTGATATTTCTTAAACGCTTACTATGTGCCGGGCACCGTACTAAGCGCTAAAGTGGATACAAGCAAATCAGATTGAAAGTAGTCCACAGATGAGGTAACTGAGGCCCAGAGAAGAGAAGTGTCTTGTCCAGTAAAATAGCAGACAAGCGGCGGATGGGGGATTAGAATCCACGACCTTCTGCCTCTCAGGGCTGTGCTCTATCCACTAGGCCATGTTGCTTCAGGCCCTTTGTGGCTCAGAGCCCTCAGGCACACACAGTCACAGTAGAGCAGGCAGTGGGAAAGGACAACGGAGACAGGTGGAATTTAACTGGGCAATTACTCCAATAATTAAATAAGTTGTCACACCTCCTCCTTCCTTGGCACAGCCTTAAACTTTGATCTCCTGAGGTGGAAGGGCAGTTGTGTCCCTGCCCTATCTGTTTTCATACTCATTTTGGATGCTGCTTCACAGGGAGGGTATCAGTGTTAGTGAAAAAAAATAAATCTCCTCTTGCTTTGCTCTGGGAAGCAGCATGACCTAGCGGGAAGAAGAGAGGCCTAGTAGGAAGAATATGGGCCTGGGAGTCAGAGGACCTGGATTCTGATCCTGACTCCGCCACATGTCTGCTGTGTGACTTTGGCAAGTCACTTTGCTTCTCTGTGCCTCAGTTTCCTCATCGGTAAATAATAATAATAATTATAGTATTTGTTAAGGACTTACTATATGCTGAGCACTGTTCTAAGCGCTGGGGTAGATACAGAGTAATCAGATTGTCCCATGTGGAGTTTACATTTTTTAATCCTCATTTTTACAGTTGAGGTCACTGAGATGCAGAGAAGTTAAGTGACTTGCCCAAGGTGACACAGCAGACAAGTGGCGGTGCTGGGATTAGAACCCACGACCTCTGACTCCCAAGTCCGGGCTCTTGAATTAAGACTGTGAGCCCCATGAGGGACAGGGACTGGGTCCAACCCAATTTGCTTGTATCCATCCCAGTGTCTAATACAGTGCCTGGTACATGGTAAGTGCTTAATTCCCCAGTTATTATTATTAATGGGAAGAGCACAGATTTGGGAGTCAGAGTAGCTTGATTCTAATCCCAGATCCGCCACTTGACTGCTGTGTGATCGCGGGCAAGTCACTTAACTTCTCCATGCCTCAATTTTCTTATCTATAAAATGGGGATTAAATCCTACTTCCTCCTATTAAGACTGTGAGCCCCACGAGGGTCAGGGACTATGACCAAGCCGATTATCTCGTACCTTCCCCAGCTTTTAGTACAGTGCTTGGAACATAGTAAATGCTTAACAAGTACCTTTCTTCTTTTTCTTCTTTTTCTTTTTATTATTAATTTACTTCCCTGAGTTTATGGAGTCTTCCTTTCCACCGGTCCCTCTGTCTGGCTTCAAGTCAGCCTCTTCACCTCCTGTCCCAACCCAAGCCTGTGTTCCCTCCTCCCCATCCTCTCTCTGTTCAGCCCAGAGCAGCGCTTATCAAATTAAAGCAAAGATTGACCTATAAGGGGGGGAAGGGAGTTAATAGGAGTGGGAAGCGATGCTTGAGAAAAGAAAAACCAATTATTAGATAGAGAAAAACACATACAGCTATCGAAGGAAGGTTAAGGGAGCAGCTATGAAACCTTGGTGTTGCTATGGTAACAAAGTCAATTTTCTTTTTCGCCCCTAGAGCTCAGCCAGAAGAGTGGCACTTGAGTGAGCCAGGCTGAATAAAGTTCATAGCGGCCACCTGCCTCCTTTGATAATAATAATAAAAATAATAATAATAATTGTGGTGTTTGTTAAGCACTGACTATGTGCCAGGCACTGTATTAAGCTCTGGGGTAGATACTGTGAGTTTAAACTGTGAACCCCATGTGGGACTTGACTATCTTGTCTCTACCCCAGCACTTAGTTCAATGCTCCTTTTTTATGGTATTTATTAAGGGCTTACTATGTGCCAGGCACTGTACTAAGCACAGAAGAACATACTAGCTAAACAGGTAGGACATAGTCCCTGTCCCATGTGGGGCTCACGGTCTTAATCCCCATTTTACAGATAAGGCCACTGAGGCACAGATAAGTGAAGTGACTTGTCCTGTGCTTGATGCATAGTAAGCAGCCAACAAATACCACAATTATAATCACTGACATCCCACCCCAGTTTAAGAACGTGCCAGTCAGTATAAAGAGACTGGATCACCCTGATCCTTTCTCCTTTGTTCATTCGTTCAATCAGATATACACCGAACACTTACTATGTGCAGAGCACTGTACTAAGTGCTTGGGGGAGCACCATGCGGCAATAAGCAGACACATTCCCTGCTCACAACGAGCTGACAATCTAGACCAGCGGAGACAGACGTTAATATAAATAAATGACAGGTAGGTGCATAAGTGCCGTGGGACTGGGAAGGGGGAAGAAAATAGGGAGCAAGTCAGGGTGACGCAGAAGGGAGTGGGAGAAGAGGAAAGGGGGGCTTAGTCTGGGAGTGCTCTTCTTTCCTTCCCTAATCCATTGCTGGTGGAAGAATAAAAGGAATATATATGCTCTCTCTCTCTCTGTCTCCTCTAGGGTGCTTTGACCAGGGTCAGGCCAAGAGCGTGGTGACCACTTGCGGTAAACACTCCAGGTGTGTCGCCTCTGTTCCTTATCTCTTTGCTCTTATCTCTTTGACTACTACTGCTGTGGCCTACCTGGAGGGGAAGGAGAGAAACAGAGTTGGCACGGGGCAAAGAATGGCAGGATGTATTTTGATTACTGTTTCTTTCAGATCACATCTCTCCCGACTCCCACCAGCAGCTTCCTCCTGCCCGATCAGCCACTGCATGGCCGGAGAGCAGGTGGAAATGAGTAATGGTGTGACGGAACGTGGTGCAGAACAATGTCTTTGTTCCTCTGAAAGATTAATCCCCTGGTGGCTCACTCAAGGGAGGGAGAGAGAGCGGCAGAGAGGGAGAGAGAGAGACTGAGAGATTGAGAGAGAGAGGAAGAGAGAGTCAGAGACAGAAAGAGCGAGATAGGGAGGAAATGAAAGAGGAAGAGAAGGGCCCCAGAGCTACTGTTCAAACTAATTGCCTTATATCTGACTCAGCACTGTACTAATTGCTTGGCACATAGCGCTTATCAGAAACCACCGTTATTATTATTACTTTTAATAATAATAATGTTGGTATTTGTTAAGCACTTACTATGTGCAGAACACTGTCTAAGCGCTGGGGTATAGAGGGTAATCAGGTTGTCCCACATGAGGCTCACAGTCTTAATCCCCATTTTACAGATGAGGTAACTGAGGCACAGAGAAGTTAAGTAACTTGCCCACAGTCACACAGCTGCCAAGTGGCAGAGTTGGGATTCAAACCCATGACTCTGACTCCCAAGCCTGGGCTCTTTCCACTGAGCCATGCTGCTTCTCTGGGGAGGAGGTAGAGGAAGAGAAGGAGATGGCAGAGGAGGGAAAGAAGGAGAAAGAGGAGGAAGAGATGGAGGAGGAAGTGAAAGAGGAAGACAAGGAGGAAATGGAAGAAGAGATGGAGGAAGAGGGAGAGAAGTGAAGGAAAAGGTAAAGGAAGAAGAGAAGGGAGAAATAATGGAAGAAAAACGATTGTGAAAGGAGGGGAGAGAGGGAGAAGAGGAGAAAGAGGAGGGCAAGGAAACTTGTGATGGATGAAGGTGGGAATGGCTAGAGAGAATAGGGGAAGAGTACAACAGATGAAAAAGCACGGGAGTAAAGTGTCCAGAAGAACAGGAAAAGGGAGAAACAGGAAGGGTCCTGAGAGGAATGACAGACAAGTTGGGAGAGGAACTGAAGTGGGGAGAGGCATTAAGGCTGAGAAAGGAAGAAGGAAAAAAAAGAGATAGAAGATTATAGCTCCAGGGGAAGACAAGAGGAGCATAGAAGAGTTGAGGAAAAAGGGAAAATGAGAAAAGGTCCCAGGAAGACACAAGAGGAACACAGAGAGGAGAGGGACAGGAATATGAGACTACAGAGGAATAAAGAAATAAAGACTAGCGGGTGGAAGAAACAGACATGTAGGCCAACAGAAAAAAGATCTGAAGGCGTAGGAAGAGAGGAAGACTGGAGGCAGCAAGCCAGGAGGAGTGAAGGAGATTTACAGGAAAAGAAGAAAGAGGGTCAGGGAGAGAAGTGGTAAAATAAAACCTCAGTCTAAGTCAGCAAAAGACCAAGTGCTCAATAAAGAGGAGAAATTGCTTTGGGAAGTTACGACTTTAAAAAGGCCTTAAACTGTCATGGGATCAAGATATCTTGGGGGACGGCTTTGAGGATAAAGTTTGGAGACACCTAATCCTTCCCTCAGTATGAAGAACTGGAAATCATCATGGGAAGGAAGAAACAAGCCAGGTTAACCCCTTGTCCCATTTAAATAATCCTGTGTGCAGCACCGAACCAGGAACCTAAGAATCACTGTCAAATATCAACCCAGGGTAATCGACCTTATTATTCTGTGTCCTAGCTGACCCCTCTTCAATCGACAGCTCATCGTGGGAAGGGAATGTGTCTGTTCATTGTCATATTGTATTCTCCCCAGCGCTTAGTACAGTTCTTTGCACAGAGTAAGTGCTTAATAAATGTGATTTAATAAATGGATGAATGAATGAATTAAAAATGAGAAGCAGCGTGGCTCAGTGGAAAGAGCACGGGCTTTGAAGTCAGAGGTCATGAGTTCGAATCCCAGCTCTGCCACTTGTCAGCTGTGTGACTGTGGGCAAGTCACTTCACTTCTCTGTGCCTCAGTTCCCTCATCTGTAAAATGGGGATGAAGACTGTGAGCCCCACGTGGGACAATATGATTCCCCTGTGTCTACCCCAGCGCTCAGAACAGTGCTCGGCACATAGTAAGCGCTTAACAAATACCAACATTATTATTATTATTATTATTAAATGATAGTCACCGGGTGGAAGTTTTGCCTGGGCTAAATCTACCCATAATTGTGCAGCAACCCAAGCACCTCATCGGGCCAGCGGTAAAACCTCCCTGGGTTCCAGAGGAAAGAATGCCGGACTGGGAGTCAGGAGATCTAGGTTCTAATCCCAGCTCTGCTTCTAGGCCTCCTGTGTGACCTTGGACAAATCCCTTAACTTCTGTGCTTCAGTTTCCTCATAATTAAAATGGGAATTCAATTAATGGCACTTACTGGGTGTTTACTGGGTGCAGAGATGATGCTGGTGTGTGTTAAGTGCTTACTATGTATCAAGCACTGTTCTAAGCACTGGGGTAGATTCAAGCTAATCAGATTGGATACCTTCCCTGTCCCACATGGGGCTCACAGTCTTAATCCTCGTTTTACAGATGAGGTAACTGAGTTTAAAGATTAAGTGACTTGCCCAAAGTCACACAGCAGACAAGCCGTGTAGCTAGGATTCAAACCTAGGTCCTCCTGACTCCCTATCTTGTGTTCTATCTACCAGGCCATGTTCAATACGGGTAGTAGATGAGATTCCTGCTCCCAAAGAGCTTAATAAATATCTGCCTCCCTCTTCCTCAGACTGTGATCCCCTTCTGAGAGAGGACCGTGTCTGATTTGCTTCTGTTGTACCACCCCCACCACTTAGCAGAGTGCTCAGCACATAGTAAGTGTTTAACAAATGCCCATATTATTATTCCAATTCTTATAGCTGGGGAAATAGCCTCAAGAAGTGAAGGCAACATGACTTAGTAGAAAGAGCGAGGTCCTGGGAGCCTGAGGACCTGGGTTCTAATCTCTTTTGTTCTTCCCCCCTCCCAGCCCCACAGCACCTATGTACATATCTATGTATCTATGTATATATCTTTGTACATATGTACATAGAAAAGCAGCATGGCTTAGTGGAAGGAGCCCAAGCCAGGGGTTGGGAGTCAGAAGTTGTGGGTTCTAATCCTGGCTCCGCTACTTATCAGCTGTGTGACTTGCCCAGAGTTAACTTCTCTGTGCCTCAGTTACCTCATCTGTAAAATGGGGATTAAGACTGAGAGCCCCACGTGGAGCAACATAATTACCTTGTATCTACCCAGCCCGTGGCACATAGTAAGCGCTTAACAAATACCATTATTGTCGTATCTGTCATTTATTTCTGTTAACGTCTGCCTCCCCTCCTCTAGTCTGCAAACTCCTTGTGGGCAGGGAATGCATCTGTTTATTGTTTTACTGTACTCTCCCAAGCCCTCAACCTTTTCTGGGCCTCGGTCTCTTGTTCTCCTATTCAGACTGAGAGCCCCAAGTGGGACAGAGACTGTGTCCAACTTAATTAACTTGTATTTACCGGGGCTCTTAGAACAGTGCAGGAGGGTAGTAAGTGCTTAACAAATACCACTGAACAAGCAAACAGACAGAAAGGCACTGACTCCCAGAACTGTCTCTGATCAGTTCCAATGCAGAAGAGTCAAGCAGGCTATATAACACCTCGACAAGCTGATTCTCTTGATTCTCTTCCCTTTGGCACCGAGGTTCTCCTCTGGGCCAAGGCACAAATATTCCCTTCTTCAGAATTACAGTGTTTGGAGACTGTGAGTGCCAGGAATGCTGAATCATTGATATCTGGCCTGGCAATTCATTAATGATTAGTTCATTATGAAGGAGCCTGGAAAGAAAAGATGTCTTATCAGCTTAGTCTCTCTCCCCCGCCCCCATCTCTCTGCTATTTCTCTCCCGATCTATTTTTCTCTCTCTCTCCCATATCTAGTTCCTATATCTCCTCCTCTCACCTCACTCTCTCCTATTTCTTTCTCTCCTATCTCTTTCTCTTATTTCTCTCTCTCCTTTCTTATTTCTATTTTTCTCTCCTATTTCTCTCTCTCACCGCTCCCTCCATTTCTTTCTCTCTTATTTTTTCTTTCTGTTATTTCTCTCTCATATCCGTCTCTCCTACTTCTCTCTCACACCTCCCTCCATTTCTCTCTTCTATTTTTCTCCCTTTCCCATTTCTCCTTCTCACATCTCTTTTCTATTTCTCTTTCTCCTATTTCTCTCCCTCACCTCTCTCTCCCCCATTTCTCTTCTTCACTTCTGTTTCCCTTATTTCTCTCTCCTATTTCTCTTTCGCATTTCTCCCTCTCTCCTATTTCTCTCCTATTTTTCTTTCCCATTTCTTTCTCCTACTTCTCTCTCACCTCTTCTCCTATTTCTTTCTCTCCAATTTTCCTTTTTCCTATTTCTCTCTCTCCTATTTCTCTCTAGACTGTAAGCTCCTTGCGGGCAGGGAATTTCTGTTATATTGTTATATTTTCCTCTCCCAAGTGTTTACTTCGGTGCTCTACACACAGTAAGTGCTCAACAAATTTGATTGACTGACTCTCCTATTTCTCTCCCTTCTATTTTTTCTCTCACCTCTCTGTCCCTCTCTCTCTCACTTCTCTCTAGTGACACCCCAATTCTGCCCCATCAATGCCCTCTTAAGAGTCAGCCTTAAATGCCTGAAAGGTTGCAGAAGTTTTCTAACACGCTTTGAACCCAAACAATCAATAGTATTTACTGAGCACTTGCTATGTGCAGAGCACTGAACTAAGCACTTGGAAGAGTATAATACAAGAGAGTTGAACTGAGTTTCAACCACCCCTTTAAAATGAATTCAAGGCAATCCATTACCTGACTTGGTAAGAGGAGAGAAAAGAAGCAACGTGGCCTAACGGAAAGAGCACAACCCTGAGAGGGAGGAGACCTGTGTTCTAATCCCACCTCTGCCACTTGCTGGTGGATGACCTTGGGCAAATCACTTAACTTCTCCGTGTCTCAATTTCCTCACCTGTAAAATGGGGATTCAATACCTATTCTCCCTCCCTCTTAGAATGTGGGAGAGGGACTGTGTCCAACTTGATTATCTTTACTGAGAATCTAGTAAGTGCTTAACAAATACAGTGACTATTACTGTGCTTGGGGAAATTACAGAGGCAATTTAGAAAAAATCATGATCAGATTTTTTTCACTGGAATGGGACAGAGACAGAGGGAGTGATGGAGAGGAGGAGAGGAAATCATTAAGTGCCTCTCATATTTGTTGAGTGCCTACCTTGTGCCAGGCACTGTGCTAAGCGCTAGGGTGGATACAAACAAATCAGGTTGGACACAGTGTCTGTCTCACGTGAGGCTCACAGTCTCAAACCCCACTTTACAGATGAGGTAACTGAAGCCCAGAGAAGTGAAGTGCCTTGCCTAAGGTCACACAGCAGACAAGTGGCAGTGCTGGGATTGGAACCCATGACCTTCTGACTCCCAGGCCCGTGCTCTATCCACTACGCCATGCTGTTTCTCAAGAGACTGGAGCCCAATATGTGCCCCAGTAGGACCTTGTCGGGGGCAGAATAGAACCTCAAATGGTGTAAGCGCCCTACTTCATGTCAAGTATCTGGACACTTTGATGCATGTAAGGTCTTGCCATTGTTTTTAGAGTGTAAGCTCCCTGTGGGCAGAGATTTCGCCTACCAATTCAGTGGTATTGGATTCTCCCGCATGCTTAGTCCAAATGGTATTGTACTCTCCCAAATGGTTAGTCCAGTGCTCTGCGCACAGTAAGCACCCAGTGAATATTATCGATTGGTTGATTGATTTTAGGACTGGCTTCAGGACCAGGGGATTCCTGGAATTTTAGTCACCCTACAGCTTCTTTTATCCTCAGTCGGTCAATCGTATTTATTGAGCACTTACCGTGTGCAGATCACTGGATTTAGCACACAGGAGAGTCCAATATAACAATATAACAGACACATTCCCTGCCCACAATGAGCTTATCATCATCAGTGGTGTTTACTGAGGGCTTATTGTGTGCAGAGCAGTGTAATAAGCACTTGGTAGAGTACAATACAACAGACTTGGTGGTCGGGCTCCCTTTAATGCAGTTATCATATTAATTTCTTTCTGAGGGTAAACCCGAGGGGATAGAGCACAGGCCTGGGAGTCAGAAGGTCCTGGGTTCTGGTCCCGGCTCCGCCACCTGCCTGCTATGTGACCTCGGGCAAGTCATTTAACTTCTCTGTACCTCAGTTACCTCATCTGTAAAATGGGGATTAAGACGGTGAGTCCCATGTGAGTCCAACCTGCTTATCTTGTACCTACCCCAGGACTTAGAACAGTGCCTGGCACATAGTAAGTGCTTAAAAAAATGATAATTATTATTATTACTACTGCAGGCTGGTGCCTGTACTCTCGTAGGCCTAGGGATGGAGGAAGGAGCACATAGAGGAGGAGACTCAGGGGGCAGAGGGAGACCAGGAGGAGAGGAGGAGGAAAAGGACAAGGAAAAGGGCCAGGGAGGGCTTTGCTAGGAGAGTGACATTAGTCAATTAAAAAATCGCTGGTATTTATTGAGCTCTCACTGTGGACAGAGTACTGTACTAAGCCCTTGGGCGAACACAATATAACACAGTTGGTAAGGGATGATCTCTGTCCCAAAGAACCCACAGTCTGGGGGGGAGGCAAACAGCAAAATAAATTACAGATGGAGACAGGCAGGGAAAGGAGAGGTACATAAGTCCTGCATTGTGTTAGGCTAACATAAATTTGGCGGGCTGCAAACTGAATTTTTGCAAAGCTGTAATCTATGATGGCCAAATTTACTCCGTCAACCACTGTGTGTTGAAAATCCACAGGGGGCGAAGAGCTGTTCTAGCTGCCTGATTAGCTTTAAATGACCCATTTCACTTTCATGCACTCCACTGGCCCCGTTGGGTTGTGCTGTGCTGTGCGTTCCTGACTACCCACACCGAGGATGAAAATGCCAAACGTTCCTGTCCTGGTTTCTCTAGCCGGGCAGGCTGGGTCCTAGGAAGATCTTGGGCTTTCCAACGCCTTACCCTGCTGGCCTTTCAAGGCTCTGGGAGAGTTGTATCTGCATTTCTCTCCGGTCCCCAGATTTCCAGGGGAACCCCTGGCCCCTCAAATCTGGACCAGTGGCGAAGGACCAGTACCGCCTACTCTCTAAACCTCCAACTCCTGTGCTTGCCGTCACAGAAGCAGCATGGCTCGGGGGATAGAGCAGAGGTCTGGGAGTTGGAAGGTCATGGGTTCTAATCCTGGATCCGCCATCTGTCTCCTCTGTGATCTTGGGCAAGTCACTTCACTTCTCTGAGCCTCAGTAACCTTCTCTGTAAAATGGGGATTCAGACTGTGAACTCCATGTGGGAAAGGGACGGTGTCCAACCTGATTTGCTTGTATCCACCACAGTGCTTGACGGTTAGTAAGCGTTTAACAAATACTACAGTTAATTATTATTAGTCCATCTCTCGCTCACTTCCTGCCTCTGGCCTGGAACGCCCTTCCTCTTCATATCCGATACTCTCCCCACCTTCAAAGCCACATCTCCTCCACGAGGCCTTTCCTGACTAAGCCCTCATTTCTTCTCCTCCCACTCCATTTTGCGTTGCCCTGATTTGCTCCCTATATTCATTCCCTCCACCCCCATTCAACCCTACAGCCCTTATGTAAGTATCTGTAATTTATTTATTTCTATTAATGTCTGTCTCTCTCTAGACCGTAAGCTCACTGCGGGCAGGGGACACGCATGGTGTAGTGGATAGAGCAGGGGCCCGGGAGTCAGAAAGTCATGGGTTCTAATCCGGCTCTGCCACTGTCTGCTGTGTGATCTTGGGTGAGTCACTTCACTTATCTGGGCCTCAGTTACCTCATCTGTAAAAGGGATTGAGGCCGTGAGCTCCACATGGGACAGGGACTGTATCCAACCCAATTTGTTTGTATCCACACCAGCGCTTAGTACAGTACCTGGTATGTAGTAAGCACTTAATATATTATTATTAATAGTAGTAACTCTGTTATACCATACTTTCCCAAGCACTTAGTTCAGTGCTCTGCACACAGTAAGCGCTCAATAAATATGACTGATTGATTAATTGAAGCAGAACAAAAGAACTATGGGAAGTAGTAAGGCCTAATAGAGAGAGCATGGGTCTAGAAGTCAGAGAACCTGGGGTCTAATCCCGACTCTGCCAGTTGCTTGCTGTGTGACCTCAGGCAAGTCACTTCACTTCTCTGTTCCTCAGTTCTCCTATTTCCCCTCCTACTTAGAGTGTGAGCCCCATGAGGAACAGAGACTGTGTCCATCCTAATTAACTTGAATCTACCCTAGATCTCAGAACAGTATTTAATGCATAATAAGCACTTAAAAAATACCATAATTATTATCCTTCTTATCAAAGTGTTGAATGCATAGTAAACACTAAGAAATACCATAAAAAAGTCTCAGAGCACTTCCTTCTCTCAAGTGTGGTGAGAAAAGGATTTGAATAGTCCTCTAGACTGGAAGTTCATTGTGGGCAGGGAATAGTAATAATAATAACATGGTATTTGTTAAGCACTTACTATGTGCCAGACACTGTACTAAGCACTGGGGTAGATTCAAACTCATAAAGTTGGACACAGCCCGTGTTCCACATGGAGTTCACAGTCTCAATTCCCATTTTACAGATGAGGTAACTGAGGCCCAGGGAAGTGAATGTATCTACCAACTCTGTTGGATTGTTCTCTCTCAAGCTCTTAGTACAGTCTCTACGCATGGTAAGCACTCAATAAATAGCACTGATTGATTGGTCCATCCCCAGGAGACCGTAATAATAACAACTGTGGTATTCGTTAAGTGCTTACTATGTGCCAAGCACTGTATTAAGCACTGGGGCGGTTACAAGCAAATTGAGTTGGACACGGTCCCTGTCCCATGTGGGGCTCACAGTCCTAATCCCCGTTCTACAGATGAGTTGACTGAGGCACAGAGAAGTGAAGTGACTTAATAATAATAATGGTATTAGAAAGGGCCTGAGAGTCAGAGGATGTGGGTTCTAATCCCGGCTTCACCACTTGTCTGCTGTGAGACCTTGAGCAAGATACTTAACTTCTCTGTGCCTCATTTACCTCATCTGTAAAATGAGGATTAAGACTGCAATCCTCATGTGGGACAACCTGATCACCTTGTATCTGCCCCAGTGCTTAGAACAGTGCTTGGCACATAGTACGTGTTTAACAAATGCCATCATTATTGTTATTATTTGTTAAGCACTTACTATGTGCCAGGAACTGTACTAAGCTCTGGGGTAGATTCAGGCAAATCGAGCTGAACACAGTAAAAATAAAAACAATAAAAACAGGTATTACAAACAGCTTAATCAGCAGGCCTGGGAATTTAGTAATCCAAGGGCCTCCTCCTCTTTGAAATGTCTCGCGGAACCCTCTCCCCGAAGGCTGGCTTTGAGAATCAAATTAACTGACGACTGGCTGCATGGGAGCTGCTGTGGGAGCTGTTGGGCTAATTTTAGCCTGAGGGTCATCTGGGGCTAGCAGATCCGCTGAGGTGAACCCTCCTTGCTGACCAACATGGACCCACGGCCCTCAGCCGGAGAACGTCGACTGGAACAAACCAATTAAGGACTCCCACCAGCCCACCCAAGGGGTTTGGTGGAATCCTGCGGGGAATCCTGCCCATCGGAGCACTCCCAGATCCAGATGAAAAGCAAATTAAACTCATTTGCAGATACGGGGCCTGACCTTTCTGGGGTGGTGAAAATGGAATGCCTGCTCAGCTTTTTAAGTTGTGTACTAGAAGGGCTTTCATTTGACGCATTTGCATATTGTCCTATTGTAAAATGTACCAGGAAAAGTACCACTCCCTCCCCACGAAACTCACACGCACACACACCGTGTTCCTATAACAAGAATAATTGAGGGATTTGTTAAGTGCTTACCATGTGCTGGGGTAGATACAAGCTAATCAGGTCCCACAGAGGGGTTCACAGCCTAAGTAGGAGGGAGAACAGGTATTGAATCCCCATTTTGCTGATGAGAAGGCACAGAAGAGTGAAGTGACTTGCCCAAGGTCACCCAGCAGGTATGTGAAGGAGCTGGGATTAGAGCCCAGGTCCTCTGACTCCCAGGCCCTGGCTCTTTCCACTAGGCCATGCTGCTTCTCAACGAGTTCGTATGATTTCTCAAAGAGCAGCGCATCAGTTCTAGTGAGAATTCTGCCCATATTTGGTCTACTAGTTGAAAATCATGGGATTTACAGCAAAAAAAGCTTGTCTGCAGTGATTCACTGATGTTCAAATTAAGGAGATCGCTAAATCCAGGGATATAAATCTACAAGTTGGCAGACCACAACCGGATATGAGCCGGGTGAAAAATCGGATCAGTCTATCAAACGATCCATCAGTCGTATTTATTGAATGCTTACTGTGTGGAGAGTACTGTACTAAGCAATTGGGAGAGTATAATAATAACAATAAAACAGAGTTGGTGGACATATTCCCTGCCCACAATCAGTTTACAGTTTAAATGGACAAGCTTACAGTCTATTAAAGCAAGGATGATCTTAAGAATGTACCAGGAAAATAGGCTAGGATGTTGGCTGAAATAAATAAATAATAATAGTACAACTGTGGTATTTGTTAAGTGCTTACTATTTTCCTGGCACTGTTTTAAGCACTGAGGTAGATACAAGCAAATTGGGTTAGATACAATCCCTGTCCCACCTGGGGCTCACAGCCTGGCTTAGTGGAAAGAGCACGGGCTTGGGAGTCAGAAGGGCCTGGGTTCTAACACCGGCTCTGCCACTTGTCTGCTGTGTGTGAATTTGGACAAGTCGCTTCATTTTTCTGTGCCTTCATGACCTTATCTGTAAGATGGGAATGAAGACCGTGAACCCGCGAAGACCGTGTGGGATATGGACTGTATCCATCATGATTATCTTGTAATCTACCTCAGGGTTTAGTACAGTGCTTTTCCACAGCAAGCTCTCAATGAATATGAATGAATGAGTAAATGAATGAATGAATGGGACTTAGTAAGTGCTTAACTGAGTGAATGAATGAATGAATGAATGAATAAGACGTAGTAAGTGCTTAACAAATATCACAATTATTACTATCTGAGATGACCATCTTGCCAAAGGAGCTGGAATGGGTTGTTCTGATTCAAGGTGGGAAATTCCCATCCTTTTTTTTCTTGAGAATGAGCTCACTGTGGGCAGGGAACGTCTCTGTTGTCGTATTGTACTCTCCCAAGTGCTTACTACAGTGCCTTGCACACAGTAAGCGCTTGATAAATATTACTGAATGAATTCATTCAATAGTATTTATTGAGCGCTTACTATGTGCAGAGCACTGTACTAAGCGCTTGGAATGAACAAGTCGGCAACAGATAGAGACGGTCCCTGCCCTTTGACGGGCGCACAGTCTAATCGGGGGAGAACAGTCTAATCGGGGGAGAATGAATGAGAAGCAGCATGGCCTAGCAGATAAAGCACAGGCCTGGGAGTCAGAAGGATCTGGGTTCTAGTGCCGGCCCCACCAACACTACAAGGTCTGTTGTGTGACCTTGGGCAAGTAATTTCACTTCACTGTTCCTTGGTTACCTCATCTGTAAAATGGGGATTATGACTTGTGAGCCTCATGTTGGACAGCGACTGAATCCAACCTGATTACCTTGTATCTATCCCAGTGCTTAGAACGGTGTCTGGTAAACGCTTAACAAATACCATAAAAGAAGAAATGGTTTTATGCTTCCGGGGGCAGTGCAAGCCAGTCTGCTATGGAAATGAGTATGGGTGGGGGGCGGGAGGAGGGAAGAGCCATGTCATTAAATTCATCCCAATTCTCCAATTCAGTTCACATGTAATTTAGGTAAAAGAAGGGTACCATTTCCACTCTAATGATGGTTTCAACTAGTGCTAGATTACAATGCCATTTTCTCTGCTGCCTACTGTTTGTGACATTTAAAGTGCTTCATTATCATCAAAGCTTTTGAAATAAATACAGCACCATATTAATCCCTAGGGATAGTGCACTTAAAATAAAGCTCCATCCCAAAGGAGGTTGGAGGGTTTTTATACCTCTGCAGGGCTCTCAGCCTCAGCTCATCGCCCGCATCCAGGCAACGGGAGTAGAAGGGAAGAAGAGCAGCCGGGACGAGGCACATTTTGGCTATGGGGGTGAGTCACCTTGTGAATATCGATCACTCGGTCGATCAATCAGTCGTACTGAGCGCTTACTGTGTGCAGAGCACTGTACTAAGTGCTTGGGAGAGTGCAATACGGCAGACTTGGTAGACCCGTTCCCTTCCCACAGTGAGTTTACAGTCTATCAAGGAAGCAGAGGGGAGGTCAAGACTAGAAGGGAAGACTCTGTCTCTCACCGAAGGATTGATTTAGGGTAGAGAGGATCTGGGAGTGGGAGGCGGATGGGATGAAACATGGCTGAAAGGCAAGAGTAGAAGGGGAAGGGGAAACATGGAGGGAAGCACTTGGTATTAATTGAGTGCTTACTGTGTGCACAGCACTGTACAAAGCTCTGGTGGAGGGAAGTAGAGTTAGTGGACATGACTCCTACCCCTGAGGCACTATAGTAGGAGAGAGGGGATGGGGGAGAGGGAAGAAAGGTGGCTCATGTCCTGCCTCTGGCCTGGACCGCCCTCCCTCTTCATATCCGACAGTGACTCTCCCCACCTTAAAAGCCTTAATGTACTTATTGAACAATTGTTATATTCTAGTATATGTTGTTATATTATTATTTTGTACTCTCCCAAGTGCTTAGTACAGTGCTTTGCACACAGAAAGCACTCAATAAATACAACTGAATGAACTGAAGACACATCTCCAGAGGCCTTCCCTGACTAAGCCCTCCTTTCCTCTTCTCCCACTCCCTTCTGAGTCACCCTGACTTGTTCCCTTTATTCCTTTCCCTTCCAAGTACCACAGCACTTATGTGCAGATCTGTAATTTATTTATTTCTACTAATGTCTGTCTCCCCCTCTAAGCTGCAAGCTCTTGGTGGATGGGAATGTGTTTGTTATACTGTTCCATTATACTCTCCCAAGCTCTTGGTACAGTGTTCTGTACGAGGTAAGCGCTCAAAAAATACAATCAACTGACTGACTGACAATGAAATGACTAGAAGACAATGCTCTCGTAGCTACTGGATTGAGCCCATTAAAATTGTACCGAGGTCTGGAGGGTCTGGATTTAGAGGTTCCCTCACATTCAGGCTGCTGGCTTGGGGAATGGGGTGCTCTGAAAAGAGAAACGACTAGGGTGACCGCCTCTGGCTCTGACATCGGGGCTGCTTGCTCTTCATAGTAAGCCCCTAACAATAATAATAATAATAATAATAATAATAATAATAGTTGTGGTATGTAGAAGCGGTGTGGCTCAGTGGAAAGAGCGCGGGCTTTGGAGTCAGAGGTCATGGGTTCGAATCCCAGCTCGGCCACTTGTCAGCTGTGTGACTGTGGGCAAGTCACTTAACTTCTCTGCGCCTCAGTTACATCATCTGTAAAATGGGGATTAAGACTGTGAGCCCCACATGGGACAACCTGATTCCCCTGTGTCTACCCCAGCGCTTAGAACAGTGCTCTGCACATAGTAAGCGCTTAACAAATACCAACATTATTATTATTATTGTTATTAAGCGCTTACTATGTGCCAGGCACTGTACCCCAGCGTGGGTACAAGCAAATCAAGTTGGACACATTCCCTGTCCTATGTGGGGCTCACTGGCTCAATCCCCATTTTACAGATGAGGGAGCTGAGGCACAAAGAAGAGAAATGGTGTGCCCAAGGTCACAGAGCAGACAGGTGGCATTACAGAAATACCATTGAAAAAAGGGAGAAAACATCTATAGGATCCCACCGGCAAGTCTGGGTGTCATCTGCCTGTTCCATTCGAGTGGAACAGGCCACGTTCCTGGTAGATAGAGAGAAGAGCCTCAAGCTCTGTAAAGATTTGTCTGTAATAATAAATGTGGTATTTGTTAAGCACTTACGATATACCAGGCGCTGTACTGAGCATTAGGATAGTTACAAGGGAATTAGGCTGGCTACAGTCCCTGTCCCACTTGGGGCTCACGGTCTTAATCCCCATTTTACAGAAGAGGTAATTGAGGAACAGGGAAGCAGCCTGGTTTAGTGGAAAGAGTAGGGGCTTGGGAATCGGAGATCTTGGGTTCTAATCCCAGGTCTCCCACTTATCAGCTGTGTGACTTCGGGCAAGTCACTTCAATAGTGACTCAATAACCTCATCTATAAAATGGGGATTAAGACTGTGAGCTCCACGTGGGTATCCTGATTACCTTGTATCTACCCTAGTGCTTAGAACAGTGCTTGGCACATAGTGAGTCCCCCCGATTAGACTGTAAGCCCGTCAAAGGGCAGGGACTGTCTCTATCTGTTACCGATTTGTACATTCCAAGCGCTTAGTACAATGCTCTGCACATAGTAAGCACTCAATAAATACTACTGAATGAATGAAATACCATCATCATCATCATCATCTGCCCAGTGTCACACAGCAGACAAGGGGCGGAACCGGGATTAGAACCCAGATCCTTCGGACTCCCAGGCCCTTGCCCTATCCACTAAGCCATGCTGCTTCCCTTTCCTAACAAACACTTCCTGATCAGACTCTCCTACCTTCATTTCAAAAGTTTTTGGCTCCAGCCTGGGCCCCCACTCTAAATTTGTCACATCTTTCTTTTTCCTTTGTTTATGTGCTTCCGCCCTCTGAAATTCACACTTCCCCCAGCTCCCAGGTCTCTTCATTTTCCATAAATGTGTCTTGAAAGCCTTTTCTGAACAACCTATGATAGCTGTGAAAAGCTGAAGTGCTGGGCTGAAGAGAGTGAAAATAAAAATTACATTGCAACGTTCATACCAATGTGGTTCCGGCAGTCGTGTCAAATCAGTCGTGAGTGTTGGACTCTGAATCTCAAGAAGCCCAAAACTGTGCTCCTCTAATAATAATAATAATAACTGTGGTATTTGTTAAACACTTACTCTGTGCCAAACACTGTTCTAAGCACTGGAGTAGATACAAGGTAATGAGGTCAGACACAGTCCCTGTCCCACATAGGGCTCACTGCCTTAATCTCCATTTTACAGATGAGTTAAGTGAGGCACAGAGAAGTTGAGAGACTTGCCCAAGGTCACACAGCACACAAGTGGCAGAGCCAGGATTAGAACCCACGACCTCTGATTTCCGGGTCTGTGATCTTTCTTCTAGACTATGCTGTTTCTTTATCCATCTAGCCATCATGCCCTACATCTGGTTGTCTGTATCTTCAACAGTGGTTTCGTGTCTTAATCATTTCATTATTCTTTATATGTTTATCACCCATCCCCTCTCCCCTGCCTTATTCTTAGATTCTGAGCCCCTTGAGGGTCAGGGACCACGTCTAATTTTCACCTGAGTAATTTTTCCTCAGCACTTATACAGGGCTCTGCACAATGTAAGCAGTTAGTAAATATCGTTACAGCTTCTATTCTTACTTTTGTTAGAAGGAAAGCCTTCCTTAGGTTGAAGATCATTTTATTAAAAACAGTGATGATGATAATAATAATAATAATGGTATTTGTTAAGTGCTTACTGTGTGCCAAGCACTGTACCAAGTGCTGGGGTAGGGACGAGACAATCAGGTCTCACGCGGGGTTCACAGTCTAAGTAGGAAGGAAAACAGGCATTGAGCCCCTATTTTGCAGATGAGGTAACTGAGGCACAGAGGAAGAGGTTCATTCATTCAATAGTATTTATTGAGCGATTACTATGTGCAGAGCACTGTACTAAGCGCTTGGAATGTACAAATCGGTAACAGATAGAGACAGTCCCTGCCCTTTGACGGGTTTACAGTCTAATCGGGGGAGACAGACAGACAAGATTTGCCCAAGGTCACACAGAAGACAAGAGGTGGAGCCAAGATTAGACCCCAGTTCCTCTGACTCCCAGGCCCGGGCTCCGCGAGGCCCTGCCGCTAGATTCCTACCATCTCTTCCACCACTGGGTTTAAAGGAAATGAACAGAATCGAATGAGTGGGCGGATGGATGGATGTGTAAGACAGCCCACTGCCAAAAGGAATTTCATCGTGGCTCTAAAGAGCAGGTGCATGTGGTGAGAACTAGGCTCGACGCTTCCAGGAGTCATCGCGTTTCTTCTATGCATGAGTCATGAATTATTTACTGGCAGGAGGATATTTTTATACTTTACAAGCTCTTCCTTTTCAGCCTGGCTGCTCACTGCCACATAAATTTACCAAGATTCTCCCAACCCCTTCCTCTAGGGAGGATGGAAATGGAGTTACATAAGAACGAGCTGCAGCAAAATACGGGTTGTCCATCACGTACGTATGCTGTTGTTCTCCTTCGGAACCCCACCCAGAGCCTGCCGAAAGGATTCGCCACAGATTGTCCCACGGTAAGCGCTCAGTAAATACGACTGAATGGATGAATGAATGTCCCAGGAAGCTGAAATCCTACAGGAAGCTGTCTTCTGGAAGAATTTGAGAGATTAGGAAGTCAAAAATTGATTTTGCCTACCTAGAAGGAGAGCTTCCTTTCTTGCCAAGGCCAGAACTTGAAATGACTTGAATGAGCTAGTGTTCTATGCACAGTGGGGTAATAATAATGATTAATGGTATTTATAAAGTGCTTACTATGTGCCAAGCTCTGTACTGAGCACTGTAACAGATACGAGATCGTCAGGTCCCACGTGGGGCTCGCAGGCGAAGTAGGAGAGAGAACAGGTATTGAGTAGCCATTTTGCAGATGAGGGAACTGAGGCACAGAGAAGTGAAGTGACTTCGGCAAGGTTAAAGAGCAGGTAAATGGCAGAGCTCCGGTTGGACACTGTCCCTGTCCTACCTGGAGCTCACAGTCTAAATAAAAAGGAGTAAAATTTAATCGCCATTTTACAGATTAGGAAACCGAGGAATGGAGAAGTGAAGTGACGTAAGAGGCAAATGGTAGAGCTGGGATTAGAAGCCAGATCCTCTGATTCCCAGGCCCACGCTCTTTCCACAAAGTCCCACTGCTTCCCTCACTGGAGTAGACTTCAGTCCAAGATAGGAGGCAGTTTGGCCTAGTGAAAAGAAAAGAAGCCTGAAGTCAGGAGGCCCAAATTCTAATCCCGCCTTTGCCACTTGCCTGCTGAATGATCTGGGGCAAGTCCCAACTTCTCGGGACCTCAGAATCCTCCTCTATAAAAGGGAGGTTAATAATAATAACTGTGGCATTCTTTAAGCGCTTACTATATGTGCCAGGCCCTGTACTAAGCGCTGGGATGGATACAAGTAAATCGGGTTGGGCAGAGTCCCTGTCCCACACGGGGCTCGTGGTCTTAATCCCCAATTTACAGATGAGGCAGCTGAGGCGCAGAGAAATGAAGTGTGCCCAGGGTCACAGAACAGACAAGTGGCGGGGCTGGGATTAGAAGCCAGGTCCTTCTGACTCCCAGGCCCGGGCTCTATCCTCTAGGCCACACTGCTTCTCTGTCTTTCTCACACCTCCGTCTTACGTCATAAACCGTGAGGCCTGTTGAGAGGTAAGGATTGTGTCTGACCTGATTTTCTTGTATCTCCCCCTGTGCTTAGCACAGGGCTTGGCTGAAAGCAAGCTCTTGATAAATACGATCGTTATTATTAGAGCTGGCTTCTGATGGTAAGTGAGCGAGGCAATTGGCTCAGAGCTCATTGTTGTGGGAAAAGAGTAACGTGGCAGTTAAAAATTTGAACGCACCCTGCCTGCCTGGAACCTAAAATAGAATCTGTGGGAGAGCTGTGGGGGTGGGGGTGAGGTGAGAGCCAAGTACTTAACGTGGCCTAAGAAAGAGCAAGGGGTTGGGAGACAGTTGGTCCTGGGTTCTAATCCCAACTCCGCCACTTGTCTACTGTTGACCTTGAGCAAGTCACTTCACTTCTCTGGCCTCAGATACCTCATCTGGGCAATTAAGACCATGAGCCTTTTAGGCTGTGACCCCGTTGTTGGGCAGGTATTGCCTCTATCCGTTGCCAAATTGTACATTCCAAGCGCTTAGTACAGTGTTCTGCGCACAGTAAGTGCTCAATAAATATGATTGAACGAATGAGTGAATGACAGGGACTGTGTTCAACCTGATTAATTTATGTCTCTCCCAGTGCTCAGTACAGAGCCTGGAACATAGGGCTTAACAAATATCACAAGTATCAAAGTGCTTAGGGGGTAAGGACGGACCTAAGTGCATAGATGATGCAGGACAATAATAGTAATAATGACAATAACTGTGGTATTTGTTAAGTTCTTGCTATGTGCCAAGCACTGTACTAAGCACTGAGGTAGACACAAGACCATTAGGTCCCACATGGGGCTCATAGTCTAATAGAAAAGATAACAGGTATTGAATCCCCATTTTGCAGTTGAAGGAACTGAGGCACGGAGAAGTTAAGTGACTCATCCGAGGTCACCCAGCAGGTAAATGGCAGAGGGGGATTAGAACCCAGGTCGTCCGACTCCTAGGCCCATGCTCTTTCCGCTAGGCCACGCTGCTTCCCAGAAGGGAGGGAGAATGGCAGAAGGAAGCAGGGACAAGAGATGAACTGTAAGGGTCCCTCAGGTGACCCCAGAATTCCTTATGACCACTTTCTTGCACACCTTCCTGGCAGTTGATCTGGGTGAGAGAAGAACCTTTGCCTTCAGAATCACTGTGCCAGATACGACAAGGAAATGTGAAGGGTTAAACAATAGGCATCTGGGTGAAAGCGATAAGGGAAAAAAAACCAGGTTGAAGCCAGTGACAGTTAGCAAATACATTTTTCTCTGAGGCCAAACTCAAATTGCCACTGCTGTGGAGGATTAAGAGCCCACTAAAAGAATGGGAATAAAGTAGAACAAAAAAGAAAGGGAAATACTTTTCCAGTGCAGGGGACACGATAATAATAATAATTGTCATATTTGTTAAGCGCTTACTAAGTGCCAAGCACTATTTAAAGTGCTGGGATGGCTACAAGCAAATCGGGCTGGACACGGTCCCCGTCCCATGGTTTTAATCGCCATTTTCCAGATGAGGGAACTGAGGCACAGAGAAGTGAAGTGACTTGCCCAAGTTCACACGGCAGACACGTGGGCGGGGCAGCACTAGAACTCAGATCCTTCTGACTCCCAGGCCCGTGTTTTATCCACTAGGCCACGAGGCTTGGGAATGATTAATACGAAAGGGCAAGTGCTAAGCATCTCCCTATTAGTGAAACCGCCTCAGCCTAGAGCAAGAGTCGACTGGGCCTTCAAATTAAAGCAGTTTCAATCAGTGCAGGCCACGGGTAAATACTGTACACTGAATTTGCTCAGAGGGTGGAAAGAGAATTGATGTCAACTTGGATGTTGCTAAAGACTGGAAGGAATGAGATGTATTCTTGCATACTGTAAAGCGTTGCTTCATAATATAAAATATTGATTCAGATGGAATGAAACGGAATGAAATTGAAATTGTTCCTGCTAAGATCTCTATTGCCTTCCTTCAGGGTTCTCTTAGCTGTACTAATCCTCGAATCCTTCCTAACTTTATGTAGCTTTTAGTGGACCATCTCTCTTCTAGTCGCTGCACCTCAGTTTCTGCAATTACAAAATGGGGATTCAATGCCTGGTCTCCCTCAAACCTTTGACTGTGAGCCCCATGTGGGACAGGGCCTGTGTTCAAGCTGATTCTCTTGTATCCAGTGCTTGGCACAGTGCTTGGCATATAATAAGGGCTTAACAAATACTATTAGTAATATAATAATAAAAATAATAAAAAGTATGGCATTTGTTTAGCACTTTCTTCGTGCCAGGCAGCGTACTAAGTGCTGGGGTGGATACGAACAAATCGGGTTGGACACAGTCCCTGTACCACATAGGACTCACAGTCTTAATCCCCATTTTACAGTTGAGGTAACTGAGACCTAGAGAAGTGAAGTGACTTGCCCAGGGTCACACAGCAGACAAGTGGCAGAGCTGGGATTAGAACCCAGGTCCTTCTGACTCCCAAGCCAGTGCTCTATCCACTAAGCCTGCACATACAAAGTGCCTAACAACTACCATAGTTATTATTATTATTTGTTATTATTAATAATAATAATAATGTTGGTATTTGTTAAGCACTTACTATGTGCAGAGCACTGTTCTACGCGCTGGGGTAGATTCAGGGCAATCAGTTTGTCCCACATGAGGCTCGCAGTTAATCCCCATTTTACAGATGTGGTAACTGAGGCACAGAGCAGTTAAGTGACTTGCCCTCAGTCGCACAGCTGACAGGTGGCAGAGCCGGGATTCGAACCCATGACCTCTGCCTCCCAAGCCCGGGCTCTTTCCACTGAGCCAGAATGCTTCTCTAAGCACCACTCTGTTCCTCAGAAGCAAACAGTGACTCCCTGTTGACACTTGTAACAAATGAAAACTTTTGACCAAAAAGTTCAAAGCTCTCCATTCAATCCATTGGTCAATCAGGGGTATTTATTGAGTGCTTACTTTGTGCAGAGCACTGTACTAAGCGCTTGGGAGAGCACAGTACAACCGAGTTGGTAGACACGTTCCCTGCCCAAAGCAATCTTACAGTCTAGACACTTCTGTGTGTCCATCAACCGATTCCCTCTTTACAACCCAACTCTGGATGCTCAACTGGATTCTTGCCCCAGTTTAAACCCAGACTCCTGTGTCTTTGAGAATCCTTCCCCATCTAGGTATCTCAATTCCTTCCCAGATTTTCAGATGATTAGTAGCTTCCATGCTTGAAATCAGGACCCATTTTTTAGCAGGCCAGTGCTAAACAATGGTAATTTTCCTTGCTCTGTTATCTGGGCAGTACAGAATGGGTGTGCTGGTTAAAAAAAACAACAAAAAACCGTGCATGCTGATATTTTTAACTTATCAGCAAAACTGGATTAACTATTGGAAAGCTCTAAAAACATAAAAAAGCATTAGGGAGAGTGGTGTTATATCCTTCGCACTTATCGGACTCCCTTGAGGCAAGGAAGAACAAAGACAGACAGAAGATAAAAACTGGGGAATGGGGTGTTCTTTACATTGCAATTCACTCTAGCAGGTTTTATGTGAGTCAGATAGACTACGCAAATAGACTTAGCCTGAAATGGCCTTTTGTGGGGGAATTTTATGGCCTGTAGCTCTGCACCTTCTCTGATAGAGCGGTCCTTTAGATAAACGTGGCCTTCCACCTACCCTCCACCCTGCAGTGTCCATCACGAAGTCGGCCCTTAGGGGACTGTACCTGGACACTACCCTCTTCATTCAATCGTTAAATCTTTGAATTTATTATTCAATCAAATATAGTAAGCGCTTACGGTGTGCAGAGCAGCACAGACAGATGTTACATTTCATATAACTCAAGAACGGGCCTAAAGATATCACCACAGAATCGTAGGTGAATAGAGAAGAGAGCCGAAAAAATAATGCTGCTATGTAGTCTCCCTCAAATTGTGGCCACACAAGAAAGGAGGATTATCTTAGATTGGACTTTTGGGTGGACTCTATTATTTACTATAAAAGTCAAGCTTTTAAAGGTGATGAGAAGTAGTGTGATAGAGCGGAAAGAGCACGGGCCTGCTGTTAGTTTCCTCCGTTTCCTCATCCGAAAATTGACGGTGAGCACCATGTGGGTCTGAGACTGTGCCTAAACTTTTTTTTTTAAAGGTAATTGTTAAGTGCTCACTATGAGCCAGGCACTGTGCTAAGCTTTGGAGTAGATACAAGACGATCAGTTTGGACACAGGGTCTCAATCCCCAATCTACAGAGGAGATAACTGAGGCACAGAGAAATTAAGTGACTGGCCCAAAGAGCTTAACAAGTACCATAATTATTATTATTGTCATTATAATTATTGTTACAATAGAGGAAGAAGACATGATTAATAATAATCTAACTATAAATAATAATTAGAGCACGGTGTAGTGGGTAGAGCACGGGCCTGGGATTCAGGAGATCATGGGTTCTAAGCTACATGTCTGCTGTGTGACCTTAGGCAAGTCACTTCACTTCTCTGGGCCTCAGTTACCTCATCTGTAAAATGGGGATTGAGACTGTGTGCCCCATGTGGGAAAGGGACTGTTTCCAACCTGATTTGCTTGTACCCACCCCAGGACTAAATACAGTGTTTGGCACATAGCTAAGTGCTCAACAAATTCCATTGATATTATTATTATTATTAGGAAAACCGTCATCGAATCCCCATTTTATAGTTGAGGAAACTAAAGCACAGAGAAGTGAAGTGACTTGCCCAAGGTCACCCAGCAGGTAAGTGGCAAAGTCAGGATTAGAACCCAGGCCCTCTGACTCCCAGGCCTGGACTCTTTTCACTGGACCATGCTGCTCCCTATCATGATGGAGGACATCTGAAGCTGCCTACCAAACATTTAGGATGTTGAGATTATTAATAGTAACAATAATAATAATGATCATATTTGTTAAGCACTGAGCCTTAGAGAAGTTAAGTGACATCCAAGGTCGCACAGTGGGCAAGTGGTAGTATTATGGATGGAACTTAGCTCCACAATATATCTTCCTATTGGCATTTATAAAAATTTGAAAGTTATTTTCTTTGATTTGGTATATCAAACTCCAGCGCTAATAGAGAAGCTACCTTTCTCTTAATCTTGGTTTTGAGCTGAGGGCTCTATATTGGAGGAAGAAGAATTTTGACACTTTCGCAAGAGGTAAACAGAACTGGCCATGGGTGGCAGATTTCCAAGGGAAACTCCAGACTGCTTATGGAGAAAATAAAAGGTCAACTCCCCCCAGGGAGAAAAAAAAACGGTGCATTAATGACCAAACCTTCCAGTTGGCACATTGCAAAATATGTATTGATTCTGTGGATAAAAGTGGAGATATGAACATAAATGTGCTAAATCAAATTGCCATCTGGGAAGAACTGGAATGGACCAGCCCAACTTAGCAAATGTAAATATATAATAATAATAATAATAATAATGTTGGTATTTGTTAAGCATTTACTATGTGCAGCGCACTGTTCTAAGCTCTGGGATAGATACAGGGGAATGAGGTTGTCCTATGTGAGGTTCACAGTCTTCATCCCCATTTTACAGATGAGGTAACTGAGGCCCAGAGAAGTGAAGTGACTTGCCCACAGTCACACAGCTGCCAAGTGGCGGAGCCGGAATTCGAACCCATGACCTCTGACTCCCAAGCCCGGGCTCTTTCCACTGAGCCACGCTGCGTATATATTTTCTTATATAAATCAGGTTTAAACCTCAATCTTTAAAATATGATTTGCAAGGTGGAATTTGGATTGAATCAAGGAAAACCCTAAAAAATCTATGCCTGATTACAGTAGTCACTTAGGGAAGTCTCAGAGTCGGCATATGGGGTTTAAAATTGGGGGATAGGAGGTCGATAGAATTACTCTTCTGAACAGATCACCTTATATTGATCGTAGCCCCTTAGTCCATTGGTTGAGACCTGGTAATACCCTGTATCCACCCCAGCGCTTAGAACAGTGCTCTGCACATAGAAGCAGCGTGGCTCGGTGGAAAGAGCACGGGCTTAGGAGTCAGAGGTCATGGGTTCGAATCCTGGCTCCGCCACTGGCAGCTGTGTGACTGTGGGCAAGTCACTTCACTTCTCTGGGCCTCAGTTACCTCATCTGTAAAATGGGGATGAAGACTGAGCCCCACGTGGGACAAACCGATTCCCCTGTGTCTACCCCAGCGCTTAGAATAGCGCTCTGCACATAGAAAGCGCGTAACAAATACCAACATTATTATCATCTGTAAAATGGGGATTAAGACTGTGAGCCTCAAGTGGGACAACCTGATTACCCTGTATCTACCCCAGCGCTTAGAACAGTGCTCCGCACATAGTAAGCGCTTAACAAATACCATAAGGAGTTGGAGAAACAGAGATGGAGGTGTTATAGAGAATGTGAAAGGAAATGGCTAAACGGGCCTCCTGGTGTCCCATGGCATGATCTTTACCAGATATTTATTGAGTGACTATTATGCTACTTGGAAGCAGCTTGGCGTAGTGGTTAGAGCCGGGGCCTGGGAGTCAGAAGGTCATGGGTTCTAATCCAAGTCTGCTGTGTGACCGTGGCCAAATCACTTCACTTCTCTGCGCCTCAACTATTAATCTCATCAGTAAAATGGGGATTCATTCATTCAATAGTATTTATTGAGCGCTTACTATGTGCAGAGCACTGGACTAAGCGCTTGGAATGGACAATTCGGCAACAGATAGAGACAATCCCTGCCCAGTGACGGGCTCACAGTCTAATCAGGGGAGAAGTGAGACTGTGACCATCCCCGTGGGACAGGGATAGTGTCCAACCTCAGCGCTTAGTACAGTGCTTGGCATATAGCAAGCGCTTAACAAATACCACAGTTATTATTATTATTATTACTACGAATTCCACTTCTGAAATAGAACATTGATCTATTGCCACCTTGTGGCAAAGTCAGTGAGCACACTTCAATATTAAATAGAATGTGGATTTTTCCCGGATTTAAAAATAGGTAATTTGTATATTTTAAAAATGTGAATGAAAATCATGTTTTCATTTTAAAGATTAAGATTTTTTATACATAACACTGCATGGCAAAAGATTCTGCAGCGTGGCTCAGTGGAAAGAGCCCGGGCTTGGGAGTCAGAGGTCATGGGTTCGAATCCCGGCTCTGCCACTTGTCAGCTGTGTGACTGTGGGCAAGCCACTTCACTTCTCTGGGCCTCAGTTCCCTCATCTGTAAAGTGGGGATTAAATGTGAGGCTCACGTGGGACAACCTGATCATGCTGTATCTCCCCCAGCGCTTAGAACAGTGCTCTGCACATAGTAAGCACTTAACAAATATCATCATTATTATTATTATTACCAACTCTGTTATACTGTACTCTCCCAACCCTTAGTATAGTGCTCTGCACACATTCATTCATTCATTCATTCAATAGTATTCACTGAGCGCTTACTTTGTGCAGAGCACTGTACTAAGCACTTGGAATATACAAATCGGCAACAGTAAGTGCTCAATAAATACAACTGATGGATTCATTTTCTGTGCTTGAGGATTAAATACCAATTTTCCTTCCCCTTAATAATAATAATAATAATGTTGGTATTTGTTAAGCGCTTACTAAGTGCCGAGCACTGTTCTAAGCGCTGGGGTAGACATAGGGGAATCAGGTTGTCCCACGTGGGGCTCACAGTCTTAATCCCCATTTTACAGATGAGGGAACTGAGGCACAGAGAAGTTAAGTGACTTGCCCACAGTCACACAGCCGACAAGTGGCAGAGCTGGGATTCGAACTCATGAGCCCTGATTCTAGGGCCTGTGCTCTTCCCACTGAGCGTGAGTCCCATATGGGACAGGGACTGCGTCTGATCTGGTTCAATTCATGGGAAGTATTTATTGAGCTCTTACTACTGTGTGCAGAGTCAGTCGGTCAGTCGGTCAGTCTTATTTATTGAGCGCTTACTGTGGGCGGAGCACTGTACTAAGCACTTGGGAGAGTACAATACAGCAGTACAATACAGTCCTATAGGACAGTTAGTAGACTTGTTCCCTGCCCACAATGAGCTTACATCTAGAGGGAGTGACAGTTGCTAAAATAAATTATGGATGTGTAGATTAAGCTGGAGTGAGGGGGTTGATGTTGGGGTGAATAGCGAGTGATTTAAAGGGTACATATGCAAATGCGCGAGCGAATTTCATGGCATCTACCCCAGCACTAAGCATAGTGTTTGGCACATAGTGAGAATTTAATAAATATCACCATTATTATTATTGATCGATTCACTCTCAAACCCCAAAACCCACTTGTGCTCCAAATGTGAGGCATTCGCTTGACTCTAGTCCCAGAATCCTTCCCCTCAGACCCCTAGACTGAAAGCTCAGTGTGTGCAGGAAATGTGTCTGTAAACTGTTATATTGTACTCTCCCAAGTGCTTAGTACAGTGCTCTGCACATAGCAAGTGGTCAATAAATACCTTTGATTGATTTTTATATCTGTCTCCCTCTCTAGACTGTAAGCTCTTTGCGGGCAGGGAATGCACTGGGCTCTCCCGAGCGCTTGATACAAGGGTTTGCACACAGAAAGTGCTCAATAAATATGAATGATTGATTTTAATGTCTGTCTCCCCATCTAGACTGTAAAATTGTGGCAAAGGAATGTGTCTGTTAATTCTGTTGTTTTGGACTCTCCAGAGTGCTTGGTACAGGGGTCTGCACGTACTAAGCACTCAATAAATACTATTGGTTGATTGATTTGAATATGTCTACCCCTCTAGATTGAAAACTCATTGTGGCAAGGGAAAGTGCCTGTTAACTCTGTTGTTCTGGACTCTCCAGAGTGCTTGGTACAAAGATCTGCACAAAATAAGTTCTCAATAAATTCCACTCATTGATTGCTTTTGATGTCTGTCGCCCCTCCTAGACTTAACCCTCGTTATGGCAAGGGAATGTGTCTATTAACTTTGTTGTGCTGGACTCTCCAGAGTGCTTAGTACAAGGGTCTGCACATAGTAAGCATTCAATAAATCCACTGATTGACTGATTTTAATGTCTATCTCCCTCTCTAGATTGAAAACTTGTTGTGGCAAGGGAATGTGCCTGTTAACTGTTGTTCTGGACTCTCCAGAGTGCTTGGCACAGGGATCTGCACATAGTAAGTGCTCAATAAATACCACTGATTGACTGTTTTTAATGTCTGCCTCCCTTTCTAGACTGAATTTAATGTCTGCCTCCCTTTCTAGACTGAAAACTCACTGTGGCAAGGGAATGTGCTGGTTAATTCTGTTGTTTGGGACTCTCCAGAGCGCTTGGTACAAGGGTCTGCATCTAATGAGCACTCAATAAATACCACTGATTGACTGCTTTTAATATCTGCTGCTCCTTCTAGACCGAAAACTCATTGTGGCAAGGGAATGTGCCTTAACAGTCTGTTGTTCTGGACTCTCCAGAGCGCTTGGCACAGGGATCTTCACATACTAAGTGTTCAATAAATACCACTGATTGACTGTTTTTAATGTCTGCCTCCCCTTCTAGACTGTAAACTCGTTGTGGCAAGAGAATGTGCCTTTTAACTCTGTTGTTCTGGACTCTCCAGAGTGTTTGGTACAGGGGTCTGCACATAGTAAGTGCTCAATAAATCCACTGATTGATTGATTTTAATGTCTATCTCCCTCTCTAAACTGTAAACTTGTTGTGGCAAGGGAATGTGCCTGTTAATTGTCGTTCTGGACTCTCCCGAGCGCTTGTACAAGGGTCTGTACATAAGCGCTCAGTAAATACCACTGATTGACTGCTTTTAATGTCTATCTCCCTCTCTAGACTGTAAACTCATTGAAGCAAGGGAATGTGCCTGTTAACTCCAGAGCGCTTGGCATATGGATCTGCACAGAGTAAGTGCTCAATAAATACCACTGCTTTTAATGTCTACCTCCCTCTCTAGACTGAAAACTCGTTGTGGCAAGGGAATGTGCCTGTGAAGTCTGCTGTGCTGGACTCTCCAGAGCGCTTGGTACAAGTAAGTGCTCAATAAATCCACTGATTGACTGATTTTTAATGTCTGCCTCCCTTTCTAGACTGTAAAATCATTGTGGCAAGGGAATGTGCCTAAACTCTGTTGTTCTGGACTCTTCAGAGCGCTTGGTACAAGGGTCTGCACATAATGAGAGCTCAATAAATACCACTGATTGACTGATTTTAATGTCTATCTCCCTCTCTAGACTGTAAACTCGTTGTGGCAAGGGAATGTGCCTGTTAACTCTGTTGTGCTGGGCTCTCCAGAGCGCTTGTACAAGAGTCTGCACATAGTAAGTTCTCAATAAATACCACTGATTGACTGATTTTAATGTCTATCTCCCTCTCTAGACTGAAAACTCATTGTGGCAAGGGAATATGCCTGTTAGGTCTGTTGTGCTGGACTCTCCAGAGCGCTTGGTACAAGGGTCTGCACAAAATGAGCACTCAATAAATACCACTGATTGACTGCTTTTAATGTCTATCTCCCTCTGTAGACTGTAAACTCGTTGTGGCAAAGGAATGTGCCTGTTAAGTTTGTTGTGCTGGACTCTCCAGAGCATTTGGTACAGGGATCTGCACATACTAAGTGCTCAATAAATACCACTGATTGACTGCTTTTAATGTCTACCTCCCTTTCTAGACTGAAAACTCATTGTGGCAAGAGAATGTGCCTGTTAGGTCTGTTGTGCTGGACTCTCCAGAGCGTTTGGTACAGGGGTCTGCACATAGTAAGCGCTCAATAAGTCTACTGATTGACTGCTTTTAATGTCTGCCTCCCTCTCTAGACTGTAAACTTGTTGTGGCAAGGGAATGTGCCTGTTAGGCCTGTTGTTTTGGCCTCTCCAGAGCGCTTGGTAATAATAATAATAATAATGTTGGTATTTGTTAAGCGCTTACTCTGGGCCGAGCACTGTTCTAAGCGCTGGGGTAGACACAGGGGAATCAGATTGTCCCGCGTGGGGCTCACAGTCTTAACCCCCATTTTACAGATGAGGGAACTGAGGCCCAGAGAAGTGAAGTGACTTGCCCACAGTCACACAGCTGACAAGTGGCAGAGCAGGGATTCGAACTCATGACCTCTGACTCCAAAGCCAATGCTCTTTTCACTGAGCCACGCTGCTTCTCTAAGTCTGCACATAATGAGCGCTCAATAAATCCACTGATTGACTGCTTTTAATGTCTATCTTCCTCTCTTGATTGTAAACTCATTGTGGCAAGGGAATGTTCCTGTTAGGTCTGTTTTGGACTCTTCAGAGCGCTTGTACAAGGGTCTGCACATCATGAGCGCTCAGTAAACACCACTGATTGACTGCTTTTAATGTCTACCTCCCTTTCTAGACTGAAAACTCATTGTGGCAAGAGAATGTGCCTGTTAACTCTATTGTTCTGGACTCTCCAGAGTGTTTGGTACAGGGGTCTGCACATAGTAAGCGTGCAATAAATCCACTGATTGACTGCTTTTAATGCCTGCCTCCCTCTCTAGACTGTAAACTTGTTGTGGCAAGGGAATGTGCCTGTTAGGCTTGTTGTTTTGGCCTCTCCAGAGCGCTTAGTGGAGGCCTCCTCCCACAGCCTATCCCAGAAGGCCATGGGACAGGCCCAACTGAGGCCATTCCCGGCCCCTTGCCCGCCCTGGCGAGATCTCGCGAGATCTGCGGGGAGGGGGGCGGGGCCTGGAGGGCGATGCCGGCAGCCCATTGGACGGCTCTCCGCCCTAGGCCCCGCCCCCTCGGCCTGCCCCGGGGCAGGCTGGGAAGGAGGGGATTTCAAATAATGGCGGCACCGGCGTGGACGGGATCGGACTAGGACCGGACCGGAAGTGGACCGGAATCGAACCCGAATCGGACCCGAACCGGACCCGAACCGGGGTTTTTTTTTTTTTCCTCGGTGTGAGCGGCAGAAGCAGCTCATGGCGGACAAAGAGGCGGCGTTGGGCGCCGATGCCGCGGCGCTGAGCCCCGAGCAGATGGAGCAGTACCAGGGGTGAGCGTCAGTGCGCATGCGCCTGAAGCCTGGGCCTTCTTCATTCATTCATTCAATAGTCATTCATTCAGTAGTATTTATTGAGCGCTTACTATGGGCAGAACACTGGACTAAGCGCTTGGAATGGACGGATCGGTAACAGAGACAGTCCCTGCCCTTTGACGGGCTTACAGTCTAATTGAGCGCTTACTAATAATAATGTTGGTATTTGTTAAGCGCTTACTATGTGCCGAGCACTGTTCTAAGCGCTGGGGGAGATAATAATAATAATGTTGGTATTTGTTAAACGCTTACTATGTGCAGAGCACTGTTCTAAGTGCTGGAGGAGATACAGGGTCATCAGGTTGTCCCACGTGAGGCTCACAGTCTTCATCCCCATTTTACAGATGAGGGAACTGAGGCCCAGAGAAGTGAAGGGACTTAATAATGTCGGTATTTGTTAAGCGCTTACTATGTGCAGAGCACTGTTCTAAGCGCTGGGGGAGACACAGGGGAATGAGGTTGTCCCACGTGGGGCTCACAGTCTTCATCCCCATTTTACAGATGAGGGAACTGAGGCCCAGAGAAGTGAAGGGACTTAATAATGTCGGTATTTGTTAAGCGCTTACTATGTGCAGAGCACTGTTCTAAGCGCTGGGGGAGACACAGGGGAATGAGGTTGTCCCACGTGGGGCTCACAGTCTTCATCCCCATTTTACAGATGAGGGAACTGAGGCCCAGAGAAGTGAAGGGACTTGCCCACAGTCACACAGCTGACAAGGGGCAGAGCTGGGATTCGAACTCTTAATAATAATAATAATGATGTTGGTATTTGTTAAGCGCTTCCTATGTGCAGAGCACTGTTCTAAGCGGAGACACAGGGGAATGAGGTTGTCCCACGTGGGGCTCACAGTCTTCATCCCCATTTTACAGATGAGATAACGGAGGCCCAGAGAAGTGAAGGGACTTGCCCACAGTCACACAGCTGACAAGGGGCAGAGCTGGGATTCGAACTCATGACCTCTGACTCCAAAGCCCGGGCTCTTTTCATTGAGCCACGCTGCTTCTCTGGTATTTGTTAAGCACTTAGTATGTGCAGAGCACTGTTCTAAGCGCCGGGGGAGATACAGGGTCATCGGGTTGTCCCACGTGAGGCTCACAGTCTTCATCCCCATTTTACAGATGAGGTCACTGAGGCACAGGGAAGTGAAGGGACTTGCCCACAGTCACACAGCTGACAAGTGGCAGAGCCGGGAGTCGAACCCATGACCTCTGACTCCCAAGCCCGGGCTCTTTCCACTGAGCCATGCTGTGCAGAGCACTGTACTAAGCGCTTGGAATGTACAAATCGGTAACAGATAGAGACGGTCCCTGCCCATTGACGGAGTCACGGTCTAATCGATGAGAAAGGAAAGGGGAAAGGAAGGAAATGGAAAAGGGAAAGGAAAGGTGAATGGTATTTATTGAACACTTATTCATTCATTCACTCAATAGTATTTATTGAGCGCTTACTATGTGCAGAGCACTGGACTAAGTGCTTGGAATGGGCAAATCCGTAACAGATAGAGACAGTCCCTGCCCTTTGACGGGCTTCCAGTCTAATCGAGGGAGACGGACAGACAAGAACAATGGCAATAAATAGAATCGAGGGAAAGAACATCTCTTTAAAACAATAGCAATTAAATAGAATCAGGGTGATGTACATCTCATTAACAAAATTAATAGGGTAATGAAGCTATATACAGTTGAGCGGACAAGCACAGTGCTGAGGGGATGGGATGGGAGAGGAGCAGAGGGAAGGGGGGAGAAGAGGGTTTAGCTGCGGAGAGGGTAATAAATAATATAGAAAAATTTGTATATGTGCAGAGCACTGGACTAAGCACTTTGTACAATTTGGCAACAGATAGAGGCCATCCCTGCCCAATGACGGGCTCCTATTCTAAAACATAAATAGGGTAATAATATATACAAATTTACTATGTGCAGAGCACTGGACTAAGCGCTTGGACTGTACAATTTGGGAACAGATAAAGGCCATCCCTGCCCCACGATGGGCTCAGACAGACAGCAGAGCAAAACAGAACAAAACAAGCAGTCTAGTGCAGACATCATCAAGATAAGTAGAATCATAGAGATATACACATCATTAACAAAATAAATAGGGTAATAAATTATATATACAAATTTACTATGTGCAGAGCACTGGATTAAGCACTTGGAGTGTGCAGTTGGGCAACAGAGACGATCCCTGCCCAATGACGGACTCACAGTCTAAAAGGGGGAGACAGCAGAGCAAAACAGAACAAAAGCAGTCTAGCGCAGACATCATCAAGATAAATAGAATATTAGAGATATACACATCATTAACAATATAAATAGGGTAATAAATAATAACAAATTTACTATGGACAGAGCACTGGACTAAGCGCTTGGAATGGACACTAAGGCAACAAAGACCATCCCTGCCCCACGACGGGCTCGTGGTCTAAACGGGTAAGACAGCAAAACAAGTAGTCAGGCATTGGTATGTATTGAGCGCTAACTGTGTGCAGAGCACTGGACTAAATGCTTGGAGTGAACACTAAGGCAGCAGAGACGATCCCTGACCCACGACGGCTCACAGTCTAAATGGGGGAGACAGATGGCGAAACAAGGAGTCAGGCATCAGTAGCATCGAGGTCAATAGAATCATAGATATTCATTCAGTGGTATGTATTGAGCGTTTACTGTGTGCAGAGCACTGGACTAAGCACTTGGAATGCTGCCCCTCGGGCTCACGGTCTAAACGGGGGAGACAGATGGCAAAACAAGGAGTCAGGCATCAGTAGCACTGAGATAAATAGACTCATAGATATACATTCAGTGGTATGTTTTGAGCGTTTACTGTGTGCAGAGCACTGGACTAAGCGCTTGGAATGGACAGTTCGGCAACAGATAGAGACCATCCCTGCCCCACAACGGGCTCACGATCTAAACGGGGGAGACAGACAACAAAACAAGTAGGCATCAATACCATCAAAATAGATGGAATCATAGATATATACACATCATTAATAAAATAGAGTAAAAAATAATATAAACAAATATGCACAAGTGCTGTGGGAAGGGGAAGGGGGAAGAACAGAGGGAGGGAGTAGGAGGAATAGGGAGAGACATTTGTTAAGCGTTTGCTATGTGCCAAGCACTGTTTTAAGCTCTGGGGGCGGGTAGGTATCAGGTTGCCCCACGTGGGGCTCACAGTCTTAATCCCCATTTTACAGGAGGAAACTGAGCCACAGAAGTGAAGTGACTTGCCCCAGGTCACACAGGCAGGTGGCAGTATTAGAACCCACGTCCTCTGATCCCCAAGCCCGGGCTCTTGTCACTTTAGTCAATCATTCGGTCGTACTTATTGAGCGCTTGCTGTGGGAGAACCCTGTATTCATTCATTCCATTGTATTGAGCGCTTACTGTGTGCAGAGCCCTGTACTAAGCACTTGGAAAGAAGAATTAGGCAACAGAGACAATCCCTGCCCAGCCATGGACTCACAGTCTAGAAGGGGGTGACAGACAACAAAACGGTACAAGTAGACAGGCATCAGTACCATCAAAATCATAGAATCATAGATAAATACACATCGTTAATAAAATAGAGTAATAAATATGTACAAATACAAACGGTTGGGAGAGGGCATTACAACAAGAAACGGTCACATTCCCTACCCACAGTTTTGAGTATGTGTCGGGGGACCCGGCCTAGGCGAGTGGGCACTGTGTGTATGTGTGAAAATTTTATTTATTTGTATTGATGTCAGTCTCCCCCTCTTCTCTAGAGTACAAGCTTGTGTGCAGGGAATGTCACTTTAATAATAATTATAATAACGATGGCATTTGCTAAGTGCTTACTATGTGCCAAGCACTGTTCTAAGCACTGAGGTAGATACTAGGTAATCAGGTCGGTCGGACACAGTCCCCGTCCCATATTATCATTATTATTATTATTATTGTACTTGTTAGGCGCTTACTATGTGCCACGCACTGTTCCAAGTGCTGGTGTAGATACAGGTTAACCGGGTTGGACACAGTCCCCGTCCCACACAGGGCTCACAGTCTCAATCCCCATTTTCCAGATGAAGTAACTGAGAGTCAGAAAAGTCAAGTGACTTGCCCGAGGTCACACAGCAGACCCGTGGCCATGCCGGGATTAAAACCCAGGTCCTTCTGACTCCCAGGCTCACGCTGTATCCACTAGGCCACGCTGCTTCTGTTGCCAAACGCTCTGGACAGTTTGTTGCTGTTTATAATTCGGTCACCTTCTCGCTAAAGAGGGGAGCAGAGGGGAAGAGAAAGCTCAACAAAAGATGAAGAAAGTCAACTCTCCTAGCTGATGGAGATCAGGGATTCATCTCAGTTTGTGATTCAGGGTGAGAAGGGAAAGCACAAAAGAAAGACAGGACACTGTGTGGTCAGCATCGGTGCCCCAGCGTTTATTTTTCTATTGTATTTTCCCAAGCGCTGAGTACAGTGCTCTGCACACAGTAAGCACTCAATAAATACGATTGAATGCGCTCTCAAAAATCACCATGACCTCCTTCTTGCCAAATCCAATGGCTCCTACTCTGTCCTAATCCTCCTCGACCTCTCAGCTGCCTTTGACACTGTCGACCGTCCCCTCCTCCTCCACACCTTATCTCACCTTGGCTTCACGGACTCCGTCCTCTCCTGGTTCTCCTCTTATCTTTCTGGCCGGTCATTCTCGGTCTCCTTCGCGGGCTCCTCCTCCCCCTCCCATCCTCTAACTGTAAGGGTTCCTCAAGGGTCAGTTCTGGGCCCTCTTCTGTTCTCCATCTACACTCACTCCCTCGGTGAACTCATTCGCTCCCACGGCTTCAACTATCAGCTCTACGCCGATGACACCCAAATCTACATCTCCGCTACTGTTCTCTCCTCCTCCCTCCAGGTTCCTATCTCCTCCTGCCTCCGGGACGTCTCCACCTGGATGTCTGCCCGCCACCTAAAACTCAACGTGCCTAAAACCGAGCTCCTTATCTTCCCTCCCAAATCCGTCCTCTCCCTGACTCCCGCGTCACTGTGGACGGCACGACCATCCTTCCCGCTCACAGGCCCACAACCTTGGTGTCGTCCTTGACTCAGCTCTCTCACTCACCCCACACATCCCATCCGTCGCCAACGCCTGCCGGTCTCGCTAAGATCCGCCCTTTCCTCTCCATCCCAACTGCTGTCGTGCTGGTACAAGCTCTCATAATATCCCGACTGGATTATTGTGTCAGCCTCCTCTCGGATCTCCCTTTCTCCTGTCTCTCCCTACTGCAGTCTATTCTTCATTCCGCCGCCCAGATCAGCTTCCTACAGAAAGGCTCTGGGCCTGTCACTCCCCTCCTCAAAAACCTCCAGTGGTTGCCTATCAACCTTCGCACAAAGCAAAAACTCCTCACTCTGGGCTTCAGAGCTCTCCATCACCTTAACCCCTCCTACCTCTCCTCCCTTCTCTCTCTCTACCGCCCACCCCGCACGCTCCGCTCCTCTGCCGCTCACCTCCTCACCGTCCCCCGCTCACACCTGTCCTGCCGTCGACCTCTGGGCCACGTCCTCCCACTGTCCCGGAATGCCGTCCCTCCTCACCTCCGCCAAACAAACTCTCTTCCCCTCTTCAAAGCCCTGCTGAGGGCTCACCTCCTCCAAGGGGCCTTCCCAGACTGAGCTACCCCCTTCCCTCTGCACCTCCCCCTTCCCCTCCCCTCAGCACCGTGCTCATTGGTATATATTTATTACCCTATTTATTTTGTTAATGAGGTGTACATCCCCTTGATTTTACTTATCTTGATGTCTTATTTTTGTTTTGCTCTGTTTTGCTTTGCTGTCTCCCCCCTTTAGACTGTGAGCCCGTCATTGGGCAGGGATAGTCTCTGTTGCCGAATTGTACATTCCAAGTGCTTAGTACAGTGCTCTGCACATAGTAAGCGCTCAATAAATACTATTGAATGAATGAATGTGTAGATCTGTAATTTATTTATCTATAGTAATGCTTGGCTTCCAGTCCAGACTGTGAACTTGTGGGCAGGGATGTGTCTTTTAAAGTGTACTCTCCCAAGTGCTTAGTACATTGCTTTGTACACAGTAAGTGCTCAATAAATGTGAATGAATGAGTGCGTGTGTGCTGGGGAGACCCAGCCCCTGGGGGGGCTCACCCCTGGTCTGACCCCCCTCCACCCTGGGGTAGTATGGGAGAGGGGGGCTGGGGAAGCAACGTCAGTCAGGTCTGGGCAAGTGGATGGGGGAGAACGTGTGCTGAGGCCCCCCCTTTCCTGGACAACCGGACAAGGCCGGACACCTCGGCCCTGAGGCCGCATTCAGGGACCCGGCAACAGCGGTGCCTCTTCGTGCCAACGAAAATAATGATGGTATTTGTTAAACGCTTGCTATGTGCCAAGCACTGTTCTAAGCACTGGGTGATGCTAAGGTAATCAGGTCTCTGTCCCACGTCCCAGGACGCAGTCTCTGACCCACGCGGGGCTCACCGTCTTAATCCCCGTTTTACCGTGGAGGTAACTGAGATCCAGAAGTCGAGTGAGTTGTACAAGGTCATAAAGCAGACAAGTGGCGGAGGCAGGATTAGAACGCAGGGCCTCCCGACTCCTAGGCCCGTGCTCTGTCCACTAGGCCGTGCTGCTTCTCGGGGCCCCGCACTTATCGAGTTGTTCGGAGTACGGAGTCAAGTCGGGCTTCAAAGTGGAGTCTTCGGTGTCAGTCATCTAGATTGATCAGATTAACTGGAAAGTTAATTTGTGCTTGGTAGACTGTGAATTCGTATTTGTGGAATTCAGTTAGCAACCTGGTCCAACTCTCCACTGGTCTTATTGAACGATTGCTGATGCAATCCCAGTTTACATTGGCCCCTGAGGTGATGGTGGTAGTCTCTGACCCTTTCTGCCCCCCACCCAAGCCACTTTCCCCTCCACCTCATCTAGTCTGTAAACTCACTGTGGGCGGGGAATGTGTCTATTATATTATTTTGTACCCACCCAAGCCCCCCTCTTAGGGTCGCACCTGGAGAGTTATACGAGTCGCAACTATGGGAGGGAGAGTCAAGCGGAGGCCTACCCGTTCCATTCCTAGCTTGGGCAGTGGCTGGTGAGTGGCAGGCCATCTGCTTCCGTCAAAACTCCCCCGCGCTGGGCAGCGGCGGCACGGGAGAGAGTCGAGGGCGGAGACTCGAGTTTACCACGTGGAAGTGTAAACCACTTCTGGATGTTTACTAAGAAAACTCTTTGGATCCACTGCCGAAACGATTGCAGGTGGAGGTGGGGCGTTCTGGGAGAGAGGCGTCCATGGCGTCGCTATGGGTCGGAGCCGACTCGACAGCCGTAAGACGAGACTCTCCCGAGTGCTCGGTCCCGTAGTTTACACCCGGTAAGTGCTCGATCAGTGCAATTGACTGGCCGACCGACTCCACTAACATGTATTGATCGCCCCATTAAAGCTGGGCCGGACTTAAGCAGATCGTCAAAGAAAACTTTTGTGCCGTTTTGGGTTTTGGTTTTTTTTCTCACTAATCAGACACGATTTAAGCTAGTAGAGCCAAAATGGATTTTTATTTGTCTTTGAGTGCCAAAGACCAACTGGAAGCTTTCAGTCAGCTGACACCACTTCGCTTCAGGCCTCTCATTTCTTTGGAGCGTCACTCAACTCTCCTCTCTTGCAGGTATTTAAAAGAAGCCAAAGACGCCACCAAGATGGGATCTCTGGAAGAGGCCCTTAGACTCTTCAATTTGGCAGGTGAAATCTTCCCCAGTGACAAAGTGAAGCACAGAATCAAGAGAATAGAGGAAACCCTGGAAGAGCTGGCTGAGGAGAAAGATAACGAATTCACGGATGTGTGTAACAGCGGGCTGATGCTTTACCGAGAGCTGCACCACCAGCTTTTTGAACACCAGAGGGAAGGCGTGGCGTTTCTCTACAGCCTCTTCAGGGACGGAAAAAAGGGGGGCATACTGGCAGACGATATGGGGTTGGGGAAGACGATCCAGATCATCGCCTTCCTTTCCGGCATGTTCGACGCCGAGCTGGTGAACTACGTTCTCCTGGTGATGCCGACCACTCTCATCAGCACGTGGACGCGAGAGTTCGCCAAGTGGACCCCGGGAATACGAGTCAAAAACTTCCACGGCGCGAGCAAGACCGAGCGAACCAAAAACCTGGAGAGGATCCAGAGGAAGACGGGCGTCATCATTACAACGTACCAGATGCTCATCAACAACTGGCAGCAACTTTCCAGCCTGAACGGGCGAGAGTTTGTCTGGGACTACTTGATATTTGACGAGGCCCATAAAATTAAAACCTCGGCCAGCAAAACGGCCATCTGCGCCCGTTCTATCCCCGCCCACAACCGGATCCTCCTCACGGGGACTCCAGTCCAGAATAACTTGCAAGAACTGTGGTCCCTTTTTGATGTTGCCTGCCAGGGGTCTTTACTGGGCACCTCGACGACGTTCAAAATGGAGTATGAGAATCCCATCACCCGGGCCAGGGAGAAGGACGCTACCCCGGGGGAAAAGGCCCTCGGATTTAAGATATCTGAAAATCTAATGACGATCATAAAACCCCACTTCCTGAGGAGAACCAAGGAAGATGTGCAAAAAAGAACCGCCAGCCAGCCCAAAAGCAACCTCTCCGAGAAGAGCCAAGACGACGACCTCGCGCCGGAAATGCCCTCCCTGTCGAGGAAAAATGACTTCATCATCTGGGTGCGCCTTACGTCCTTACAAGAAGACATCTACAGGAAATTTGTGTCTCTGGATCACATCAAGGAGCTGTTGATGGAAACCCGGTCCCCTCTGGCCGAACTGGGCGTCTTAAAGAAGCTGTGCGATCACCCCAGGCTCCTGTCAGCACGGGCCTGCACCTTGCTGGGTCTGGAAGGAGGCGGCTTCTCCGACCAAGATGAAAACGGAACGGACCACTATTCGGATATCAACAGGATCGGTCAGTTGCCTGACCAAACCCTAATGGAAGAGTCCGGGAAGCTGATGTTCCTTATGGCGCTGCTTAAGAGACTCCAGCGCGAAGGGCATCAGACTCTGGTGTTCTCCCAGTCAAGGAAAATGTTGGACATTATCGAGCGCCTCTTAACGAATACACACTTCAAAATCCTGCGGGTCGACGGGACGATCGCTCAGCTCGGGGAACGCGAGAAGAGGATTAGTTTGTTTCAGAAGAATAAGGACTACTCCGTCTTTTTACTTACCACCCAGGTGGGAGGAGTTGGTTTGACTCTAACCGCCGCCACCAGGGTGGTCATCTTCGACCCGAGCTGGAATCCCGCTACAGACGCCCAAGCGGTGGACCGAGCTTACAGGATCGGCCAGAAAGAAAACGTGGTGATCTATCGGCTGATCACCTGTGGCACCGTGGAAGAAAAGATCTACAGGAGGCAGGTGTTCAAGGACTCGCTGGTGAGGCAAACGACCGGCGACAAGAAGAACCCTTTCAGATATTTCAGCAAACAAGAACTGAGAGAGCTGTTTGTCATCGAGGATTTCCGGCTGTCCAAAACCCAGCAGCAGCTGCAGTCTCTGCATTCGGCTCAGAGGAAAACCGACGAGGAGCTTGACGGGCACATCGCCTACCTGCACACGTTGAAAATAGCCGGCATATCCGATCACGATTTGATGTACACGCGGGACGCGGCGGCTCACGAGGAGGCCCAGGAGATGGAAGAGCGGCGGTATATCCAACAGAGGGTTCAGAAAGCCCAACAGCTGGTCGAACTGGAGTCGCAGCACAACGAGCTCTTGTTGGAAAGAATCAGAACCGGAACGGAAGGGTCCTGGCTCAGGCCACCGATATTCTCCTCCCAACCAAAGAGGAAACCCCCCGAGTCTAAAACCGGGCAGCCCCGCTCTCTCTCCCCCGTGCGACGTCCCATTCTGTCGTCGGAAACCGTCGATCTCGCCCAGGACGACGTCAGCTCTAAGATGACCGGTCTAGTTCTCGACGACTCGGACGAAGAGGGGGAGACGGTGGAACGCTCCAGTGGAAAGACACCAAAATTCGGCGCCGGGCCTTCCCCCGCTTTACCTACCAAAAAGTGCCCCCGTGAAACTAATAGGTCGAAGGACTCTTTGATGGAAACATCAACTATCCGTATTCCCGACAGCGATAGCGAGGTCCTGCGTGATTCCGTCATGGAGTGTTCTCGGCATCCCTCCACGTCGGCCGTCGTGGACTTGACCGAGAGTCAGCCTCCGCTTCCAGAGGCCGAGATGTCGGTTCAGGCTTTGGACTCGCTCGCTAGCCCGGCGGGGAAGGAGGCCGGGGTGAGAGCGGGTGCGTCCCCGTCCATCGACAGGCCGGCGGGAACCCAGTCAGCATCTCCCAGTGTCTTTCGGAGTTCTGGATTAAGTGAAATCAAGGTGAGAGGCGAGTCCTTAGTATCCTCACTGCACTATACTAATGACTTCAACCTCGTCTTGGAAGATTCTGTGGAGGGTGCCCAGAAGCCTTCCGTAGCGTCTCTGGAGGGCATCCAAAATGAAGATCTCTTAGATGGTTCTGTAAATAATTCTAAAGCAAGGGGCGACTCTGAGCTCTTGCAGCCCGATGGACACCACTCTGTGCGTAGCGTTCATCTCTCTGACACGGAAGGCGAAGGGGAGAGTGAACTCGTCGTGGTGATGGGTAAAAAGAAGGCTAGAAGAATAATCGTCTCGGATAGCGAGGACGGAGAGGAGCCCGAGGCACTGATGTCTCCCTTACGAAACTCGGGCCAAGAATTTAGGGCCTCAACCCCTAAATGGGAGACATCCAAATCAGATCCCGTCTTCTCACCTGGAGCGCTTGGCAGCGGGAAGAAGCCTATCACGCCACCTGCCAGGCCTGACGTGGATTTAGATCGTGTCGCGGATGTGGAAGGGCTAGAAATTAGCCGTCGAGCCGAGAGAATCGAAGATGGGTCAGAATCGGAGTATTTTGAAGAGGCAGAAGAAGGCAGCGAAGAGACTGGTGATTCTGAAGAACCAGCTGGAGAGACCGGAGATCTCGAAGATGGACCAGAATCCGAGTTTTGGGAAGAGGAGGCAGAAGAAGGCAGCGTGGAGGAGGATGACTATTCTGAAGAACCAGCCGGAGAAACGCTGGGGACCGAAAGCGAGTCCTGCAACTTCAGCATGTCGGAATCGGATGCCGGCAGAGAGGGCCCATCTGCTGGTGAAAGCTCGAGTGAGGCCTCTGCGGAGGAAGCTGAAGCTCTAGCTGGGGAACAGAATGACTTTTCTCCAGCGAAAATGCAGGTAGAAGATGATATTTCAAATCACCTGAACTCTGTCTCTGAGACCGATAAGTATGACGCTCTAGTAAAACGCGGGAAGGAGTTAAAAGGCCGGGGGAACTTACAGGAGGCACTGGATTGTTTACTTCAAGCCTTAGACCTAAAAAGCGATCCTGAAATCATGCTCCTGACCCTAGGCCTTTATAAACAACTTAAGTAAGACTTGAGCCTGTGACCTCTTTTTGTACACTTTCTGCTAAGCTTTTGAAACGAGTTGATGGCTTGGAGGAAAAGAAAGGTCTATTTGGAATCAGGGCGTGAGCTCGCACACCCAAAAACATAAATTCTCCGTATTAATTTCTGTTTTTCCTTTAGTGTAAATTGGCATCCTGACTTTATTGTGCAAGCACCGCCTAGGAATTGATTCTATTTTAGTCTGGAATTTCTTTTCCATGTTTAGGCCTGAAAAATAAAGTTTGTGTATATATCTTTCAAGTCTGGGTTTTTGTCTTTTTTTTCCCCTCCAGATCAACTTGCAAACTAGTCGTGATCTGAATCTAAACAGTGCTTTTTATAGTATTTGTTAAGTGCTCACTAGGTGACAGATACTTGTAAGTACTGGGGTAAGTACAAGTTAATTAGGATGAATGCCCTCCCCGCCCCGCAGAGGGTTCACGGTCTAAGTAGGAGGGAGAAAAGGAGAACTGAGGCAGAGGAGGTATGTGACTTGCCCAAGGTCACACAGCAAGCAATTGGCAGAGCTGGGAATAGAACTCAGGACCTCTTCCAAGCCCATGCTCCACTAGGCCACACTTTCTCTTAGCTTTCCCCACACCCCTGCCTTGGGTACTTCTTTAAAGGCCTTCCATTCCTTTTAATTGCACTGTTTCTTTCCCTGCAATTTCTACTCATTGTTAATATCCCAAATTTCTACTTTGTCCGGTAGAACTCAAAGATGGGGGCAGGAAACGCCAGTGCCTTGTACCTATGTGGGCTTTTAATAATGATGGTATTTGTTAAGCGCTTACTATGATGAATGTAAAGTGTACGTACCAACCTTAACTGTCCTGGAATTTCTAATTTCTTTTTTCCCCCCCTCTGACCATTTGTTTCCTGGTGGCCTCATGCTATTCTCTACACTGGTTCTAAATAGTCTTCAGCCGCTAGCTAAGACTTCGGTAACTACCAGTGTCCATCACAATCCTTTTTGGTAGCAGACCTTCTTTCCTTCAGCAGCTGTAGGAAACTTACAAAAATTACAGCTTAGGGGAATCTAAATTGACAGTTAATTCTGTTTAGTAATAATTATTAGGTACTTTCTCTGTGGTAAATGATGGGCTACTCAGAGCCAACAGTTCACGTCCCATGTGGGGCTCACAATCTAAGAGGTATGAAGAGGACTCGGCCCCCTTTTCTAGATGAGGAAACTGAGGTGCAGAGAGGTTAAGGGACTTAGTGTCAATCAGCAGCAGAGAAGGTATTTAGAGCTCGGGTTGTAATTGCCCCTGTGCTTTCCAGTAGATCAAACGGCCTCCAAGTTAGGGTTTATTTTGGGGAGACTGAAAAGGTTAAGATTTAGAGGGTGGAGGTGATGAAGCAGGATATTTCTTATGGTATTTAGATGCTTACTGTGTGTCAAACACTGTTCTAAGCCTAAGGGTAGGTACAAGTTAATTAGGTCAGACCCAGTCCCACAAGGGACTCTCGGCCTATGTAGAAGGGAAGATGGGTATTTAATCCCCATTTTGCAGATGAGGAAACTTGAGGCACAGAGAAGTGAAGCAACTTGCCCAAGTGACTTGACGGAGCTGGGATTAAAGGCCGGGTCCTCTGACTCCCAGAGCCGTTTTCTTGCCACTAGGCCACGTTGCTTCTAGGTTGCTTGGGAGGTTGGGAATTTGAGGAGGTTCTTTGTATGCGCAGGGGTTCATATACTATAGGTGCTGTGGCTCCGGATGGCCATTACCATCTTTGTCGTCTCTAACAATAGACAGCAGGAGTCCCATGTCCATCCGTCTCACCCTCGTAATATCACAGAAACATCTGGCGGCCCCGGCGCCTCTTAAAACAAGGGTAAGATGGCAGACCAGCAGGTTGACAGTCCTTTATTTTCTCCCTTCGACCATGATGATGTGATACCCAAACTTTGTTTTAACAGGAGGGTCTGTGTACACGGGCTTGTCCACGCTACTGACGGGTAAGGCAAATGCAGCTTCTTGAAACGGCCCAACCATGGACCCTCTGCTCATCCAGCCCAAGTCTCCCTGCAAAATCCAAAAGGTAGTCAATCACTCAACGGTATTTACTGAATGCTTACTCTGTGCACAGCACTGTACTAAGCTCTTGGGAGAGTACACTATAATAAGAGAGGGTAGGCGTATTCCCTGCCCACATCAAGGCAATCAGTCAATGGTATTTTGTTGAGAGCTTCCTATGTGCAGAGCACTGTACTGAGCACTTGGGAGAGTACACTATGCCACAGAGGGTAGGCATGTTCCCTGCCCACGATGAAGGCAGATTACATAAGAGGCAAGTGAATCGAAAACTTAAATTTAATGTAAATTGAGCTATACGGAGGGAATATCTTTCAAAACCAAGGATACCAAGAATCCCAATCTGAAAATGAATTTAATTTTTCCATTGATCATACTTCTTACCTGGGAACCAGACTGCCTCTGAGAACTCATCACGGACAGTTACTCCCCAGCCACTGGGGCAGCTAGGACCACAGCCTTTTCAAGGCCGATCCTCAACACCTGGCAGTCTGACTTATTTTTTATTTACTTCTATTTTTCAGAACCATGCTGGATAACAAGCAAGTTCCAAAACTCACAGTCCCGATTTGGTGGCTTATGACATGAGCACCGGGAGGGTGGATGGTGGATATTTTCCCGAAGGGTATGTTGGATCTCTGTTCTAGTGATGCCATCGTGTTGCCGGGTAAGAGGGCAACTCCAGCAGTTGCCCATCCACCTCCGCATCAAACAAAAACATTTCACTTTTAAGCAATCACCTTGCCCCCTTTTACCTCACCTCACTACTCTCCTACTACAACTCAACCTGCACGCTTCACTCCTGTAATGCTAACCTCCTCACTGTGCCTCCATCTCATCTATCTCGCCACAAACACCTTGCCCACGTCCCTCCTCAAATCCGACAGATAATTATTCTCCCCTGACTTCAAAAACTTACTGAAGGCACATCTCCTCCAAGTGGCCTTCCCTAAGCGCCTCCCCTTTCCTTCTCCCACTCCCTCTGTTCAGCCCCCGTCCCAGCCCCACAGCACTTATGTACATAGCTGTCATTTTTAGTAACGTCCGTCTCCCCCTCTAGACTGTAAGCTTGTGGTGGGCAGGGAATGCGCCTGTTTATTGTTGGAGTGTACTCTCCCCAGCGCTTAGTACAGTGGTCTGCACACAATAAGCGCTCAAATACAATCGAATGAAGCGAGGGGCCCGAAAAAGGAACGAAATGAGTTCCGAGCTTAAATTTCCCCACCAAGGTCCCTCCATCAAGACTGACCCTGTGACCGTGTGGAAATCCTGCATAAGCGGAGTCCAAATTGCCTTCCCAGCTGGATGTTTTTAGTTTGGGATTTTTGCCTTTTCCTCCCCTTCATTAGCATGGCTACAGAGCTGACTCGGTGGAGTCTGATTTTACACCCTAGCCATACTGTTCCCCTTTACTGCTCAGGCCCGTAGCTGCACGGTACCTCAACCCTTGGGTCAACTCTTGTCTGTAAATCTTCTCCGCACGCTGACAGCCAGTTTTAACTAGCCTTAATTAAGGGGCAACCATGAGTGTGAGGCCCAAACCTCAACAATGACCGCACGGGTATACCCCCAGAATCTCTCTACATCTTCATCATGGCATCTAAGCCACACGGAGGTCCCCGTTGGGGTCAGGCGACTCTTTTGGTTGGTTTCTGACAGATGCATACCCCTTGCCTGGCTTTATCTTCACTGTACTGGGTGGCCACTTCACTGAATCTCACTCCGGACTTCAACTTCTCCATGGCCTCCAGGACTTTGCTGTGCTTTTCACACAAGATGTGTCTAACCTAGAAGGCAAAAACAGAAGAGGGGCACCATGAGGCTCATTCCACAGGTCTCCCTCCGAGGACAGTCTACGGCCTGAATCGGTTTGGCTTGGCTGGATTTGCATTTTCTAAAGCCGGCATCGAAGTCATTCTTTCAGCTGGAGGAATTACCGCGTGGACGACGGAGCTGTGGAAGAGGCTGATAGGAAAGAGCAAGGGGTTCCCCCCAGCAGAAGACAGGAGGTTAGGCACCGGCAGTAGCCCTACAGTACTTACGTACATAACTGTAATTTATTTATAGCCATGTCTCTCTCCCCCTCGACTGTAAGCGCGCTGTCGTCACGGACTGTGTTTACCAACTCTGTTGTACTGTACTCTACCGAGTGCTTAGTACAGTGCTCTGCACAGGATAAGTGCTCAATAAAGGACTGATTGAAAAGTACCAATTCCGGACTACCCGCTCCTAACACTGAATCACGTGGGAGGAGCAGACCTTGGGTGAGGTGGCATTAGGACAAGGCCTTAGGTACACCCCACTAGCAAGGCAAGTTAAAGGCAAACTTTAACTGCCTATGAGGTGCGTAGGTAGGGATGCTGGGATATAGAGGATCCTAACATTTCTCCTTCCTCGCAACAGTCATTGTGGCCTTTTTTTTTATGGTATCCGTTTAGTACTTATTATGGGCCGGGCGCTGTGTTAAGCGCTGGTGGTAAATACAAGATAATTGGGTTGGATCCAGTCCCTGTCTCACAGAGTCTGCAGCCTCTTTTACAGATGAGAGAATTGAGGCACAGAGAAGTTAAGTGGCTGGTCCTTGGTCACAGAGCAGACAAATGAAGGAGCTGGCTTAAGAACCCAGGTCGTCTGATTCCCAGGCCCGTGCTCTTTCCACTGGGCCGCAATGAGTCCGTTACGGGCTAGGGTGGATGCAAGATAAATCAGGTCAGATACGGTCTCTGCATGGTAAGGCTCAATCTCCTAAGGAGGTCTTGCTTTTCAGCCCATCTACAACGGCTGGGCTCACGTCCCACATCCCGATGCAGCAGGTTGGAGGTATTAGCCCTGAATTCACTCAGTATCTGAGTGGCACATTACCATAATAAAATGAAGCCTTGGGGGTCTGATAAAACCCTAGAAAAGGCACTGAAAATCAATGGGTGGGTTTTTTTGAGCTTTTACCGTGCGTTGAGAACTGCACTATGCACTTGGGAGGGTTCGACATAGAGTTGGTAGACACGTTCCAGTCCCTCAACAAGCTCACAGGAAATGACAGTAACTTACCTTTACTGCATTTCCACCACCTTTGGGTCCTTGAGCCTTCTTATCGGCAGTATCGCCTCCAGAGGTTGCTCCCCCTTTATAAAAGAGCAGGCCGCAAGAGTGAAGAATGATTTCATCCGGTCAGGATACAGGAATCGGTCAGTTCGTGTCCCCCCGGCCCCCCTCCGCTCCCCGCCCACAGCAGGGGGATGTTGCCCCAACTTTTTAGGCGTGCCGAGTCACATCACTAGCGAGCCAAGCCCTGTTCCGAAGGGAATCGAAGAAAAATCAGCCTCGGGTTCATTTCTGATGGGCAAAAATAGATGCACCGATGCTGCAGTGGATAAATATAAACTATGAATGTCGCTTGAAATTTAGAGTTTGAATAAAAGCAGAAGTGGGCTTCCGTGATGGGCTTGTTTTTGCTGGAGACCCTCTGGGCCTCGCTGGTCTAGGCTATAGAACATACACACGATACTGCTCAAACTACCCTTTCCTAAGTTCTCCTATTTACACTCAGGACAAGAAGTGTAAATTTTCCTGGAGACGGGAATCAAGAGGGCCCCTCGAGGATTAACTGGGGGTGCTCGACACAAGCGCGTTCACAACCGGGCGTTCCAGGGGAAGCTAAACTATGGCAGGGCATTTGGCCCAGGGCTGGATGGGAGGGAGAGAAATGGTAGTAATTATGATACTTGCTAAGCGCTATTTGCCAAGCACTTTATGAAGCCCCAGGGTAGGTACAAGATAATCAGGTTGGACACAGTCCCTGTCCCACATGGGGCTCACAGTCGAAGTAAGGAGAGAGTTGGACTTAATCCCCATTTCACAGAGGAGGAAACAGAGGCACAGAGAAGTTAAATGACTTGCCCGAGGTCATACGGCAGGGGAGTTTAGGAAATCTTTCCAGATTCATTCATTCGTTCAATGGTATTTATTGAGCACTTACTGTGTGCAGAGCACTGTACTAAGCGCTTGGAATGTACAACTGGGCAACAGATAGAGACCATCCCTACCCAATAACGGGCTCACGGTCTAAATGGGGGAGACAGACAGCAAAGCAAAACAGAACAAAACAAAACAACATCATCAAGATAAATAGAATCATGGAGATGTATACCTCATTAACAAAATAAATAGGGTAATAAATAATATATATACAATATGAGTTCCCATGTCCCCTGGTTGTTCTAAAGACAGACAGAGGGTGGTCCTAACAAACAGAACCCCAGGGTAGAGAATATGATATAGTCACAATTTTCTCAGTAATTGAGGGGCAGCTGCAGTTCTGAAGATCAGGAAGACATATTGGTGCTTCCTCTACTGGACAAATTGCTTCCAAATAACTCAGGGACCTCTTCATTCTTCACATGACATAACTCATTGTGGGCATGAAATGTGCCTGCTTATTGTTCTATTGTACTCTCCCAAGTGCTTAACACAGTGCTCTGTGCAGAATAAGTGCTCAATAAATATGACTGAATGAAAACTTTTTTTTTTGAGCAAACTAGCTGGGAAGTTATATGGCTTAAATTGGAAGCCCTGAACTCCAGTTCAACACTGAACCACTGAGCCTGGCCACTCCTTCAAAAGATTCAAATAGGATGATGGGTGGGTGAAGGTAAGAGATAGTTTCAAGAAGCCATAACTGTGACTACACGCAACTTCCAGCCCTCCTATTGCTCTCATTAATAACGGTGTCTTTGTTGAGCTATGTACTAAACGCTGTACTGAGCACTGGCATAGATTCAATATAAGCAGATCATCCAGAGTCCCTGTCACACATGGGGCTCATAGTGTGAGGAGGGAGAACAGGGATTTTAGCCCTACTTTGGAGAGCACAGACGTGAAGTGACTCACCCGAGGTCACACAGAGCAGGGATTAGAAGCCAGGACTCCTGATTCCCAGTCCCCTGCTCTTTCCATTACACCACACTGTTTCAAAATTGCTCTCCAGTTCAAATGCAAACTCCTCTGGCCTTTAAAGCTCCTCATCATTTGGTCCTGGCCTACCTTTCCATTTTCACCTCTCCTAACCCACCCCGGGAACTTACCCGGCTAGCCCCACACTGTTTTTCCTCACCCACCCTCAAAATCTCTGCCCAAGATACCTGAGGCAACTTCCCCGTCCCCCTCCTCCATGAAGCTGTCCCTGATCCTCTCCTTCAGAGACCTACATATCCTAAATTTAAGACGCAGAGATATCCTCGGCAAGCTTGTAACGAGCGTTCCAATACAGAGTCGAATCAGAGGCAAAGTGGAAAATACTTGGGTGTCAATAAATCGGATTCTGGCAGCAGTTCTGCCAACTGCGGGCTGGGTGACCTAGGGAAAGTCACAATCCCTCCCTCCTTCTTAGCCTACAAGCCCCAGTTGGGGCAGGGGCTGTGTCTGATGTGTGATTATCTTATAGCTATCCCAGCGCTTAGGACGGAGTTTAATCAATCCCACCATTATCAGGACTCAAGCCCACCACAGCTTGGCCTCGCCTGGCCTCAGGGCCTGCCCAAAGGTCCCCAAATCAGGCCTGCTCCAGTCAATCAGTTAATCATATTTATTGAGCATTTACTGTGTGCACAGCGCTGTACTAAGCACTTGGGAGAGTACAAGATAATAAATGTAACACTATAACAGACGCATTCCCCGCCCACAGTGAGCTTATAGTCTACGCGGGGAGACAGATATTAATATAAATTCCGGATAGGGACAAAAGAGCTGGGGGGCCGGGAGGGCGAGGTGAATAAAGTGAGCAGCTCAGGGTGATGCAAAAGGGCAGAAGGGAGTGGGAGAAGAAGAAAAGAGGGCTTAGTCAGGGAAGGCCTCCTGGAGGAGACGGGTCTTCAATAAGGCTTTGAAGAGGTGGAGAGTAATTGTCAGATGTGAGGAGGGAGGGCGTTCCAGGCCAGAGGCAGGGCATGAGCAAGAGGTTTGAGACTGAGGATCACCTCTAATTCAACACGTCCAAAACAGAACTCATCTTCCCACTCGAACCCTGTCCTCTCCCTGTCTTTCCCATCACTGTACACGATACCACAATCCTCCCTGTCTAACAAGCAGTATGGCCTAGTGGAAAGATGGCAGGCCTGGGAGTCAGAGGACCTGGCTTCTAATACCAGCTCTGCCAAATGCTTGCTGTGCGACAATCACTTAACTTCTCTGTGCCTTTGTTACCTCAACTGAAAAATGGGGAATAAATACCTGTTCTCCCTGCTACTCAAGACTGTGAGTCTCACGTGGGACAGGGACTGTGTCCAATCTGAAAGACATGTATCTACCCCGGCACTTGGAACAGTGCTTGACACCTAGCAAGCGCTTAACAAATACCATTAAAAAAAATAATCCCCAAACCTTGGCATCATCCCCAACTGTATTCAATATCTGACACCAAATCCTGCCGGTTTTACCTTCACGAGATCACTAAAATCCACCCTGTCCTTTCGATTCAAACTCCTCCCACGCTGACCCATACACTTTTGAGAAACAGCGTGGCTCGGGGGAAAGAGCCCGGGTTGGGGAGTCCGAGGTCATGGGTTCGAATCCCAGCTCTGCCACTTGTCAGCTGTGTGACTGTGGGCAAGTCACTTCACTTCTCTGGGCCTCAGTTCCCTCATCTGTCAAATGGGAATGAAGACTGTGAGCCCCACGTGGGACAACCTGATTCCCCTGTGTCTACCCCAGCGCCTAGAACAGTGCTCCGCACATAGTAATCGTCATTAGGCGGGGATTGTCTCTGCTGCCGAACTGTCCATTCCAAGCGCTTAGTGCAGCGCTCTGCACCTAGTAAGCGCTCAATCAATACTACTGAATGAACAGTAAGCAATTAACAAATAGCATAATTATCATCATCTATTGCCGAACGGTCCATTCCAAACGCTTAGTGCAGCGCTCTGCACCTAGTAAGAGCTCAATAAATACTCTGAATGAATGAATAGTATGCAATTAACAAATACCATAATTATCATCATCTATTGCCGAACTGTCCATTCCAAACGCTTAGTGCAGCGCTCTGCACCTAGTAAGCACTCAATAAATACTATTGAATGAATAGTAAGCAATTAACAAATACCATAATTATTATCATCTATTGCCGAACTGTCCATTCCAAGCGTTTAGTGCAGCGCTCTGCACCTAGTAAGCGTTCAATAAATACTATTGAATGAATAGTAAGCAATTAACAAATACCATAATTATTATCATCCATTGCCGAACTGTCCATTCCAAGCGTTTAGTGCAGCGCTCTGCACCTAGTAAGCGTTCGATAAATACTATTGAATGAATAGTAAGCAATTAACAAATCCCATAATTATCATCATCTATTGCCGAACTGTCCATTCCAAGCGCTTAGTGCGGCACTCTGCACCTAGTAAGGGCTCAATAAGTACTATTGAATGAATAGTAAGCAATTAACAAATACCATAATTATTATTATCATCTATTGCCAAACTGTGCATTCCAAGCGCTTAGTGCAGCGCTCTGCACCTAGTAAGGGCTCAATAAATACTACTGAATGAATAGTAAGCAATTAACAAATACCATAATTATTATCATCTATTGCCAAACTGTCCATTCCAAGCGCTTAGTGCAGCGCTCTGCACCTAGTAAACGTTCAATAAATACTATTGAATGAATGAATAATAAGCAATTAACAAATACCATAATTATTATCATCTATTGCCGAACTGTCCATTCCAAGCGTTTAGTGCAGCGCTCTGCACCTAGTAAGCGTTCAATAAATACTATTGAATGAATAGTAAGCAATTAACAAATACCATAATTATTATCATCTATTGCCAAACTGTCCATTCCAAGCGCTTAGTGCAGCGCTCTGCACCTAGTAAACGTTCAATAAATACTATTGAATGAATGAATAATAAGTAATTAACAAATACCATAATTATTATCATCTATTGCCAAACTGTCCATTCCAAGCGCTTAGTCCAGCGCTCTGCACCTGGTAAGCGCTCAATAAATACTACTGAATGAATGAATAGTAAGCAATTAACAAATACCATAATTATTATCATCTATTGCCAAACTGTCCATTCCAAGCGCTTAGTGCAGCACTCTGCACCTAGTAAGCGCTTAATCAATACTACTGAATGAATGACTCCGTCCATCCAATCTGTTGAGCCCCTACTTTGTGCAAAGCACTGCACTAAACACTTAGGAGAGCAGCCTTGCGGCCTAAGAGAGCCCCGGCCTAGGCGTCAGAAGGCCCCGGGTTCTAATCCCGGCTCTGCCACTTGTCAGCTGTGTGACTGTGGGCAAGTCACTTCACTGGGCCTCAGTTACCCCATCTGTCAAATGGGGATGAAGACTGGGAGCCTCAGGTGGGACCACCTGATGACCCCGTATCTCCCCCAGCGCTTAGCACAGTGCTCTGCACAGGGTCGGCGCTTAACAAATACCGACATTATTACGTCTGCTGGGTGGCCTGGGGCAAGTCACTTGGCTGGGCCTCAGTGACCTCATCTGCAAAATGGGGACCAAGGCAGGGACAAGGACTCTGTCCAACCTCATTCATTCCGACGTCCCCCGGCGCTTATAATAATAACGATAATAAAATAGCAATAATTATTGCATTCTAGCAATAGAAAGACATTCTTCTGCCCCCTTACCTTTGACCCCTTTGCCAGCGGCGCCCTTGCCTTTGGGTGGCATGGTGCAGGCGGGCCCGGGAGGCGCCCCCTGCGCATGCGCGTGTAGATGCGGAAGCAGGCGTCCGAGAGCCCCTCCCCCCACCCCCGTCGGGGGCCGTCTTCTGCCTCGGCAGCCAATAGGAAGGAAGGAGGGGGGGGGGGAGGCGGGTGGAGGGCGGCGCATGCGCGAGAGGAGAAGCCCCGCCCACTGAGGCGGCCCGGAGGGTGACGTTTCGGTGGGCGGGGCCAAGGTCTGATGACGCGTCGGACGCTCCCGGGGAGGGGCGGGGAGGGTGAAGCACTAGCAACCAATAAAGGGATGCTGTCATTCATTCATCCATCCATCCATTTATCCATCCATCCATTCATCCATCCATCCATCCATTCATCCATCCATTCACTCATCCATTCAGTCATCCATCCGTCCATCCAGTCATCCATTCATCCATCCATCCATCCATCCATCCATCCATCCATCCATCCATCCATCCATCCATCCATCCATCCATTCACTCATCCATTCATTCATCCATCCATCCATCCATCCATCCATCCATCCATCCATCCATCCATCCATCCATCCATCCATCCATCCATCCATTCATAATAATAATAATAATGTTGGTATTTGTTAAGTGCTTACTATGTGCCAACCACTGTTCTAAGCGCTGGGGTAGATACAGGGTAATCAGGTTGCCCCACATGAGGCTCACAGTCTTAATCCCCATTTTACAGATGAGGTAACTGAGACCCAGAGAAGTGAAGGGACTTGCCCAAAGTCACACAGCCGACAAGTGGCAGAGCCGGGATTCAAACCCATGACCTCTGACTCCCAAACCCGGGCTCTTTCCACTGAGCCATGCTGCTTCTCTCCATTCATTCATTCATCCATCCATCCATCCATCCATCCTTTCATCCATCCATCCATCCATCCATCCATCCATCCATCCATTTATATTAATTAAGTGCTTACTGTGTGCAGAGCACTGTACTAAGCACTTGGGAAAGTACACTACAACAGCGTGGCTTAGTGGAAAGATCCCGGGCTTGGGAGTCAGAGGTCATGGGTTCTAATCCCAGATCCACTGCCTGTCAGCTGTGTGACCTTGGGCAAGTCACTTCACTTCCTCTGTGCCTCAGTTCCCTCACCTCGAAAATGGGGATGAAGACTGTGAGCCCTACGTGGGAACAACCTGATTACCTTGTATGTACCCCAGCACTCAGAACAGTGCTTGGCACATAGTAAGCGCTTAGCCCGTTATTGGGCAGAGATTGTCTCTATCTGTTGCTGAATTGTCCATTCCAAGCGCTTATTACAGTGCTCTGCACATAATAAGCACTCTATAAATACCATTGAATGAATGAATGAACAAATACCAACATTATTATTATTATAAACAGTGACAATCCCTGCCCACAGTGATCCACTTAATAAGGTCTTAGTTGGCGGGGGGGATGTCACAAATTTATCCTCATTTTACAGATGAGAAAACTGAGTCCCAGGGAGATTAAGTGACTCGTCCAAGGTCACATAGGCCAGTGGCGGAGTTTAGGTTAGAATACGGGTCTCCGGGCTACCGGGCCCCTGCTCTCACCCCTAGGCCATGCTGTTTCCTCTGATAAAAGAATATACCTCATTTGATATGGTTGAGATTGGGCAGTTCTGAGAAAATGACAATGGAGAATTTACCCAAGTTGGGGATGTGGCTTGGGACTGGGGTAGTTACTCTTCCTCCTGGGAGGATGAGATGCATTCATTCATTCATTCAATCGTATTTATTGAGCACTTACTGTGTGCAGAGCACTGTACTAAGTGCTTGGGAGAATATAGCAGAATTAGTGGTCATGTTTCCCGCCCATAAAGAGCTTACGGTCTTCCAGGCTGGATATATCTCCTTGAATGGTATTCGAGTGCTTACTGTGTGCAGAACACTGTTCCAAGCACTCCTGGAGACTACGAAACAACAGACAGTAGACATTTTCCCTGCTCTCGAGGAGCTTAAGGTCTAGAGAGGGAGACAGGCTTGAAATAAATTACAATAAATATATATACAATATTATATATATTTATATCATATATATATTATATATACAATATAAATGCCGGGGTCTTAGGTGGGGTGAATCCCCTTGATTCTATTTATTGCTATTGTTCTTGTCTGTCCGTCTCCCCCGATTTATAAAGGGCAGAAAGGGCAGGGACTGTCTCTGTTACCGATTTATACATTCCAAGCGCTTAGTACAGTGGTCTGCACGTAGTAAGAGCTCAATAAATACTATTGAATGAATGAATGAATGAATAACAGCACTTAAAGGGTACAGATCCAAGTACGTAAGCAACGCAGAAGAGAGAAGGAATAGGGAAACTGAGGGCTTAGTCAAGGAAGACGTCTTGCAGAGGCGATTTTAATAAGGGTTTGAAGGTGAAGCAGCAGCACGGTCTTGTGGATAGAGCACGGGCCTGGGAATCAGAAGGTCGTGGGTTCTAATCCTGCCTCCACCTCACTTATCTGCTGGGTAACCTCGGGCAAGTCACTTAACTTCTCTGGGTGTCAGTTCCCTCATCTGTAAAATGGGCATTAAGACCGTGAGCCTTAAGTGAGGCAGCGACTGTGCCCAACCCACTTATCTTCTGAGAAGCAGCGTGGCTCAGTGGAAAGAGCGCGGGCTTGGGAGTCAGAGGTCATGGGTTTGAATCCCAGCTCTGCCACTTCTCGGCTGGGTGACTGTGGGCAAGTCCCTTCACTTCTCTGGGCCTCGGTTACCTCATCTGTAAAATGGGGATGAAGACTGCGAGCTTCTCGTGGGGCAACCTGATTACCCTGTATCTACCCCAGCGCTTAGAACAGTGCTCTGCACAGAGTAAGTGCTTAACAAATACCAACATTATTATTATTATCTTCTATCTACCCCAGCACAGTACCTGTATATAACAAGTGCTTAACAAATACCGTACTAATAATTATTATTAAGGTGGGCAGAGTGATGATCTGTCACATATTAAGTGGGAGGAAGTTCCGGGCCAGAAGGAGAACATGGACCCGGGTTTGGCGACAAGATAGAGGAGACTGCGGTACAGTGAGTAGATTGGTGGTAGAGGAACTAATTGTGGAGGCTGGCTGCAGGAAGGGATCAGTGAGGTAAAATAGCAGGGGTCAAGGTGATTGTGTGCTATAAAGCCTATGGTGAAGAGTTTCTACTGGATGCAGACGTAGTTTGAGAGGTTCTTGAGGAGCAGAGAGATGCTGACGACGTTTGTTTTTTTTTTAAGAAAAATGATTTGGACAAGAGAGTGAAGTAAGACCCGAAGTGGGGAGAGAGGTGAGGTAGGGAGGCCAGCAAGGAGGCCGACGCAGTAATAATAATAACGTTGGCATTTGTTAAGCGCTTACTATGTGCAAAGCACTGTTCTAAGCACCGGGGGATACAGGGTGATCAGATTGTCCCACGTGGGGCTCACAGTCTTAATCCCCGTTTTACAGATGAGGTATCTGAGGCACAGAGAAGTTAAGTGACTTGCCCAAAGTCACACAGCTAGCAAGCGGCAGAGCAGGGATTCAAACCCATGACCTACGACTCCCAAGCCCAGGCTCTTTCCACGGAGCCCCGCTGCAGTAGGCTAGGAAGGGGATGGTAAGTGCTCGGATCAACTTAGCTGCCATGGAAGGGCAGGAGCAAAATCCAGCCAACCCCTTTTACTGTAGGGTCAAAGAAGTAATAACTGACTTCTGTGCTTGCCTCAGTGAGATGGTCCTGCTTCAGTGAACACTCTTGGATGAAACAGCGAAGACACTATTTTAAAAAACATTTTATTTTAAGAAGACACAAACAGCTGTAGCATTTGAGAGAATACATTTCGATCGCTGATAGCATTTCAATTAGGGATTTATTTTTTTTTTAGAAAAAAGAAGTCTGAGAAATACATCTGTGATTTCTTTACTGCAACAGTGCTTATGCCACGGGGAAACGTCCCAGCCCAGAGGAGTCCTGCTGTCTGATGCCTCTTGAAGTCCATCAGCCTTCTGGTTCCGGCCACACAGCACATCTTTGGGACCCTGTCTTCTCTTTGCCTTCCAGCCTACGAAATTGGTCTGCAAATACCTGGGTTACTTTTTGGACTAGTTTCCTTTTCATTTTTCTTTAGTGCATTGTCGGCACTGGGTAAAGGTTAAATTATAAAGTGCTGATAAAAATGATCTCCCATCCTAATGTTGATCTGTAGGACTTGCTAGTCCTCTGTACTCACTTTGTCTTGCTGTTTCGTCTATCGACGTCGACGGTATTTATCGAGCGCTTATTACGTGCAGGGCACTGTACTAAGCACTTGGGAGAGTACACTACAGTAGGGTTGGCAGACACATTCCCTGCCCAGGGCACAACGCTGTAGACATGCTTCCTTTCCTGACTCGGGAAAGGGAACCTGAATAAAAGGCAATAAAAGGCAAAGGGCAGAAGAAAACCATTTGGGGATGGTCTTCAAATGTAGGAATTTAGATAGCTTAATTTCACTTATGCCCAGCCTTAAATTTACATCCATTCTTTAAAATAAAATTTAAATCAATCTATCAATGGTATGTATTGAGCACTTACTATGTGCAGAGCACTCTACTAAGCACTGGGGAGAACGCTACAGAAGTAGCAGGCACGTTCCCTGCCCATGACGAGCTTACAGTCTTGGGGTGGGGGGGGGGGACTTAAAAAACTCAGAAATCCCCCAAACATTATAGGTAAGTGAACAAAAGTCAAAGAAGCACCAGAAAAGATATCTAGAAAGGCTCAGACATTTTGATGTGTCCAATATCCCTTAAGAGGCAACAAGAAGAATGAAAACACCCTGAAGAGCCAAGGTAAAACCCATCCCCAAAACACGTTTGAAAGATATACTTGAAAAAGTTGCTTCAAAAAAAAGGGGACCAGGATTGGGAACAAAACGAGAAAGCGCTTTTGGATCGGCTCGTGCCTGGAAGGAAAGAGTCTAACGCGTTACAATATATTCTTTAAAAGTCCTACTACCCACAGATACTTGATGCGCTCCTCCCTCCCTGTTGCTTTCTCTCAAATGAAATTTGTAAACGAGAGGAGGTTTTAGACAAAGCAAGGCGGGGGTGTCCGTGTCCAGGGTGGAGTTGCCAGATGTCACCCTTGGAGGTGGGGAATGACACCCAACACCCTTGGATGTGGTGGTCCTCATCACCGACAAGAGTCGGTGCCCAATTCCCAGAGCCTCTAGGATGAGAGGGAGGAGGAAGGCATAGGAGGAAGAGCCAAAGCCTCCAGAAGCCAGATGATTTCGGTCACCAGGCCCCGAGAAGCAGAGGAGGATGCTGGCAGTCATGACTCTCTCGAGAGGAAGAGCCTAACCAAGAACTTCCGAAACTGAACTTTCTGCCAAAGGCCAAAATCCAAGACGTCGCCGGGGGTTTGATGAGACTCGTCTACAGCCTTCCCAAGCCTTTCATCCATATGGGAATGAACGACTGGGCTTCCACAGAGCATATCAAAACCTCAAGGCTCTGGGAGGGAGGACCAAGGAGGAAGAGTTTGTATAGTGCTCAGGCCACCATTTGAACCAAGTTGACACAACGACAGGGGAAAGGCAGAAGGTAAAAATCCATGACTTTCTGGAATGTTTATATGCGACTGCAAAGAGTGTCAGGAAAGAAGCCAGAGGGATTGGGAACCTCAGTTCCAGGCTACAGGTGAGTTGTGACTGGAATAACGGGCTCCTGGTGGAACCGGCCTACATCACTGGACTGCAGAACTAGAAGGGTGAGGGTTGTTCAAAAAAAAACAAAACAGAGAGGAGATGGTGCCTTTGGCATCAGTTATAAACACTTGTACCCTAGGAAACGGAAGGTCAGTAGCCAGAGACTCTCTGGGTCAAAGTGAAAGGAAAAAAAGAAAACAAAAAGGGAAATAACGGAAGTCATCTGATGGTGCTCCAAACCAAGAGAATGTGGTGGGGGCTGCCTTTTTCTTGGTTCACTTACCAAAATGGCCTTTGGTCAGGATCCAGTTGCGAGGGAATCTCTAACTACTCTAAGCCCTGAGAAAAAAACCAATTAATTATAATAATAACTGTGGTATTTGTTAAATGCTTACTATGTGCCAGGTCTGCCCAGCACTTAGAACAGCGCTTGGCACATAGTAAGAGCGTAACAAGTACCATAATAATAATTACAAAGCACTGGTGTGGGTACAAGCAAATTGGGTTGGTCAAAGTCCCTGTCCCACATGGGGCTCACAGTCTTAATCTCCATTTTACTGATGAGGTACCTGGGGCCCAGAGAAGTGAAGTGACTTGCTCAAACCCAGAGAAGTGAAGTGACTTGCTCAAGGTCACACTGCAGACATGAGGCGGAGCCGGAATTAAAACCCAGATCCTTCCGACTCCCGGGCCTGTGGTCGATCCACTGGACCATGCTGCATCTTAAGAAGCAACTGATCATCATTTGAGCAAAATTTCCTCAGAGTCCAATTAATCACCTATGGCAGATATCTCTTATTGGTGTCTTAATAACAGAGGAAAACTGGTTTACTTAAAACCTTAGTAGAAAGGACCACAGGACGATCATACTTAGGATTTTACGGACAGAAGTAGGCTTGATTGCAAGATGGAGAATTCAGAAAAGGAGATTGGCAAGGAGGGCAAGATGGGAAAGAAAACTGAGGATGTTCTTTAAGCAGGGCCTTCGGCAGGCAGGGGTTAACCGTGCCAGTGCATAAGAACGGCAACTAGGCACCGCATTGGGAAATCCAGAACTCTAAAGAGCCAACGGGAATGCCCGAGAACGAGAAGACATCACCTCAGAGCCACTAGCCAGTGTTTTTGAGATGTCGTCAAGGACAGGGGATCTCCCTGAGGATTGGGAATGGGCAACTATGGTGAATGGTTTTTACAAAGAGTGAGTTGAAATGGGTTGGTAATTCTGGGGAGGTACAAGAACCAATTAGGAAACAGTCAATTGGCAGCTACCTTAATTGAGTACAAGGTACCGCGAAGCACCGAAAAGGCTTTGGGAAGAGCAAAAATTGTCCCAGATCAATTGAATTTCCTCCTATGGTAGTGACAGACGATGCAGACAGGGGAGAAGAGTTGTAATCTACTTGGGCTTGTGAATGGTCTCTGATTGTCTCCCACGACATCCTCCTCCACAAGATAAGGGTGGAGGGCAGGTCACCCTCAAAAGGTGACTATCCGTGGTTTGCCCTCCTCCTGGGGGATGCATCAAATTGTCTTCTCCAGGGACCAGTCCTAGAACCGGATCAAATCCCCACTGAAGGATTTGAGTAGAATCATCGAGTTGGCAAATAACACTTATATTGAGCAAAGCGGCTAAAATCCTTCAGGAGACCAGAATAAAAACCCAAAGTGACTTTGATATATAGAGAACGGATCCAGGAAAATCGGAATGATGTTCAAAGGGACACTCTGGGACACAGTGCCCCCACAAGCTGAATGGGAACCAGCATGGAGTACTAATATTTTAAAAGCCAGCCCGCCGCTGGGATGTACATTTAGGAATACAGCATGCAAGAGTCAGAATGGAAATACCTTCTTTTCTACCTGGCATTGACCAGACTCTTACAAGAGAGTGCCATGACCAGTTTGGACCCCGCATTTTAAAAAGGATGTAGAGAAACCAGAGAGGATCCTTAAGAGTGCTTCCCAATGAAAGAATCAACTTCTTTTTTCAGAAGAGGGAACTGCAGGGGTGAAACAGTATACCATGCAACTTAACTTCTGCGTCTGTGACAGCTAAATATGACACTCTAGTCAAGTTTGGAAAAGAATTAAGAGTACAGCATGCACGAAGCTGTTTACTTGAAGCTTGACGTTTTACTAATGACCTTAAATTTGTACAGACAGTTTAGTCCCACTCAAAAATACGGGCCTCGTGCTCCACTATAAGACAGCCGAGCTCTGTTCGACCAACTTCATTGCTCTAGTTTCTCGCTAAAATGCTTCATGGGAGGGAGCGCTTACAAGTGGGCTGAGAGCTTAGTGTACAGATCTTTGGAAAGGGGTCTGCTCTTCCTCTGGGTCTGGGAATCTGCCTTTCGGCGGAAGCCCCAATAACCTCCATCGGTCGGAGAGGTGGGTGGTCTTCAGGTAGCTCCTCGCTGGTGGGTTCAGCTCAACGTTCGTACGGGCCGGGGAGGGAAGGCAGTTGGACTGGATGCTACCCCAGCTCCGCCTCACAAAAGTCACCAGGGACGTGAGACGGACGCCAAGCCTGCTTTAGAACCCTGGCTCCCTCCAGAATGCCATTACCAAGAGCATCGTTATAAAGATATCCTTGGATCAAGGACCTGAACTCAGGCTCCATTTTTGCTACTTTTAGTCGCGAGTGGGAGAGGAGCCGGGGAAACTTTCCTGGTGTGTGTAATTACTTAAAAGGCACTTTTATCATTAGCCTAACTATTTTTTCCCCTTAACTTTGAAATTCTATTTTCCTGCCCTCGACCTTGTTAGAGTTTTAAAAATAAAATAAGTTGGCTATTTTTGCCACAACTATGTTCACTTTGGGGTAATGGGGTTTGCAGCCCACTTCACCATTTGCCATTTCAGTAGGGTTGGGGTTAGATTCGAGATGACCAAAACTAATTTTCACTCCTTCCTGGAGCACGCCGACCCTCTAGAATCAGAATGGCCAAGTATTTGGCAATCTAACTGGACCCAGAATGCTTGAGGGATGGAATTTGCAGTGGTTTAGACCCCTTAGGGGATCTGGGGAGCTGTCAGTCAATCAGTGGTATTTATTGAGCCCTTACTGTGTGCACCGCACCGTACTAAGTATTTGGAAAAGTACACTTCAACAGAGCTGCTGGACAAAGCTGTGAGCTCGTTGTGGGCAGGGAATGTGTACCAGTTCTAGTGTACTCTCCCAAGTGCTCAGTACAGTGCTCTGCACACAGTAAGTGCTCAGTAAATATGACTGACTGACAGAAAAAACCCCTGCCCACAAGGAATTTACAATCTACTCTATCACCCTAGAGAACTCTGAACATGCGCCGAAGGAAATGTTGATTTTTTTGTGAGCATTTCCAGTTACCCTTTAGGATTACCACCCCCATGAGCCATTGCATGACCTGAGTCCACACTCCCTTCATCCTTCTTTATTTCCATTCAATCGATCAATCATATTTATTCAGCACTTACCGTTTGCAGGGCTCTGTACTAAGCGCTTGGGAAAGTTCAACACAACAATAAAACACACATTCACTGCCCTCAATACCTGACTGCCCGAGTCTATATTTAGGATGGGAACCAAAAAAAAAAAAAAAATGAAGAACCATGAATTTTCAGGTCTTCCCTGATCAATTCGGGTTCTAAGGTCTCCTTAACAGTGGCAGTATCATACTTGATTCTCACTCCCTTCTTCTTTCGACTCTGGTTAAGACATTATTTATTACCACAAATTATGCCAAAATCCAGATTGCTCTCCGGCTTGGTCCCTCTCTAGTCGGTAGGTTTATCTGCAGGGCGGAACTGTGAATTTAGAGGCGCTCAGGAACATTTTCAGTGTTCAAAATTCCACGAGGAATTTCATTTAGCCTCATTTCCATCTCCATATTGATTATTCAGAAATGAGTTAGCCAGCCTATGGGTTATTCTGTTTCTTGGCTTTTCTTTCTTCCCCTTGGGTTCGGCCTTTGCCCGTTTCCACGGCTTATTTAACACCCCCAAAGATACAGATTTGAAATTTAAATCGGGCAGTTTTATTTCTTTTCAGAACTGCTTATACAGGTGAGCAAGGAAAGGTGAAAGAGGGAAAAAGGAAAGTGAAAGTATTGTAGTGGCTAAAATGAGATTTGGGGGTTATCTGCAAATTTCATTTATACACGGTCTTTCTTTCCTCCCTTAGGTTACATATTTGAGTAGGCAATAGGACCAGAATGATAAAAAAAAAAGACCCATAGGTCTGTGGGTTTTTTTTTTTTTCAAAGAACCCTTGGTCTTTACTTGAAACAAACCGCCTTAATTTACCTTTCCCTATCGTTTGCCAAATGGAATCCCCTTAACCCAGTAAGAAGTGAATGGCGGCTAAAAGTCAGATTACCTCTTCTTTCATTACATCCTTCTTCCCCTGGCTCCCTGTAAGTTACCTTCTCGTTAAGTTTCCTAGGGATTGCAGGGAAATGTGGAGGGAAGCCCAGCCATAAGATACCTGCACGAGGCTGGTTAGATGCAAACAGATCGGGGTGGGGAGGGGGAGAGACGGACCGTGGCTCGCAGCACAAGTTGGGGGGGGGGGTCTCTGGATGGTTGCTGGGACAACCGATCATGGGCGACTCTTGTCCTGCCGCCCGCAAGCTAGGTCAGGATCTGCTCGCTGTCTGGCCGGATAGTGGTCCGGCCCTGGAGGTCTTTACTCAGGCCAGACTGGGCCTCGGATTTCTGCCCCTGCATATCCTCCCTTTGCCTTGAGGCTGTTTTGGAAGCTTGACGGTCACTGAGTATTCTGGGAGATTTATCCTTTCCCCCAGTCCCCTCTCCCTCCAAAGGTTTTGATTCTGATTGCAGAGAGGAAAAGGGGGCGGGAATTTGGGTGGGGGCCTGGACAGGCTTCCAAGAGCTAACCGGGCGCGAAGCCACCTTTTAGGGTCTTTTCAGCTCTGACCGGAAATCTTAAATCTTGCCCGCGTCCTGCGATGAGCAAGCTGGGAGTTCAGGCCAAGAGCCCGTCACCCGCAGGAAGCTGGTACCTGTGGTACCTTTCCCTTCCTCCATCCAGGTTAAATGAGGCGAGCTAACCCTACCGCTCCCCCCTTCTCCGTAGCATGGAAGTCCTGCCTGGCTTTCCTGTTCGTTGGGCTGATAACGGGGCAAGAGGGCGGTCCCCCAGTGGAAAGGATTAAGGCCCACTGTTCTCCCGAACAAGAGCAGAAAGACGTCTCGAAAATGCAGCATTTTCAGGGGCGGAACCAGCGGATAAGCTGGATTTTGGCGGAGAGAGTAACCAGCAGGAGCCTCCCAGACCCGGCCCCCCGAGTTCCCTTGGGCAGTTCTGTGTGAACTCTGCTTGAGCTCAGCTCTCCCACAGCAATCCCCTGGCACAAGACGGTCAGAAGATTTGCTTGAACTCTTCACCCTGATCTCCGTTTAGAAAACAAACAAAAAGGGATACAAAGTGGAAGGAAAGAGCAACATCCCACGTTTTGATTTTAAAAAGCCATCAAAAGTACCACATGCTGAAGTAGTTCGACATCTCCAAACCCGTTTCCCCGGGGGGAAGATTCAAACTGCGGCCGAAAGAGGAGGCGGGCCCTCTCCGTGGCCCTGTGCCGAGCAGGGGGCGGCGAGGCCTTGCTGGCAAAGCGCCGGGGCAGGTGCGCGAACCAGCCGGAAGGCTCAGCAGAATCGTCCCGAGGCCGTAGGCCTCACGACCCTTCCTCCCAGCCCCCCAACCGCTCTCGGCCCCGTCCCCGTCCCCGGCTAGAACCGGCCCCGCCGGAAACGAGGTCTGGGCCGCCGGCCTCCAAAATGGCCACTCGGTTTAGGGGACTTGGATTCAGTGCGCTCCGTCAGTGACAAAATCAAAACCAGAGGAGGATTCCCGGCGGTTAACCGAGAGAAGTGGGCGAACGAAGCTGCCGCGTGCCTGAAGGGGACGGGAGCTTCCGTCCGCCTCAGCTCCGGACGAGGCGACCTCGTCCACCCGGCCCAGAAGCGATCACCATCCCACCGCCGGTCGTTGCCATTCCGTTCTTTCTGCCGATCCTTCCTGAAGCCCTTCTTTCCGAGCAGCCGAATTCCACGCCGTCAGGGCTGGCTCTTGGGAGGATCCGTACCGTCCAGATCCACGGCAAACTCGGTTATAACTCTCCGTGCCAGCGGGTTGGTGGTCTTGAGCAGTTCCGCGGCGGAAGGGCGGGACCCCAGGCTCGGCTTGCTCCCTTTCTTTTGCAGGAGGGCCTTGAAGTCTTCGTTCCTGCTGGACGGTTTGGTGGGACCGCCGCAGCCGGACCCCACGGCAGCGGGGGCCTCGCCGGTCGGAGAGCCGGCGGTGGTCTTCACGGGGGAAGGGGAGCTCTGTCTGCCGCTGCCAAAGGCGTCGCTGGGCTCCTTCCACCCAAGCAACTTCCTTTTGGACCTAAAGAAGCAATGTAAGAAAGAAGAACTTGCATTGATGGAGGATGTGGAAGTGCAAGATGATATGGCTTAGCGGAGAGAGCACGGGCCTGGGAGTCAGAAGGACCTGGGTTCTGATCCCGGCTCTGCCACTTGTCTGCTGTGTGACCTTAGGCAAGTCACTTCACTTCTCTGGGCCTCAGTTCCCTCATCTGTAATGTGGGGATTAAGAGAAGGAGGCCCAGGTGGGACAGGGACTGTGTCCAACCTGATTAATTTGTATCTCCCTCAGAGCTTAGAACAGTGCTTGGCACAAAGTAAGCAACCCGATTTGCCTATATCCACCCAGCACTTAGTACAGTGCCTGGCACATAGTAAGCGCGCGCTTAAAAAATACCAGAACTGTTATTATTATTATTAACAAGTATCCTAATTATTATTCTTATTATTTGGCACCTGTCGGGGGAGGGGTTCCTCAAGCATCATTCCCCATCTATCCCACCTTTCACGAACCCGCCCCCCAGAGTGTGAGCTTGTTGTGGGCAGAGACTGTCTCTCTTTATTGCTGTATTGTAATAATAATAACGTTGGTATTTGTTAAGCGCTTACTATGTGCCGAGCGCTGGGGTAGATACAGGGTCATCAGGTTGTCCCACGTGTGGCTCAGTCTTCATCCCCATTTTACAGAGGAGGGAACTGAGGCACAGAGAAGTGAAGTGACCTGCCCACAGTCACACAGCTGACAAGTGGCAGAGTACTTTCCCAAATGTTTAGTACAGTGCTCTGCACACAGGATGAGCTCAATAAATACGAGTCAATGAAATCCGACTGAATGATCTCTTACTCATGCCCTCCTCTGCCTGGAAACCTTCCCCTCAACCCCACTGCCCTCCAAACCCCCCAGGCAGGACACTGGTCTTCCTACCTTCAAGGTAATGTTGGTATTTGTTAAGCGCTTACTATGTGCAGAGCGCTGTTCTAAGCGCTGGGGTAGATACAGGGCCATCAGGTCGTCCCACGTGAGGCTCACAGTTAATCCCCATTTTGCAGATGAGGTCACTGAGGCCCAGAGAAGTGAAGTGACTTGCCCACAGTCACCCAGCTGACAAGGGGTAGAGGCAGATTTCGAACCCATGACCTCCGACTCCCCAGCCCGGGCTCTTGCCAGTGAGCTTTTGAAATCACACCCCCTCCAGAAGGCCTTCCCTGATTAATTTTCCCATTAATGCCTCTAACTCCTATTATTTATAAAGATCTCCTAGAGTTGATGTGTTGGGTAATTGCCATCTCACTAATTTAAAGTGCTACGTAAGGAATTCTTAGTTTTAATGAAACCTAGATTTGACTTAATTTGAAAATATGTAGTAGACTAGAAAATGAGCTTTCCTTTTTTTAATGGTATTTGTAAGGCACTTATTATGTGCCGGTTACTGTACTAAGTTCTGGGGGAGAAACAAGATCATCGGGTTGGGCACAGTTCCTGTCCCACATAATAACAATAATAATAATAATGTTGGTATTTGTCAAGCGCTTACTACGTGCAGAGCACTGTTCTAAGCGCTGGGGGAGATACAAGGTCATCAGGTCGTCCCTCGTGAGGCTCACAGTTAATCCCCATTTTACAGATGAGGTCACCGAGGCCCAGAGAAGGTAAGGGACTCGCCCACAGTCACTCAGCTGACAAGTGGCAGAGCCGGGAGTCGAACCCATGACCCCTGACTCCAAAGCCCAGACTCTTTCCACTGAGCCATGCTGCTTCCCCATGCTGCTTCCCACAAGGGGCTCACAGTCTTCATCCCCATTTTACGGATGAGGTGACTGAGGCACAGAGAAGTAAAGTGACTCGTCCAAAGCCATACAGCTGACAAGTGGCAGAACCAGGATGAGCTCCCACGACCTCGGACTCCCAAGCCCGTGCTCTTTCCGCTAAGCCACACTGCTTCTCTATCTCTTGTATGTTGAGACAGAGACACCAAAGTTACCTACACACAGACACATACACACACATTTCCAAAGTCCCCAGTGTGCTCAAATTTAAGTGTGAATTCTCAGGCAATAGGCGTAATAATAATAATATTTGTTAAGCATTTACCATGTATCAACCACTAAGTGCTGTACCAAGCGCTGTGATACCCGATAATCAGAACTCGCATGGGGCTCGCAGGCACTCCTGCCCTGGGACTGTTTATAAGGGAAGCAGTCTGGCCTGGTGGATAGAGCACAGGCCTGGGAATCAGAAGGACCTGGGTTCTAATCCCTGATCTACCCCGTGTCTGCTGTGCGATCTCGGGTGAGTCACTTAACTTCTCTAGGCCTCAATTACCTCATTTGGGGATTAAGAGTGTGTGGGACAGAGACTAACGTTTATAATAATGCTGGTAATTGTTAAGCGCTTCCTATGTGCAGAGCACTGTTCTAAGCGCTGGGGTAGATACAGGGTCATCAGGCTGTCCCACGTGGGGCTCAGTTTTAATCCCCATTTCACAGATGAGGTCACCGAGGCCCAGAGAAGTTAAGTGACTTGCCCACAGTCACAAAGCTGACAAGTGGCGGAGCCGGGATTCGAACCCATGACCTCTGACTCCCAAGCCCGGGCTCTTTGATCTACCCCAGTACCCCAGTGCTCAGAACAGTGCTTGGCCTATAGTAAGTGCTTAACAAGTACCATTATTATTATATCTAATGTCTGCCTGCAATGACGGCGAACTAGAATAGGTGGGAGAGAAAAAGGCACCAAGCAGGACCTCTCACCATTAGAATTATGAATTTGACTCTCCGTGCCTCTTACAGTTGACTTAAGGAGTGGCAGTTGAGTAGATAAAAAAAGGGAGGCAAGATCCTTAAAGACAGAGATCATGTCTATCAGCTCTACTCTCAGTCATATTTACTGAGCACTTACTGTTCGCTGAGCACTGTATAAAACACTTGGGAGAGTACACTGCAACAATCAACAGACACATTCCCTCTCCACAGCTAATTTACCATCTAGAGGGAGCTTATAGTACTTCTTCAAACACTTAGTATGGTGCTCTGCCCACAGTAAGCCATCGATAAATACCAGGGACTGATTAACGATGAACAAAACCATTGACAAAATCTCGTCATACCTGTGAATAACCGTAAATAAGTCTTCCGTCGTGCGGGACGTCAAAAATACTTCATCATCATCTTCAGCTATAGATTCGGCTGTTTTGTCGCTGGCAAAAGTTTTCTCCTCAGCAGTCAGCTCCGAGGGAGCTCCTGGACGTAGGAGACGAAAGCAGAGATTGTCATAGCCCCTCCGAATCACTTTTTTCAAAAAATGGTATTTGTTAAGCGCTTACTATGTGCCAGGCCCTGTGCTAAGCACTGGGGAAGATACCAGATAATCAGGTTGGACCCAATCCATGTCACATGTGGGGCTCACAGTCTTAATTCCCTTTTTGCAGATGAGGTAACTGAGGCCCAGAGAAGTGAAGCGACTTGCCCAAGGTCACAAAACAGACAGGTGGAAGAGCTGGAATTAAAACCCAGGTCCTCTAATTCCCAAGCTCAGGCTCTTTTCACCAGCCAAACGTGCAAAGACTAAGATGAAGACTCTATCCTGGACACAGTCTGGGGGAGACAAAGTACCCAGCATCAGAAGATCACAGCAAAACTCTTGGTCAAAGTAATCGTTAACATCCCTACTTGGTCAGTGAAAAACACGGGGCTGAGCATCAGGAGCCCTGGATTCTAATCCCAGTTCCTCCACTTGCCTGCTTTGAGTCCGTGAGGAAGTCAGTTAACTGCTCTGTGCCTCAGTTTTCTCATCTGTAAAATGCGGATTAAATCCTTGCTCTCCTACCCTCTTTCGACTGAGAGTCCCATGTGGGACAGGGACTGTGTCTGATCTGACGCAGATCTGAGCGCTCAGCACTGTGTTTGTGTTTACCATAAGCACTCGATAAATACTACAATAAGGATAATGATAATTCCTCCTAGGGTTTATTTCTCAAGTCCTTAATCATCATTTTCATTGGTGTCTTCTAAAGTTCTCTCGGTTCTCTTACTCAACTGTTCTGGAGTCTGGAAGTAAACACAACGGTCTCGAGCCCTGCCTCCATGCCCATTAACTTTCACTCACCACCGGTAGAGTGTGAGAGGCTCACATCTTTTTCTTTATGTACGGCAGAAAAGAAAGGTAGGCAAAATTAAAATCCTCTATGTAAAAAATATGATCATAAGCACATTTTTCCCATTAAAACCTCTATCTCCTGTTTTTTATAAAAGATCTCCGGGAGCTGACTGCGTTGTGTAACCCCCATCTCTCTAACTAAAAACTCAACCTAGGGCATACTTAAGTTTAATAAACCCCAGATCTGACTTCTTGAATTTGAAAAGATGCAGGGTAAAATCAGCTTTCCTGTCGTTTTTGTTTACCCGAGTTGAGAGGAGGGCTGGAGAGGGAGGCCGGATTCCCACCGAGGGAATTTCTGGCATCGGCTCCCATCGGGGTGGTGGGGCTTGGAATTTGGGTGGAGGAGAAATGGGTGTGATGAGAAGAAGCGGCGTGGCCTGATGCTAGAGCACGGGCCCGGGAGTCAGAAGGTCATGGGTTCCATCCCAGCTCTGCCCCTTGTCTACTGCGTGACCTTAGGCAAATCACTTCACTCTCCCGTGCCTCAGTTCCCTCATCTGTAAAATGGGGTTTGGGACCGTGAGCCCCCCGTGGGACAGAAGCGGAGTCCAAGCCGATTGGCTTATGTCGGTACGGTGCCTATCACATAGTAAGCGTTTAAAAAATACACAATTATTATTATTACAGGCGTTCTTTAAAGCAGCGATGATGGAGGGAGGCTCTCCGGCTCACCTGGGAGGCCGGGTCCTTCTCCGCTGCCATCCCGTGGGACTGAACTCTCCCCCTTACCACCGGGTGAAGGGACGTCGTCGCTGCCCGGGGAGGAGCCGGCATCCCGGTTCAGGGTGATGATGGGACTGGGAGTCAGCCGTGGGTCCGCCGCCCCGGGCCAGGCGGGAGAAGGGACGGCCGGCAGGTAAAGGACGCTGGGCTTTTTGGGGACCGGTGGGGGGATCTTACTCCTCCTCTTCTCGGCCTCTCCCACGCTCTGGAGGTTGATCCTGTCGGGCAAGGGTCTCCCCTTGGGGCCCGGCTCATCTTCCCGCCCGCCAGGCCCCGGGAAGAACGTGCCAGGAGAGCCGGAGGGAGGGGACAGGGTGGCCGACGAAGGCGAAGGCGACTCGGCCGGGCCCTTGCCGTCCGGGGACGAGGGGGACTTTGGCTTCCGCACGACCGTGTAGATGTCCTGAGGGGAAGGCCTCTCCTGCCCGGCGACCTGGCCGGGGGTCCGCGGGGAGGTGGGAGAGGCCCACGGGGACTCCTCGGGGACCGGAGGGGGCTTGTGAGCCAGGCCGGGGGGCCTCTTGGCCACGGGAGGCTTCTCCGCCACGGGAGGCTTCACCTTCTTCTCGGGGAGGGCGAAGCCTTCCACCGTGGGCTCCTCGGACGGGTCCGGGCTGGCCGCGCTGCCGTCTTCGGGCTCGGACCTGCCGAAGGAGCGCAGGCGGACCGAGCGCAGGTCAGACTGAGTGACCACGGGCATGACGGGCTGGTTGGGGCCGGCCTTCTGGGCCAGCTTGGCCCCGAAGGTCGAGTCCGAGTGGTGCCGGCTCACCCTGGTCTTGCCCCGAAAGGTGACCTTCACCCCCGACGGGTCCGGGTGGGCCGGGGGGATCGGCGAGAGGTCAAAGGTCAACAGCGACTTGGGACTCCGCTCCATCGGGGAGGTCGGGGGCAGGGACGATTTCCTCTCTGGGATCTTCGGACGTGTCCGGGCCCCCCCGCCGCCCCCCGGGTGGGACGGGTGGCCCGGGATCGAGGACGTGGGCACGGTGGGTGTCGGCGTCTCCGACTGGCTGGAGTAGCCGCTGGACGGCGACATCAGACCCGTCGGCCTCCCCGGGGAAGACGGCCCCCGGGCCTCCGCCTCGGCGGACAGCTGGGAGGGAGTGGTGGCGCGGGACGTGGAAGGGGAGGTCAGCGATTCGGAGCTCCCCCGGGCCGGCGCGCACTCCAAAACGGTGGTCCCCGTAGCCGTGCTGGAACTCGACAGGGACCGGTAGGGATCAGAGGCCTTCCAGTCCGAGAGGTACCAGTGGGGAGAGAAGTGGGAGCCCTCGGGGTCTCTGGGCGAGAGGGCTGCAGGGGAGTGGCCCTGGGCATCTGAGGGGAGGAAATGATGCCCTCGGTGGGGGTGGGGGTGGTCTAGGGGGATGCAAAGGCTCCGGGGCCTCTGGTCCTTGGACGGGGCCGGCTCGTCTTTCACCAGGGAGACGCTACGCGTCGGCGGCGAAGGTTTCTTTTTGGCCTTCTTGAGGGAGATGCTCTTGGACCTCCTCCGGCTGAGCTGGGCCTCCCGCTCGGGGCCCAGCGCGGAGACGTTGTCCGTGCTGGCGCTGCCGTCCGAACCGGCCTCGGGGTAGCTCAGGGCCGAGTTCTCGCTGCTCCTCCGGTCATCTCCACCGCCCGCGTCCCCCGAGCACGCCGACACCGACAGCGACCGCTCCCGGAATCTACAGGCGCTCGGCTCCGGCTCCGGCCTCGACGGGTCCGGTGCTCCCGGGGCGCTTCCAGGCGGGGGGCCCAGTTTGGGGCCCTCGGGCTCGCGGCCCCTCGCAAGGGGAGAGGCCGGGCAAGGGGCCGACCCTCCGCTCCTCGCCCGGTCATCCTGAGCGTCGAAAAAGGAACCCGGCCCGTCGCAGTCCACTGGCGGGAGCACGTTGGCGGACGGAGAGAGCCGAGGGTCGCACGGCGAGGAGCACTGGGCCTCTCCGCTACCCGGGAGGCCCCGGCCGGGGCTGGAAGGGGTCGGGTGGTTGAAGGAACCGCCCTGCCAAGGTGGGGAGAACGTAGAGTCCTTCGGTCCGTTGCAGGAGGCCGGCACGTTGTAGAGCACGCTCTCCATGCTGGGGGAGCTGGGGCCGCAGCAGGTCTGGATGCTATCCCCGAGGTCACTGAGCGTCTTTCTCAGAGCCGGAGGGAGAGACCTGGAGGGACAAGTCTGACCGCATGAGTTTCTTCCTTTCCCCGCCTCCGGAGCCCAATTACGCGAGGCAGAGTCCACGACGGGGGAGTGTGGATGATGGGACGCGGGGCCGTTGCTATGACCTGGAGGAGGAAAGGGAAGGGGGACGTTAGCTCCCGGAGCCTGGAGTTCCCTGCCGGCCCGGCAGAGCCGTAGCCCCGGGTTCGGGGCTCCGGGGCTCCGGTCGAACAGCTTCTCGTCCGCCGGCCAGCCCAAGCTGGAAGAAAGGGACCCATCGGTTTTAGCGATACCAAGGGACTTGGGCCACCCAGTACCAGAGGACAAGAAAACATCCCAAGGCCCACATTCCCCGCAAGGTTTTTCTAGGAGGTTTAAGTGATTGCTTCATTCTCTGGAACGCTGTCACCCGGTAGATTAAATTAGGGGCTTTTGCAGCATTTTCACAAGGAGTCTGAAACTAAAAGACTTGAAAACGAGGATGTCTTGTCTCTGAGGATGAGATCAAAAGTTCAGAAACAAGACAGAGAGAACTGTACGACTCCGCTGCTCAGATCCGGGCACCAAGGTTACTTCTCTAAGAGTTTGGTGGCAGTTTGAAAGTTTTAAAGCAGCATACAATGACTCTTTCTCATGTAAAAAGATAGGGACCCACCACTTACGCTGAAAACAGACAACGACGCATAACGAGTCCTACATTTTTCCAGGACCCGATAATTTTGTGAAATATTTAAATAAATACTTTCAAAAAACGTATTTGAAAAGAGAAAGTGAAAAGAGGGTAGAGGGAATCATTTCTCTCCAACCCAAAACAAAGGCGTTAAACTTATTCGTCTCCATGAGAGAGGTGCCTCTAATTCAGTAACGATTTTATGATAGTGTATTATGTCATTTAAACATTCGTTCGAGGAAAAAATAAATCAGCTGTCCCGGTAAAGAAAGAAAGCCCTTCACATTTTAAATCCAAATCGTGTTCTTTTCACAGAGGAAACTTTGCTTCCTCCGGTATTTGGGATTGGAAATCCACGGACCCTAGGTTGACACCATTTGAAGGGAAAGGCCCCCTGAGGTTTCTGGTGGACTTCTCGCGATCGGGTTTGGAGGCCATCTGCCGCTTTATCATTTCCGGTAAGTGTCCTACCGACCCCTCCAAGACCGCCAATGGCCCATCTCCGGAGACCATCTCACAAGGGTTCCGTGGCTGTCCCCCACAGCCAGACCCTCTCACAGCAGGAGCGGGGTGAGGGGCAGGGAGGGGGTCGGCGATGGTGTCGTCACCTTGGTCTCGCAGAGAAAGGCTAGGAAATCCGATAATGGTCCGTCTCCGTCTCAAGGTGGACTTGGGGTTCATGGCCGTCTCTGTGTTAAACAGGGAGTGGCGCGAACTGGCATGTTTATCAAACTGCTGTCCTGTAGCCAAAATAAACACACGGGATTCATCCCGGTTTCTTTTCAAGTCTGAATGGAGATCAAATGGGAGCGGATGGCGGGAGATGGTGGTGGCGATGGGTTAAGAGCATGAGGTGGTACTCGGGGAAGGTGTTAGCACTTGTTCTGTCTCTGCCTCTCAGCGTTTCTGGCCACACTCTCATCACCCCAGTGCCTGGTAGCCCTTGAAGAGTGAGAAACTACCAAGTCAGGACTGGGATTTCAGTCTCGTACATCCTCAGAGGTGAATCCCATCATTAGCCATGTCATCTTTTTGTTTTTCAATAGTATCTGTTAAGCACTGGGGTAGATACAACCTAATCGAGTTGGACCAAGTCCAGATCCCACACGGGGCTCCCACTCTTAATGCCCGTGTGGCCTAGTGGCAAGAGCCCGGGCTTGGGAATCAGAGGACGTGGGTTCTAATGCCGACTCCGCCACTTATCTGCCATGTGACCTTGGGCAAGTCACTTCACTTCTCTGTGCCTCAGTTGCCTCATCTGGAAAATGGGGATTAAGAACTGTGAGTCCCAAGTGGGACAAACTCATTACTTCATATCTATCCCAGGGCTTAGGTCAGTGCTCGGCACCTAGTAAGCGCTTAACGATCACCACCATCATCGTTATTATTATTTTATAGATGAGATAACTGAGGTACAGAGAAGTAAAGTGACTTTCCCAAGGTTTTAGGATTAGAACCCGGGATCAGAACCCGGGTCCTCTGACTCCCAGGGCGGTGATCTTTCCACGCGGCTTCAAGTACAAAGGACGACACCTGCAAGAGAAATCTCTTGGACGGTAGATCTCTTCCCCCTTTCAGACAGAGCCGCCGACCTTGTGAAGTCAGTTTTACCTCTCACCCTCCTACCTCCGTGGTCATCTTAACAAGGTAAGAAGCCACGGCCTGTCAGGGGGAACCAGAGAGTCCCATTTCCTCCCACCTCAAGGGACAGCATTTAAACCAAAGGCGACTCCGCGCCTGCTTGCCTTTAGCTTCCCTGTCAGGCCTGGATCCACACTCAACAGCGTGAGAAGCAGTGTGGCCCAGTGGAAAGAGCACAGGCCAGGGAGTCAGAGGACCTGGGTTCTAATCCTGGCTCCGCCACATGTCTGTTGTATGACCTGGGGCAAGTCACTTCAATTCTCGGTGCCTCAGTTACTTCATCTGTAAAATGGGGATTAAAACTGTGAGCCCCACATGGGACAACCTGATCACCTTGTATCCACCCAGCTCTTACAACAGTGCTTTGCACATAGTAATCGCTTAACAAATACCACCATTACCATTATTATGTAGTCCAATCTAATTAGCTTGCATCTACCCCAGTGCTTAGTACAGTATCTGGCACATAGTAAACGCTTACCAAATACCATTAAAAAAAAAAATTCCCGATGCCCCAAGACATCCTGTAACTGGGCCCCGGGTCAGATGGCTGGAGAGGGAGCAATTCAACAGTGCGTGAGTTTGGAAGTTTACATGGGAAATTTTGCAGTAATGAACGAATGAATGAATGAATGAGAAGCAGCCTGGCCCAATGGTTAGAGACCGGGCCTGGGCATCAGAGAGACCTAGGTTCTAATCCCGGCTCTGCCACTTATCTGCTGCGTGGCGTTGGGCTGATCACTTAACTTCTCTGTGCCTCGGTACCCTCATCTGTAAAATGGGGATTAAGACCCGTGAGACCCACATGGGACTTGTACTGGGTTCAAACTGACTCGCGTCTATCTACCCCGACATTCAGTCCAGTGGCTGGTGCACATAGTAAGTGCTTAATAAATGCCATAAAAAAGTCTCTGTTGGGAAAAGCTTTTTCTCAGCATATCAGGTTGACGCAGCACACTCTACTCACTTAACTTCTCTGTGCCTCAGTTCCCTCATCTGTAAAATGGGGATTAAGACTGTGAGCCCCACGAGGGACAACCTGATTCCCCTATGTCTACCCCAGCGCTTAGAACAGTGCTCGGCACATAGTAAGCGCTTAACAAATACCAACATCATTATTATTATTATTATTATTACTCCATTGCAGGGAAAGATGGATATTCTTCTAAGGTGATATTTCCAGTCAGCCTGGGAAAAACTCAGACAGTTGGGAACAGGAAGTGAGGAGGGAATGGATGGATGGAGACAGGTGACAATGAAAAACAATGTCCCCCCTCCCTCACTCCGCTCCTGCTCAGCCTCCTCCCTGACCTCCCCGCTTTCTGTCTCTCTCCACTCCAGTCCATACTTCACTCTGCTGCCCGGATCATTTTTCTACAAAACCATTAGGTCCATGTTTCCCCTCTCCACAAGAATTTCCAGAATGCCACAAGTGTTCAATAAATATGATGGATTAATTGATTGATTTGGGGCAAGCTCTGTGTGGGCAGGAAAACAACACACAGAATAAAACAAAAACAATAAACAGTTGAACTCATTCAAGCAATAAACTTGAACCGCCAGGGCTATAACGACTGTAGATCTAGGATCAGAGCTCTCTAAATCTTTAGAAGAGAGGGAAGGAAAAGGAAACTGTCGGCAGTGGTCTCTAGGAGAAGGGCATAAGAGTGACAGATAGAGAGTATTTGCCGGGGTTTGGATCATGGGAGGATGATTCTGAGCGCGAGTTCCACGTTTCCTCGATCGCCCTTTGGGCATGGAGAGAATTCAGGGCCCTGTCTGGAAACATCAATGCGTGCAAGGAAAACGGGAATCGCATAGAAGGCTTATCGGGTAGATGTGAATCCGCGGGAGTGGGGGTGAAATGTCACCCTGTCTGTGTTTTCTAGTGATTCCCCCTTCCACCAAACACAGAGATTTCGGAGGACACGGGATGAGTCACATTTACTGCCAGGAGAACCAAGGTGAGAACAGAAAACAGGTTAGATCAGAGTAACAGCTGAAGAGGTATTCGTTATGTGGAAGACGCGAGACCATATTAACTGAGTGGCGTGGCCGAGTGGGAGGAAATAAGGAATGACATTACAGATGGCAAGATACGAGTTTGGAAACAAAGCATGTAAACACTTCCTTTTAAGTCTTATTCAGCCCCGTTTGCTGATTGTGGGTTTTTCCCTGAGATATGTGTACCATCAATTTCTGCATTCATTTCTGTATGTCCCTGGCAGACTGGAGAATCTATTCCATCCTAATCCTCCTCGACCTCTCAGGTGCCGTCGACATGGCGGACTACCCCAGTTATCCTGGAAACATTAACCAACCTTGGCTTCGCTGACACTGTCTTCTCCTGGTTCTCCTCCTCTTTGGCCACTCCTATTCAGGCTCTTTCGCAGGCTTCTCTCTGCCTCCCACCCCCTAAAACTGTGGGAGTCTGTCAGAGTTCCTTCTCGGTCCCCTTCTATTCTCCATCTGTACCCGCTCGCTTGGAGAACATATTTTCTCCCTTGTCTTCAACTATCATTGCTCTGAGGATGACTCCCAAATCCACATCTCCCGTCCTAACCTGTTTCCTTCTCTGCAATTTCTTAGTTCCTTCTGTTTTCACGACATCTCTAGGTGGTTGTCCCACTAACACCTCCAACTTACCAGGTGCACAACAGAACTCCTCATCTTCCCACCCAAACCCTCTCTTCCCTGTGACTTTCCCATCACTACAGACATCACTACCATCCTCCTTCACAAGTCTTGGCGTTATCCTCAATTCATTTCTCTCATTCAACCCACACAGAGCACTGTACTGAGCACTTACTATACTACAACTTCGCCCACATTCTGCCGTTGGCCTGGAACTCCCACCACCTTCATATCTGACAGGCGATCACTCTCACCCTCCTTCGAAGCCTTATTAAAATCACATCGCCTACAAGAAGCTCTTCCACATTAAGCCCTCATTTTTCCTGCTCCCTCTGTTCTGTGCATCACACTTGCTCTTGGAATTATACCCTTTCAGCACTTGATATTCACCCCTCTTTCAGCCTCAAATTTGCCCTTACTTTCGGCCCTGACCACCTTTATTTTTGGCCCAAGATCTGCCCTTGCTTTAGGCCTCAACTCCCTCCTCTCTCCTTCCCTCCTCCTGAGTCAATACGGCTCCCATTTTCCCCTGAATCAACATTCTTTCAGCCTTGTTTTTTCCCAGCATCATCGGGTTGTCAAATTGCCTCAAAATGGCCCTGCAATTTTGGCCCCCAACCTCTCCATTGTCACTTCATAGTAACCATTGAGTCCCCCAAATGTGCCAAGGACCTAGAAGAATTTAACACAAGTCTTGGCAAATTGTTCACCTTTCCCCAGGATCGGCACTGGCCACCACAAGGTCCACTTCCTATTATGTGGGGTATTGATCTCCTGCCCCCTCCATCCCCTCTCTCCTCCCCTTTTCTCAGAAAAATGACCCCAGGGAGTCTAGTCAATAGCTCGTTTCGGCCTGGGAACATGTCTACCAACCCTGAGAAGAAGTGTGGCCTAGTGGATAAAGCATGGGCCTGGGAGTCAGAAGGACCTGAGTTCTAGTGCCGGCTCTGCCGCTTGTCTGCTGCGTGACCTTGGGAAGTCATTTAACTTCTCTGTGCCTCAGTTACCTCATCTGTAAAACAGGGGTTAAGACTGTGAGCCCCATGTGGAACAGGGACTGTGTCCAGCCTGATTACCATCTACCCCAGCGCTTAGAAAAGTGTCTGGCACATAGTAAGCACATAAAAAATACTCGGTTAGATTTAACTCTCCCAAACGCTTCGTACAATACTCTGTACACAGCAAGTGTTCAATAAATACGATTGATAACGAAGGAGAATTTCCTGTTCCCTCAAGAAGCATGACTCATATCCTTCTCCAAAACACCTAGATTCCTTTATATTCACTCCCAGTGGGTAAAAACCCCATCTGTATTTGTGGGCTTTCAATCCCCTCTGCTATTTCTCTGCCCCAAGCCCTGCCGGGATAGTAGCTTCACTGTCTCGCCCTGTAGCGTGCACTTATTTTAAAGAGCTATTCACCAACACCCATTCGCATTTCTAAGTCGCAAAGGACCTGACGCCTTTAATTCTTTCGGGAATCTTTTCTCTTATGAAATTTGGGCAACACAGTTAGTAGCTTGGCTGTAGTGCCACCACAACCTGTGTCAGCCCCAGAGGCTTAGAGCGGGAGAATTACAGCGTAGAATGGGCCGGTGGATGAAGAGGCTGAGATGAAGAGGAGAACCGTGGGAGCCCCAGAAACTCTACCAGAGACGTTGATGGGCACGATGTTGGCTTGGGTGGAACAGGACTGATGCCACCTCTTCTCCTCCAGGATGGGCAGGGGGAAGGGTCTCCCCCAGGCAATCTGCTTGTCTGGCGTAGTAGGTAGGCTCAAGGAGGACTCGGGGGGCCGCACGCCCTGCGTGGTGGTCTCGCTTTCATTCACCCGTCGCGTTGTCGGCTGTTGAGAGAAGGTCACACAGAAATGGGTTGAAGGAAAAGGCTTAGTGGACGGAACAGGGAAGGTCCTGGTTTCTAGTCCCGGCTCTGCCGCCTGTCTGCTGTGTGACCTTGGGCAGGTCGCTTCACCTCTCTGTGCCTCGGTTTTCTCATCTGTAAAATGGGGATTGAGACTGTGAGCCCCACGTGGGACAGGGACTTGTCTAATCCTATTTGCTTGTATCCACCCCAGCGCTTAGAACGGTGCCTGGCACATAGTAAGCTCTTTAACAAATACCATAATTAACTGTTATTATTAACACGAGCCTGGGAATCAGAAGGTCATGTGTTCTAATCGCAGCTCCACCACTTGCCTGCTGTGTGACCTCGGGCAAGTCGCTTCACTTCTCCATGCCTCAGTTCCCTACTCTGTGAAATGGGGACTGAGACTGTGAGCCCCATGTGGGACAGAGACTGTGTCGAACCCAGAGCTTAGAACAGCGCCTGGCACATAATAAGAGCTTAATGAATACCACGATTATCATTATTATTACTATTACAGTACCTGGCACATAGTAAGTGCTTAAAAAATCACAATTATTATCGAATTAATAATAATGATGATGAACAGATTGATTGCTTTGGGGGGTTCAGTCAAAAGACTGGGAGAGTCGTTTAGGAGATCAGTAAAATATCTGGATGAGACAAGCCAGAGAGGTTCCCTAGAAATCTGGGCTATCGGTGCCTTTGGTTTCCATAATGCAATGGACCTGGGTGTTTGGGCAGAGAATACTTCTGCCAACTCTGTTGAATTGCATTGTACTCTCCCAGGTGCTTAGTACAGTGCTCTGGACAGAATACGCTCTCAATAAATACCGTCGATTGATTCCCTTGGGATCTCTCTGCTTGTAATTCTGGTCTTCTCCTGGCTTCAGAACCCTGCTCAGTCTCCCAGGGCTCCATGGGGCTCACAGTCTTAATCCCCATTTTGCAGACGCGGTGAGTGAAGAACACGGAAGTGAAGTGACTTGCTCTTTGTTCCTCCTAAGACAACCTTCGAGCTGTATTTCACTCTCACCTCCGTTCTCTAGCTCGCACTGTTCCTGCAGCCAGGAACTTCTCTGAAGATGGCGGAAAACAATCCAACAGACCACAGCCGGCCTCCTTTTTCATTTTTTTGTGGTACTGTTAAGCACTTCCTTTGTGCCAGGCACTGTACTAAGCCCTGGGGTAGATATAAGCTAATCAGGTTGGACACAGTCTATGCCCCATGTGGGGCTCACAGTCTTAGTCCCCATTTTACACATGAGGCTACTGAGGCACAGACTTGCCAAAGGACTTGCCCTTGGTCCCAGCTCGGCCACTTGTCAGCTGTGTGACTTTGGGCAAGTCACTTCACTTCTCGGTGCCTCAGTTACCTCATCTGTAAAATGGGGATTAAGACTGTGAGCCCCACGTGGGACAACCTGATTCCCTTGTGTCTACTCCAGCGCTTAGAACAGTGCTCGGCACATAGTAAGCGCTTAACAAATACCAACATTATTATTATTAAGGTCACACAGCAGACAAGTGGAGGAGTGGGGATTAGAATTCAGGTTCTCCTGACTCCCAGGCCCGCGCTCTTTCCACCATAGGCCACGCTGCTTCTCAACTTCTCAGGGTGAAGGACAGCTGCTACGGAACAGGGGGCTGTAAATGTAAAAGCGGGGAGAAACCGCTCCTTTCTTCTGAAAACCCAGCTTCTCGGTCGCTTCCAAGGGCAATTAAATTGTCCGGTCTAAGAGAATAGACAGCATTCTTACAATCTGCTATAAATTAGTTGCCAAAGACAGAAAAAAATCTAGGGGCTTTGAAATCTGGCCTTTCCACTGGAGAAAAGGAGACACTCACCATAAATACAAATTCGAGGCGCTTGGCTGACTGAGGCTTTGGGGTGGGCGTGGGCTCAGGAGGTGTGTCTGGTTGCTGGTGAGCAGAATAGCGGAATGTCTGTCCTGTAATTCTGACTTCTGAGTACTGCTCCTCATATTCTTCTGAAAAATAAAGCCGCCAAAATTTTTGAGGCCGCGTCAGGCTGATCCTCACGCCCATCCCTGGGTGCACCCTATCAACATTGTTCGAGAACCAGGAAAGTTGAGTGTGTGCTGAGCCGGCTCGGCATAAACGCCGAAGTCACCCTGGGCATCTGGGCCGGGCCCGTGCCAAGTCTGCAGGAGCGGGCTAGGCCTCCCTTCCCACTATTCCAATCTGTCAGTCAGTCCATCGTACTTATCGGGCGCTTACTGTGTGCACAGCACTGTACTAAGCACAGTCTGCATGGGGGGAGTGGGGAGAAGGGAGATCTTAGCGATTGCCTCAAGAGAGAGTTCTCTCCCCGAGGGAGCTGCAGCAGCAAGGCTGATCAGCTGTTGTGGGGGAATGAAGAGAGAGACCAGGCATCATTGATTGCCGCACGAGAGTTATTATTACGATAACTTACTCCAGCAGGTCCGTGTCAGGTGGAGAACCCGCTAAAGAGTCCACTCAAACTCTGAGCTTCACCTAAGAGAAAGGTGAAGCCATGTGCCATGACTTCGGAACCTGTCGGCCATGAATGAACTACGCAGACAGAACACTGGTGACTTTCTTGATTTCAGGACACCGGTCGCTTTCTCGATTTCGAGGACATGAAAAGGGAGGATGGGCAAATGGAGGGGAAATTAGGCTTCAGGAAAATAACACGACCTGCAGTATCCACTCTCACTAAACCATGCCAAAATTTCTCAATTTCTACACGGCCTCTCCTTGGTCAAAAGTACTCTGCCGTTGCCCTCTCACAGACCCTCCACCGCCAAACGGAGAGGGAAGGAGCCCGGTGCCTTGGATCTGGGGAGGAGCTGGTTTCGGAGGCAGGTACGGAGATCGGGCTTCTTTCCGTCATTCAATCAGGGCTTCATCCCAGGCCTTGCCGGTATTCCTGTCTCTAGAACGCGTAAGGCCTGACCGTCTGCATTCTTCGGAGATATCGGGCTGGAAGGTCAAAGCTGAATTCTGTGTTTTGAACGCTCGCCTCCTCTCACTTACCCTTGATGCTCTGTTTCGGCCTTCAGAAGCTGCTACTCTCGCATGCGTACTCCCGGTCCCGGACCCCCACTTCTACACCCCCTCCCCGTCCCCCTTCATCGCCGACCAGCTCCTCACCCCTGTCCCCTCAGCCTTGTCATACCTTGCAGCAAGCTCTGGAGATTAAGCTGAGCCTCCTGATGCAGCTCCTCCATGCAGGGTGGCCTGCCCGCCGTGAGGAACACGTTCATTGGTTGTTGCCATGACGACTTCGAGTGGGCCGCTTTCTTGCTCTCCACATCCAAGTTAGAGGCGGCTAGGAAAGAAGAGAATGAAGTTTGACTGGAGATCCTGAATGAAGTCCAGAAGGAGGCCTGACGGCAAGCTGAGGAAAATCTGTGGGACGGACGTTTGGTCTGGCGAAACTTCCAGCAGGAGGAACTGTGGTCAACGTTCTCCAGAGGGGTGTCATATTATTAATTAATCGCATTTATCGAGAGCTTACTACGTGCAAAGCACTGTACTAAGATCTTGGAAGAGTACGATACCACATCGAACGTTCATTCATTCATTCGATCGCGTTTATTGACCGCTTACCGCGGGCAGAGCACTGTACTAAGCGCTTGAAAAGTACACTACAGCAATGAAGAGAGACAATCCCTGCCCACAACGGGCTCACGGTCTTCTGCCCACGAAATGGAGAACGTGGACTCCATTTCTCCGGAAAAATCTTTAACAATAGAACAGAGCCTCTCAAATGAGCTCACGGTCTAGAGACTTACTCTTTCTGAAGAACTGTGGTCAGTTGGAGATAATACTTCTACTAATAATGACGATATCTGTCAAGGGCTTACTTTATTCCGGGCACCGTACTAAGCGCTGACCAAGAGGCCGAAGACGCTGTCACCAAACTGTTATGGGCCAGTTAGTTTAGGAGCCAGCTAGTCATCAATACCTCACTAAGAAGCCTAGGAAGGCTTCACCTTCCTAATACGGAATTTCCAGATCAGTCGCTCGCAACACCAAAGGTAAAGTGCCATTTCAGTCTTCCCGCTAATTCTCGACTTTAGCTGCCGACTCTCAGCTTTGCTACTGGGTTAGGTGGAAAGGGTTTAAAAAAAACCCTTTCCGAGACTTGCCTCCTGGATCAAGTCGGGCTAACCGGAAGAGATTGACTTCTTATTGTTAGGAATCTAATAGTAGAGAAGCAGCTTGGCTCAGTGGGAAAAGCCTGGGCTCGGGAGTCAGAGGTCATGGTTCGAATCCAGGCTCTGCCTCTTGTCAGCTGTGTGACTGTGCGCAAGTCACTTAACTTCTCTGGGCCTCAGTTACCTCATCTGAAAATGCGGATTAATTGTGAGCCTCACGTGGGGCAACCTGATTCCCCTGTATCTATCCCAGCGCTTAGAACAGTGCTCTGCACATAGTAAGCGCTTAACAAATACCAACATTATTAATAGTACAATTATAAATATACTGATGTTGTATTAAGTGCTTATAATCAAAGAGCTAACCACGAGGGTAGATTCAAGATAATCCATCCATCAGTCAACCAATCAGCGGTATTTACTGAGTACTTACTGTGTGCAGAGCACTGTACTAAGTATTTGGTAGGCGTTTTTCCTGCCCATAGCAAGCTTCCGGTCTAGAGGGAGACAGATTCTCTGTCCTACATGAGGTTCACGGGGTATAAGGGAGGGAGAACAAGTGGCAAATCTAACTTCTCTGTGCCTCAGTTTCCTCATCTGTAAAGTGGGGATTAGGACTGTGAGCCACATGTGGGACATTGACTTTGTCCAATCTATTATCTAGTATCTACCCCAGAACTTAGTACAGTGACAGGCACATAGTGAGCATTTGAAAAAAACACCGTTAAATAAAAAGCATGCGTTTTTGGTTTCCATTCAGCTCTCTGAATGCGCCTCCCAACCTCTTTTCTCCCAGAAGGATATATTTAATTTGGATCTTACATTTCTTTCAACATTTAGCATCTCCTCTGGGCATCCCCGGAAAGGAATTACGGGGAACGAATAAAACAAGGTCACTGCCCTTAAGAAGTTTACATTCTATAAGGAGCTCAGGAAATAAAAATGTTTGTACCAGAAGGTATAAGAGCGGGGATAATAATAATAATGGCATATGCTAAGCGCTTACTACGTGCCGAGTACTGTACTAAGCACTGGGGTGGATTCAAGCAAATCGGGTTGGATTCAAGCAAAGCGGGTTGGACACAGTCCCTGTCTCAGATGGGGCTCACAGTCTCAATCCCCGTCTTACAGATGAGGTAACCGAGGCCCAGAGAAGCGAAGTGACGTGCCCAGGGTCACGCTGCAGACAAGTGGCGGAGCCGGAATTAGAACCCAGGTCCTTCCGACTCCCAGGCCCGGGCTCTATCCATTAGGCCACGCTGCTTCTCGACGGTGATCTCAGATCCAGGGTACCCTGGAATGGGCGGGCGTGGATTCCATTTCTCAGGAAAAATCTTTAACGATAGAACAGATCCTCACCTGTCGGGAAGGATGTAGGTGTCATCCTGAGTGAAGGGGAGTGGGAGGGCTGTGGAGGTTCCCGCCTGTCTTAGGGGCCTAAAATAGGCCGAACTGTGCTGTGTTCGAGCTGCTGTAGTGGGTGAATAAGGGGAGAGGGCATTTCAGCTTGTACCCACTAGATGATGCTAATGAACAGCACACCAGAGCCGCTAGTCAATTCAATTTCAATTTAATTGTATTTCTTGAGCATTTAATGTCACTCCACTATTCACATTTCCACCACTCCCCAGTACCGTGAAAACCCCCGGGATCAGGGTGGCCAGCGAGGGCCCTTCGAAAAACCAGGCCCCACGCCGCATGACGGAGTGGATAGAGTACGGGCCTGGGGGTCAGAGAGTCATGGGTTCTAATCCAGGCTCCGCCACTTGTCTGCTGTGTGACCTTGGGCAGGCCAGTTCGCTGCTCTGTGACTCAGTCACCTCATCTGTAGAAAATGGGGATCAAGGGTGTGAGCCTCACGTGGGACTGTATCCTACCCATTCATTCATTCATTCATTCAATAGTATTTATTGAGCGCTTACTATGTGCAGAGCACTGTACTAAGCGCTTGGGATGAACAAGTCGGCAACAGATAGAGACGGTCCCTGCCGTTTGACGGGCGCACGGTCTAATAGGGGGAGACGGACGTGTATCTACTCCAGCGTTTAGAACGGTGCTTGACATAAAGTAAGAGCTTACCAAGTACCATAATTATTATCAAAGTTCTTATGACACCAGAAGCAGAGAGACTAACACGTTCAGTCAGTCATTCAGTTAGTTGTATCGATCGAGCACTCACCGTGTGCAGAGCACTGTGCTAAGCATTTGGGAGAGTACAATATAACAATTTAACAGACACATTACCGGTCCCCAATGAGCTTACAGTCTTGGGGGGAGGAGAAAGGCATATAAATAAATAAAATTACAGATATGTTACAGATACGTTAGATAATGGTGCGGGGCTGGGAGGGGGCATGAATAAAGGGAGCCAGTCAGGGTGATGCAGAAGGGAGGGGGAGAAGAGGAAAGGAGGGCTAAGTCAGGGAAGGCCTCTTGGAGGAGATTTGCCTTCAATCAGTAGTATTTATTGAGAGTTTACAATGTGCCGAGCACTGTACTAAGTGTTGGTGAGAGCACAATATAACAGAATTAGCAGTCACATTCCCCCGCCCCTCACGAGCTTAACGTCTAGAGGATTCTAATCTAATCCCGCTCTGGGTTCTAATTCCGCTCTGCCACTTGTCTACTAGGTGACCTTGGGCAAGGCACTTAACTTCTCTGTGCCTCAGTTCCCTCATCTGTAAAAGGGGGATTAAAGTGCAAGCCCCGTGAGGGACCTGGGCGGTAGACAACCCGATTAGCTTGCATCTAGCCCAGCGTTTAGTACAGTGCCTGGCACATAGTAAGAGCTTAACAAATACCATTAAAAAAAAAGTGGGTGTAAACTCCTCTGACCACATTACACTATTTCTGATCTTATCCTCTTGCCACCAACTCTCTGCACCTCAATCAGTGGCATTTATTGAGCACTTATTTTGTGTACAGCACATACAGAGCACATAGCAGAATTAGCAGACGCGTTCTCTGCCCTTAACGACCTCCGAATCAACTCGATGATAGTCACACGCTCTCTATTTTCCCATCCTTATTTGGACGTAAAGTTGACTCGATCTAGAAACAGCAACCCCTCCCGGGCCAAGAATCAGTGGAACGAACGTTCAGTGATGTGCCCTGGGCTTTTACCAGCCTATCTGCTGATGACTTATGACAGTTGAAAGCCTGGCTGAAGTCAAGATATTCATCTTTCATTTCCCCATCTCTCTGACTGGTAAGAAGATTATATTAATCTAACAGAGCTGCTTTTTACAGAGTTAAGCAGGGTAATACCCTGTTTTCTTCCAAGGGATTACAAATTCATCTTTTGGATGACCTGGTTCCACTAAACCAGACGGATCTTCACTTCATCAGATGGTCCCTTTCTCCTTTTTAAGATCCTAGCACATCACTTGATCTCACAGAGGCTGCCGGAAAAAACCCCATTCTCCTCAAGAGCTATAAATGATATCCAGTGACCTTGCAAAGATGTTAGCCAATTCCTCAAATTCCTCAGCTGCACTTATTAGGGCTTTTAGAACGGAATATACCCAGTGGTTTGCGTGGGGCCCAGAGATAGAGCACGGGCCTGGGGTCAGAAGGACCTGAGTTCTAGTCTTGGCTCAGCCACTTGTCTGCACCGTGACCTTGGGCAAGTCATTTCACTTCTCCATGCCTCAGTTACCTCATCTGTAAAATGGGTATTTAGGATTGTGAGCCCCGTGTGAGACAGGGACTGTGTCCAACTGATTACCTTGTATCTACACTCATTTGTTAAATGGGGATTAAGACGGAGAGCCCCATGGGGGACAGGGACTGTGACCAACTAGATTTGCTTGTATCCACCCCAGCATTCAGTACAGTGCCTGGCACATAGTGAGTGCTTAACAAATATCACAATTATTATCACCCCAGTGCTTAGAACAGTGCCTGGCACATAGTAAGGAGCTTAACAAATACTCTAAAAAAATAGGTTTTCCCCAGAGATTTCTCTATTTCCTTTTCTGTCCTCCCATCCCATGCTTTATTTGCTCACCCTGTGGGAGGACTATTGAGGTAAAAAGGGAAAAAAAGGTATAAAAAGTTCTCTGCCTCGGGTGAAATTAATGATCAGCTCTTCCTCCCTGTCTAGTAAAGCGACTACCTTGTTTCCTTCGTTCTCCCCTGTGACCCTACAACCAGATTTCCGCTGCAGCTTTGCTTTCCACACCTCCCTGCTGCTTGCCTTTACCCACCCCTACCGGTTTTCCTAGACATAACTTGTCTCTGTATTATTTTCCGGCTTATTTTTTTCCCCCTTTTTGTTCCTTTGTTAAATCTTTGTCTCACAAGTAAAAAAAGAAATACTGAAAAGGTTTCCTTGTTTATTTTATCCTCTCTTCCCTTGTTTCCCAGAGAGGGCTATTGCCCCCCCTCCGAGGCTGCTTGGGAACTTCCTCTTTCTCTCTCTCTGTTTTCCTGAGTTGGAATCCCAATGGGAAAAGGGAGGCTGGGGCTGGCTGGAGGCTTGTGGAAGTGCGGACTAGCTTTGTTCATCCCAGACTTGCTGTTTTCTGTTACTAACGGAAAGTCAAAGCTGGAGGGCAAAGAGGATCTTCGTCAACCAGAAACCAGAAGCTTAGTGTCTAGAGCACGGGCCTGGGAGTCAGAGGATCTGGGTTCTAAACCCAGATTTGCCACAGGTCTGCTGTGTGACCTTGGGCAAGTGACATCACTTCTCTGTGAGTCAGTTACCTTATGGGTAAAAGAGGGAAAAAATCCTACTCCCTCCTACTTGGACTGTGAGCCCTATGTGGGACAGGGACTCTGATTATTCTGTATAATGTTTGTCTTCCCCTCTAGACTGTAAACCTATCGTGGGCAGGGAACATGCCTGCCAACTCTTTTGTACTGTACTCTCCCATGAGTTTAGTATAGTGCTCTGCACAGAGTAAGTGCTCAAAAAATACCATTGATGATGATGATGATGTACCTCAGCACAACAACATAGTGAATGCTTGACAAGAACCATTAAAACAGCGACAACAACAACAAAAAAAACCAGATCATGAGATGGGAACACAGATAAGTACTTAGCTGATGTGGGAAAGAGGCTTGGGACCCAATTAGCCTTCTCATGACGCTCAGGGACTGAAGAAAATCCGCTAGGGCAAGTGAAAGAAAAAGCACGGTCTAATGGAAAGAACCCGGGATGCACCTGGGGGGGGTTCCAGTCCTCTACCAGTCTCGACTACAGGAGGGAGAGTCAAGCACAGGCCTACCCATTCTATTCCTAGTTTAGGTGGTGGCTAGCGAGTGGCAGGCAATCTGCTACAAGTCAAAACTCCCCTGTGCTGGGCAGCAGCGGCACGGGAGAGAGTCGAGGGTGGAGGCTCCAGTTTACTGGGCAGAAGGAGGCCGTGGTAAACCACTTCCAGATTTTTACCAAGAAAACTCTGTGGATCCATGACCAGAACGATTGCAGATGGAGGTGGGGTTTCTGGGAGAGATCTGTCCATGGAGTCGCCGAGGATGGAGAAGACTCGACGGCAGGCGGCAAGACAGTGGAAAGAACACAGGCCTGGGAGTCAGAGGACCTGGGCTCTAATCCCAACTCTGCCACTTTGCTCTGTGACCTCGGGTGAATCTCTTGGTGTCTCTGGGCTGCAGTGTTCCCATCAGTAAAATGGTGTCTGTTATATTGTTATATTGTACTTTCCAAAAGTGCTTAATACAGTGCTCTGCGTACAGTAAGTGCTTAATAAATAGTTGACTGACCGATGATTATGAGCCTCCCCTCACCTCCAAAGGCGCAGTGTCTAATTTCCACCTGTGTATTTTCTCCCAGCACTTACTACAGTGCTCTGCACCCAATAAGCACATAAGAAATGCGTGTCTACCAACGCTGTTGTACTGTACTCACCCAAGCACTCAATAATTACCACGGATTGATTCACTGATTGATTACTATTAATACCTGTTATTATTATTATTATTATTATTATTAGGGTATTTGTTAAGCACTTACTATGTGCCAAGCACTGCTCTAAGCGTGTGTTCTCTCTCCTACTTGAACTGTAAACACTATGTGGGCCAGGGATTGTGTTTGACTTGATTATCTTGGATTTACCCCAGTTCTTAGTACAGTGCTTGGCACCCAGTGAGGGCTTAATGTATCCCACTGTTGCTACTATTATTATTATTATTATAATCATGGTAACTAAGTAAAAATAATGTAATAATAGTAATAATAATGCTTTTATGGACAGGGAACATATTAACCAACTCTGCTACATTGTAATAATAATAATAATACTAATGATGGTATTTGTTAAGCGCTTACTATGTGCCAGACGCTTGTACTCCCCCAAGCGCTTAGTACAGTGTTCTGCACACAGGACGCTTGCAATAAATACGATCGATTGATTTAAGGATGAAGACTGCCTCTGATTCTTACAGAGCCCATTTCCTTCGCACCGGGCTCCCTCACTCCCCTGGCTTTTCTCCTTCTGAGATGGCCATCTGGCAAATGGCTCTCATTGCTGTGAAGAAGGCGGGGTGAAAACCAGGGTGGGGTAGGAGGAAGAGGAGAAATTGAGGAAGGATATAAATAGTAGCATGAATGGTTAATTGCACAGCCATTTAGGGTAATAGGGTGGCCGGGGAAGGCTGGCTTTCGCAAGGAAGAAAGGAAGTGAGGAAGAAAGGCTATCGGTGCCACCCCACACCTGCTGCTTCTCTGACTCTCCGGTCTGAAAAGTGGTTCGCACACAGGGCCGGATGAAATACGAGTCTGTGGCATTCTGGACCAGGTTAAAAAAAAACCAACATCACAACCCTAAAACCACCATAGCTCATCGGGAAAGAGATGTCCAGCCGAATTCTCAAGACCAACAGAGAACTGGCAAGGATCAGCTGCTGTTTGAACTAACCAGGATGTGATTAATAATGATAATGGCATTTGTTAAGCACTTAGTCTGTGACAGGCATTATGGATACAAGCAGATCAGGTTGGACACAGTCCCTGTCCCATGAGGGGCTCACAGTCCCAATCGCCATTTGAAAAATGAGATAACTGAGTCCCGGAGAAGTGAAGTGACTTGTCCAACGTCACTCAGCAGACAAGTGGCAGAGCCAGGCAGGGCTAGGACCCAGGACCTTCAGACTCCCAGGCCTGTGCGCTATCCACTGAGCCTTGGTGTGAAAGCTGCGAACAGATTGCTGAAAACAGATGAGGTGAAAAGTCCTCCCATTAACACGCATCAATTAAAGACCCGTCACCAAAATGAGCTGAAAAATAAAACGAGCTGAAAATGCTAAACCAAGGCAGTCTCCTTCCATCTTAGAATTTAAAAAGCCTATTTAGTTTTGCATTTTGGTTACTGGAAGCTACTTAATAATAATAATAATAATGTTGGTATTTGTTAAGCGCTTACTATGTGCAGAGCACTGTTCTAAGCGCTGGGGTAGACACAGGGGAATAAGGTTGTCCCACGTGAGGCTCACAGTCTTAATCCCCATTTTACAGATGAGGGAACTGAGGCACGGAGAAGTTAAGTGACTTACCCACAGTCACACAGCTGACAAGTGGCAGAGCTGGGATTTGAACTCATGAGCCCTGATTCCAAAGCCCGTGCTCTTTCCACTGCGCCACGCTACTTCTTACTGTTTGGTGCTGTAGGTAAAGACCCCCATCTCTGGCCCCATGTTACTTAACAAGAGTAATAACGTTGATAGCGCTTACTAATTGCTCTCTGTATGCCCAGAACTCTGCTATGCATTGGGATAGTTACAAGATAATAAAATTGGACACACCCAGTGTTCACAGTCTAAGAGGGAGGGAGAGCTAAAGGTTTATCCCCAATTTACCGATGAGAAAATGGATCCCAAAGAGGGTAAATTTGTTTGCTTGCTTTTCGATGGCATTTGTTAATGGCTTACTATGTGCCAGGCACGGTACAGTTAGACACTAGCTAATCAGGATGGATACAGTCCATGTCCCATATAAGGCTCTCAGGCTTAACCCCCATTTTACAGATGAGGTAACTGAGGAACAGAGAAGTGACTTGCTCAGGGTCATACAGCAGATAAGCATCAGAGTCAGGATTAGAACCCAGGTCCTTCTGAGTCCCAGGCCCAGGCTCAAGTGACTTACCCAAGGCCAGGAAACACTGATTTGCCTACCCAGTTTATTTGTTTTACAAAGTTGGCTTGTTTTCCCGGTTGTAAGTTGTATAGTAAGACTTACTTCATTCTTCTTGGTTGCTAAGTTTCACTGTATCTTGTAGCTACACGAGTTTGAAAGGTTTAACTCATTGTTTTCAATTATCCTGGATGGAAGGTGAATATTCCTTTAAATTTTTCCCCGCTGTTCTCAGTTGGCAGATCTCGGTGTTTGTAAGTCAATGCTCTAAATTTCTGCTGAATCTTTGGAGTCTCCAACTTCTCCCAAAAAATGGAACATAACAACCTACCCACCCACCCCACAGTTCCGGACCAACATACGGGCAGCTGAACACATCTGTGCTGCTCTGCTTATATCCTTCTGACGAACGCAAGCTCTAGCTGATAAAAAGACTGGCACGAACGATTTAGTAGGCTTAAATCTGGAGAATGAGAGCAAGGCCAAACTGCGGAAGAGGCAAGCTACAGCGTAGCCCAGTAGCTGGGCTTGGGAGTCGAAAAGGACCCGACTCTAATCCAGGCTCCTCCACTTGTCTGCTGTGTGACCTTGGGGAAGTCATTTCTCTGTTGAGGGCCTCTGTTCCCTCATCTACAAAATGGGGATTTAATACCTGGTCTCCCTCCTACTTAACTGCAAGCCCCAGTGGGATCCGATGACCTTGTATCTACCCCGGAGTTGAGTACAGTGTTGGGCACAAGTAAGCGTTTAACAAATGCCATTATTATTACTATCATTATTATTCTTATTACCCCAAAAGGGGCTCATGTGTTTTCTTCTGGTTCCTGTTAGAGAAGGCAGGGCAAGGGAGCACATCGTTTCCAATTTACAGGTGAGACAATTGAAGGCCAAAGGACTCAAAAGACTTGCCCAAAGTCTGGGGCTTCCATTGTGGACAGGAGGATAGCAGAGACATTAATAATAATAATGTTGGTATTTGTTAAGCACATACTATGTGCAGAGCACTGTTCTAAGTGCTGGGGTAGATACAGGGTCATCAGATTGAGGCTGAGATTGAGACGTGAGGCTCACAGTCTTCATCCCCATTTTACAGATGAGGTAACTGAGGCCCAGAGAAGCGAAGTGACTTGCCCACGGTCACACAGCTGACAAGTGGCAGGGCAGGGATTCGAACCCATGACCTCTGACTCCCAAGCCCGGGCTCTTTCCACTGAGCTAATTATTATTATTCCTGTGATATTCATTAAGCGTTTACTATGTGCCAAGTACTGAGTTAAACTCAAATCGGATCAGACGCACAGTTCCTGGTCCACCCGGGGCTCACACTCAAAGGTGGAGGGAGAAGAGATGCTTAATTCTCCATTTAACAGATGAGTGAGCAGAGGCACAGGTAAATTGGGTGAACTGTCCAAGGTAATAATGATAATAATAACTGTGGTATTTGTTAAGAGCTTACCACGTGCCAGGAATTGTACTAAGCGATAGGGTGGGTACAGGCAAATTGGGTTGGACACAGTCCCTGTCCCACATAGGGCTCTCCGTCTTAATCCCCATTTTACAGATGAGATGACTGAGGCCCAGAGAAGTGAAATGACTTGCCCAAGGTCACACAGCAGACAAGTGGCAGAGCCGGGATTAGACTTGTTTTATTTTGCCGTCTCCTCCTTTCAGACTTGCGAGCCTGTTGTTGAGCAGGGATTGTCTCTGTTGTCGAACTGCACATGCCAAGCGCTTAGTACGGTCCTCTACACACAGTAAGCGCTCAATAAAAACGATTGAATAAATGAATGAACGAACCCACGTCCTTCCGATTCCCTGGTCTGTACTCTATCCAGTAGGCCACGCTATCTGGTGGTTTAGCCACTAGCCGACAGTCGGCGAGCGTCTTAGCCGGGATCAGAAGCCAAGTCTCCCGTCTTTCAGGCCCGTGCTCTTTCCGCTAAAGCCACAATCTACCGACGGAGCCCAGGATAGCGGTGACCTCCTTCTGCCGCCCACGGAACAGAAAATGGAGCAACTTTCTCTACCTCCCCACTTTGGCAAGAGGCAGCTGATGTTGAGAAAACTGCCCCCGCCAACCCTGGAGAGGAGAAGGGGGCGCGAGGCGGGTACTCTTGTCCCAGGATCATGACTGCTGAATAATAAGGACGGCATTTGTTAAGCGCTTACTATGTGCAAAGCACTGTTCTAAGCGCTTGGGGGGGGGGAAATACAAGGTGATCAGGTTGTCCCAAGTGGGGCTCACAGTCTTAATGCCCATTTTACAGATGAGGTAACTGAGGCACAGAGAAGTTAAGTGAATTGCCCTAAGTCACTCAGCTGACTAGTGGCAGAGCCGGGATTAGAACCCACGACCTCTGACTCCCAAGCCCGGGCTCTTTCCACTGAGCCACGCTGCCCTTATGTACAGTCTTATGGTTCCGGGAGGTAGTAGGAAAAGCCATTGGAGAAGTCTGTCCAACTTTCATCGGCGAGGAGGAAGTAGGGGAATTTATCTTATCTGTATATTGCTAGGTCCCACTAATGAAGGCACGCTCCCTTCACTCACGACCCAGAGCATTAAAGTTGTCAAAGTTGCGGTAGGGCGTGTGATCAGATGGAACTGCTTCATCGGGAAGGGGAACTATTACTCCACGCTATCTCTTTCAGCCGCGCAACTTCCTTGAGCTTTGAGCCTCTACAGTTACGAGCCTCTACAGTCATGTCCCAGTTTGCACTTATCCCCCAAAACACAGGGATCAAAAGATGGAAAAAATAGAAATTCAATCGGAGAAGCAGTGTGGCTTACCGGAAAGAGCCCGGGCTTGTGAGTCAGAGGAAGTGGGTTCTAATCCTGGCCCTGCCACTTGTCAGCTCTGTGACTTTGGGCAAGTCATTTCACTTCTCTGTGCCTCAGTTACCTCATCTGTAAAATGGGGACTAACATTATGAGCCCCACATGGGACAACCTGATTACCTTGTATCTACCCCAGCACTTAGAACAGTGTTTGGCACATAGTAAGCGCTTAACAAATACCATTATTATTATTATTATTAACATGATGTTTGTACGAGTTTAATGCTATGTGCCAAGACCTGTATTACGTACTGGGGTAGATAATAATGATGGTATTTGTTAAGTGCTTATGATGTGCCAAGCACCGTACTAAGCGCTGGGGTGGATACGGGCAAATCGAGTTGGACACGGTCCCTTCCCACGTGGGGCTCATGGTCTCAATCCCCCTTTTACAGGTAAAGTAACTGAGGCACAGAGAAGTGAAGTGACTTGCCCAAGGTCACACAGCAGACACGTAGCAGAGCCAGCATTCAAACCCATGACCTCCTGACTCCCAGGCCCGTGCTCTATCCACTTTGCCCTGCTGCTGCAAGATAATCGGGTTGGACTTGGGCCCGTCCCACAGCCTAAGAGGGTGGGAGAAAGAAGCATTGATTCCCCCTTTACAGATACAAAAACTGAGGCACAGAGAAGTGAAGTGACTTGCCCGAGGTCACACGGCAGGCAAATGGCGGAACCTGGATTAGAACCCAGGTCTCCTGACTCCCAGGACCGTGCTGTTCCCTCTAGACCATAAGTTTGTCACGGGCAAGGAATGTGTCGATTATATTGTTTCTCTCCTAAGCACTTAGTACAGTGCTCTGCACACAGTAGATTGTTGAATTCAGCTGCCTGAAGTTTGTGCAGGGCAGGGAGTTGGGATGACGCTCTGATTACGCACAATTACCGCTCAGAAGCATCCTTGTCTCTGCCTCCGGTCAGGCCTTCCTGTATCTGTACACCCTGTGGAATGTTATTAAGCTTCGATACGTAGGCCGAGCTCTCCCCGGGGGCTGGTAATGCCCAGAAACACAAAACAGAGACGTCTCTGCCTCTCTGGTTCCAGGGAGCACAAGCCAGACAATCGGCTCAAAGCACGTGCCACCATCAGGCTGAAAAAATCGAAGAAGAGTCGATTCCATTGACTCCTTCACGGCACTAAGGTCCACCTTAGCCCGGCCGACCAACAGAGAGGTAGGGAGCCCCAAATCGGGGGTGTGATCGAGGAGGAAAAGACAGTCACATTGACTCGGGCCAAACCTGAGCCTCCTTACTTGTGACAAATGCAGGGAACAGTCAAGCGATCAGTGGTATTTATTGAGGACCTACTCTGTGCAGAGCACTGTACTAATCCCTTGAGAGAATACCGTTCGATGGAGTTGGTAGACACGATCCCTGCCTTCGAGGCTCTGACCATCTAGCGCCTTCTGCCCCCTCGCCTTGCCACAACCCTGCTTGGGCCCTGTCCCGATCGGCTAGGGTAGGTTGGCAGCGGGAGAGGGTACGGTAATAGGGGATTAGAAAATCGAGAGATGCTCTCTGTCAATCACTGGATGGGATGCCCACCAAGTTCCCGGGGCCTGCTTTGGAGATGGACTGAAACTCCCGAATGCTGGCTTTGTTTGCCCATTCCTTGCTGATTCTGGAGGAATATAGGAGCAGAAAGTATATTTTTGAGAGGAAACTTAATTCCCAAAATATGCTTGTGTCAGCAGATGGGGTAAAGGAGACATTTTTCCATAGAAATGGCTTCCTGCCAGCTTGACAAGGGCACACATTCTCTGTGAGAAGAAGAAAAGCCTCCCAGAGGGCTGTCAGCAGGGATCAGCACTCACTACGGTGCTCGGGGCTAAAAAGTGCTTAACAAATACCATAATTTACTCCTTTAGACTGTAAACTCTCCCTCTAGACTGTAAACTCATTGTGGGCAGGGAACGTATCCGATTATTTTTATATCGTACTCTTCCAAACACTTAGTACAGCGTTTTGCACACAGTAAGCGCTCAAAAGATACGATTGAATAAATGAATGAATCTTTCCCAAACACCTAGCATAATGCCCTGCGCTTAGTAAGCGGTCGATAAATCAATCAATGTTATTTACTGAGCACTTACTATGTGCAAAGCACTGTACTTATTAAGAGCTTGGGAGAGTACAACACAACAGAATTAGCGGACACCTTTAGCCACTGCTAAAGGCCTAGAAAAGAGGTTGGGGCAGGGCAGGATTCTTTGGAAACTGCCTTGTTATGTTTCCTAACGACAACTCTTCCTTAGGCAGACCAACCCACTCGTGTAAGAGTAAGAGCCTGGGTCAAACAGAGGGCAGAAATCATGGAGTTGGAGTGGGAATAGAAGGTGAAGGATATTAGGGAATGCCATTTCCCTTACAAGTCTCCCCCAGAGATAGCACAAAGAAATCCAATCCATACGACACTAATCTAAGGTTTTAAAGTATCTACATTTATGCTGATTCTGATTTTTGACCAAAAAACCTCCACGAAAACCTCACACTCTAGTAAAACCACCCAAAACTTCTGAAAACACATAAAGTCCAGCTGACCGAGGCAGGAAAAGGGAGCCTCAAAGCCTTTGTGTGAGCTGGTTCAGTGGTACACAATGGCACAGCCTGTTGGACTGCAGTGCATTCAGTCGACTATTGTCTCCCTTTTGGCTCTGCACTTTGACCTCCACCCCTCGCTTTCCTGCTTTACCGTGAAATCCCAATCGGGGGCCTGCTTTGGAAACCATTCATCTAGGGAGACCCAAGCCTAATCGCTGCAGAGTTCTTCAGCGGACGAGCCTCTTCATTCTGGGCAGATCTGTGGTTCCCCAAACCTGAGACTACATGACGCCCCGAGATCCGGAGTTGGCTTAGCTTTCAGACGCGTTGCCCGTCCTCTGGAATTCGTCTTCCTTTCCCGTCCGCGGCTAGGGGGCTGCGGGGCAGCTGGAGAGTTACGCAGAGATCTGGTTGTAGCGTACCCATCCCAGTGCTTAGCCCACGGTATGCGCTGAACAGATACCACCATTATTAGCATTATAATTAGCAAGGGTAGGGAGCAGAGCAGGTGGCAAGACTGGCAGAACAATCCCTTGGCACTGCATAACATTTGGACACGCCTTGGGTGCCTAGCACCAATTATGTTGTCCATCCAGGGATGCAGATGGTTGCACTTCCCTTTTTCATTTGACTTAACTGATTTAGCCCCAGCTAATTTTGGAACCCTTCTTTAGCGAAATTCATTCCTTCATTCGATGGTAGTTATTGAGCGCTTACTGTGTGCGGAGCACTGTACTAAGCTCTTGGGAGAGTACAGTATGACGATAAGCAGATATATTCCCTGCCCGCAAGGAGCTTACAGTCTAGAGGGGGAGAAGGAAACTGATATCACAGTGCTCTCGGTAAAACATCTTGGAACCATTTGATTACTAAACACGGAAAGTCCTGTCAGAAGCCGGCATTCACCTGTCGGGGGTCTCCAGCTGGAGCTGGAGGAATTCATCTCTTAGAGAATCTGCTGAGGAGACAGACTTTCTGGACTGCGGTAGTAGGTGCCAGATGCCCGTGAACTGTTGAGGATTAACAGGCTGTTTAAATCACTCCCCATTTCCTGACAAGATCCAACCTGAGTCGGGGGGGATTCAAAAAGAAATCTTCCTGCCATTTGTTAAAAAAACAACCCAGACTTTTCAGATGAAATGCTTAACTGCTTCCCGAAGAGGAGGATGGAACAGATGACGTGGGTTTATATTCTTTATCAGATGTCAGGAGCCATCTAGATAGAGCACGGGCCGGGGAGTCAGAAAGACCTGCCTTCTAATCCCGGCTCTGCCATTTGACTGCTGATTGACCTCGGGCAAGTCACTTTGCTTCTCTGTGCGTCGGTTCCCTCGTCTGTAAAATGAGGATTAAAACGGAGAGCCCCATGCGGGACAGGGACTGGGTCCAACCTGACAACCTTGTATCTCCTGCAGTGCTTAGTACAGTGCCTGGCACATAGTAAGTGCTTAACAAACACCATTTTAAAAAAAATCATGTTCAAAATCCCTATCTGAAAATAGCTGAGAGATGTCAATTCTTCAAAATAATCGATCAGTAGCATCCTTGTACTCCCCAACACCAGGGCTCTTAAGTCCAGGACAGTGCTGCTGCCCATCCACCTAGCATCCTGGGAAGAACCCGCCATCTTGCCCCCTCCTACCTCACCTCGCTTCTCTCCTTCTACAACCCAGCCCACAAGCTTCACTCCTCTAGTGCTAACCTTTTCACTGCGCCTCCATCTCGCCTGTCTCGCCGCCGAGCCCTGGCCCACGTCCCGCCTCTGGCCCGGAACGCCCTCCCTCCTCAAATTGGAAAAATAATGACTCTTCCCTCCTGCCCTTCAAAGCCTTATTAAAGGCACATCTCCTCCAAGAGGCCTTCCCTGAATAAGCCCCACTTTTCCTCATCTGCCACTCACTTCTGCGTCACCCTGACTTGCTCCCTTTGCTTTTCCCTCCTCTTCCTGCCCCACGGCACTTATGTGTATAGCTGTAATTTTATTTATTTGTATTGATGTCTGTCTCCCCCACCCCACCAAACTGTGAGCTCATTGTGGACAATGAATGTCACAGTTTATTCTTGTATTGTACTTTCCCAAGTGCTTAGTACAGTGCTCTGCACAAAGTAATTGCTTAATAAATGCGATTGAATGAATGAAAGAAGGAATGAATCCCAACCGTTCAAACCCTGGGACAGCTGTGGCTGGCTCGAATAAAGATGGCCCTGACCGGAGTGGTGAAGACCGCTCCTGGCCAGGATATGCTGCTGCTTTTCTACTTCTTATAACAATAATAATAATAATAATAATGGCAACTTTTAAGTGCTTCCTATGTGCAAGGCACTGCTCTAAGCGTGAGGGTAGATACAAGTTAATCAGGTTGGACACAGTCCCTGTCCTACATGGGCTCATGTTATTCATTCATTCATTCAATCATATTTCTTGAGCAATTATTATGTGGTGCAGAGCACTTAATACCCATTTTACAGATGAGGGAACCGAGGCCCAGAGAACGGAAGTGACTTGGCCAAAGTCACACAGCGGACATGTGACGGAGCCGATATTAGAACTTTCTGACTTCCAGGCCCACGCTCTATATTTTAAGTCACGCTGCTTCTCCTTACCGTTACTGTAAAGTTATTACTTGACTGAATTTGCCCAGTTATTTCTTTCCCTTGGTGTCAGTCTTCATTTTCTTTTTTAATGGTATTTGTGTCAATCACTGTTCCAAGCGCTGGGGTAGATACAAAGGAATTAGGTTGGACACAATCCCCATCCTGCATGGGCCTCTTGTAGGTTATGTATTCCCAGCAGATCAAGGACGAGGGCTGATTTTTTTTTTTTTAATGGTACTTGTTAAGCACTTACTATGTGCCAGGCACTGTACTAAGCATGGGGGTAGTTAAAAGATAGTTAGGTTGGACACAGTCCTTGTCCCACTTGGGGCTCACTGTTTTCACCACCCTTTTACAGATGAGGTAACTGAGGCCCAGAGAAGTGAGTGACTTGCCCTAGGTCACACAGCAGACAAATGCCTGACCTGGGATTAGAATCCAGACCCTCTTACTCCCACTCTACCCACTAGGCCACTTTGCTTCTGATTCCACATCTCTGAACCTTCCCCCAGCCCTTAGCGCAATGATTGATATAAAATGCCAAGCAGATACCATAAATAATAACAACAATGGCAGGAAAAGAAGTTGATAAGTGGAAAGCATTTAAAGTGAGATCAAAAGCGGTTATAATTACATTGTGCTTTTGACCAGAAAGCGGGGAAATATAGTCTAGGGGTTAGGATGGAGTTAGGCCAACCTCCAAACTTCTATTTCTAACCCCACCATTAACTTCAGAAAGTTGCTTGCTCTAGAAAGTCCACTTTTACTCTGTTTGGCTGAGGATTCACAGTCGCAGAATCTAGGTTATGGGCTGAGCATCCGCGATGGAAGCTATCTAGCGACTGCCAATTCCTGAGAGCTAATAACGCTAATAATTATGGCATTCATTAAGGGCCGACTCTGTCCCAAGTGCTGCGGTAGATGCAAGATATTTAGGTCTAACCCAATCCCTGCCCCACACGGGCTTTGCTGTCCAAGTAGGAGGGAGAACAGGTAGGTATTTAATCCCCATTTTGTAGATGAGGAAACTGAGGCACAAAGATGCTAAGAGACTTGCCCAAGGTCACACAGCCGGTGAGCTGTGGAATCAGGATTGTGATCTTTCCACTAGGCCACGTTGCTGTAGTTGTATTTACAAAGTAAGAGGAAATAATAACTTCAAGTCTGTGAGCTCGTCATGGGCAGGGAACAGGTCTGTTTATTGTTATATTGTACTCTCCCGAGCACTTAGTACAGTGCACCACGCACAGTAAGCGCTCGATAAATACGACTGAATGAATAGAAGTGGTCACAACTGGACGCTGGAATGTGGACGGAGGATGGAGCTATCATTATCCTCTAGACTGTAAGCTCGTTGTGAGCAAGGAATGCGTCCACCAGCTCTGTTATATTGAACTCGCCCAAGCGCTTAGTATGGTGTTCTCCACACAATAAGTGCTCAATAAATAAGATTGATTGTTTGGTCAGTGGGTTAACGCCATTAGAGGGGATTCTACTCCCGTCCTTGAGTCCAGAGTAGTTTAACATTTTTCTCAGTAACATGGATTGTGAAGTCGGTCCACGCTAACACAAATTTTCTTCAAGGTGAAGTGAGGGAGTCAGTGCTTGCAGGGCAGAATTAGAATTCAAAGTCACCTTAAAAAAAGGGAGGCAACCACAGGATGAAGTTCGAGAGTGTCGATTCCAGGGTACTACAGAGCAGAAGGAAAAATTAACCGAATAAACTGACAGTGGTTGGTGGTTGTCCACATTTAGTCACTGGACAAAAATAGATTACAAACTTCTAAAGAGAACTGCCTTTCCTGCCAACCTTTCTTTCAGAAAGGCGGCAGCCTGGAAACTACAAGTCCATTGATCATCTGGAGGACCGTGGCATTCGGGGAAGAAGACGGTTTTGACCCGTCGATGGACTCCAGCTCACTGAGCCCCTGAAGGGAAAGACCTGTGGATTAGTTCCCAGATGATAATATTGGCATCCCTAGAATATAATATTTTCCAGGGTCCCAAACAAGGTTCCTTGAACTCTCCTGGTAAAACTACGCTGTGCTGTCTGCTGGTTCTCGCTGGTCAGTCAATCAATCGATGGTATTTACGGAGAAGCAATAGAGAAGCAGCGTGGCCTAGTGGATAGAGCATGGTCCTGTGAGTCAGAAGGACCTGGGCTCTAATCCGGGCTCTGCCACTTGTCTCCTGAGTGAACCTGGGCAAGTCACTTCTCTGTGCCTCCGTGACCTCATCTGTAAAATGAGGATTAAGATTGTAAATGAGCCCTATGTGGGACAGGGACTGTGTCCAATCTGATTAGCTTGTATCTACCCCAGAGGTTAGTTGGGTGGCTGGTACGTAGTAAGCACTATCAAATACCATTAAAATAAATAAATACGATCGATCGATTGATTCCTCCAAGATGGCGATTGGACTGGTTGTCACGATAGAGATAACTAGTTCTCCGACTCCCTGCCAATGCCAGTTTCCCTTTCAGTTATCTAAACGTGATCCCATCCATCTAAAGGACTTCTCGGGTTGCCTGATCCTCTGCTGAATTAATTCATGTTCTTGTTATTTTAAAGGCATCGCCAGCTAATTGATTTCACATGCTCATAAACTGAACTTTTAATAAGCCAAACCGACACACGCCGTCCTTCCAGATTTGAGAAGTGGTGAAGAACAGGGCTGTGGCTTTGGTGGAGAGAACAGCGACTCCTTTCGAAGAGAGAGACTTTCTGTTTTGCTGGGGTGGTATTCATTTATTCTATCTGTTTATGTAAGTAAAGGTCAAATTGGGCTGTCAGATCATATAAACGGCACTCGGCTGAAAAGTCATGGGGTGAAGGAATGAATCTTAGTTCCCAGTACCCTGATACATGCAGATAAGGAACTGGTAAATCCATCCCGTTCAAAGACGGGAATGAATCTGTCCATCATTTGAAGTTTGAGACTTCAGCCCAGTCATTTGAAATTTTTGATTAGGTTTGAGTGGCTGCCTAGCAGACGCAGTCCCCCAAATCTTCCTGTACTGAGGGTCTTCTTCCTTCGGTGCCTCTTTCTGATCTCCTATCCTCCTGTCTCTCCCCCCTTCAGTCTATACTTCACTCAGCTGCCCAGATCATCTTTCTAGAGAAACGCTCTGGGCATGTCACTCTCCTCCTCAAAATCCTCCAGTGGTTGCCTATCAACCTTTGCATGAATCAAAAACTCCTCACTCTTGGCTTCAAAGCTGTCATCCCCTTGCCCCCTCCTACCTCACCTCCCTCCTCTCCTCCTCCAGCCCAGCCCGCACACTCCGCTTCTCAGCCACCGCTCAGCTCCTCACTGGGCCTCGTTCCCTCCTGTCCCGCCGTCGACCCCCGGTCCTCATCCAACCGCTGTCCCGGAACGCCCTCCCTCCTCACCTCCGCCAAACTAACTCTCTTCCCCTCTTCAAAGCCCTGCTGAGAGCTCACCTCCTCCAGGAGGCCTTCCCACACTGAGCCCTCCCTTTCCCTCTGCTCTTCCTCCCCTCCCCACTGCCCTTACTCCCTCCCTCTACTCTACCCCTTCCCCTCCCCACAGCACTTGTGTATATTTGTATATATTATTTATTACTTTATTTTATCAATGATGTGAAGCAGTGTGGCTCAGTGGAAAGAGCACGGGCCTGGGAGTCAGACGTCATGGGTTCGATTTCCCGCTCCGCCACTTGTCAGCTGTGGGACTGTGGGCAAGTCACTTCACTTCTCTGTGCCTCAGTTCCCTCATCCTTAAAATGGGGATGAAGACTGTGAGCCTCACGTAGGACAACCTGATTACTCTGTATCTACCCCAGCGCTTAGAACAGGGCTCTGCACGTAGTAAGCGCTTAACAAATAGCAACATTATATATCTATGATTCTATTTATCTATTTTGATGGTATTGATGCCTGTCTCCTTGGCTTGTTTTGCTGTCTGTCTCCCCCGTTTAGACTGTGAGCCCGTTGTTGGGCAGAGATTGTCTCTATCTGTGGCCGAATTGTACATTCCAAGCGCTTAGTCCAGTGCTCTGCAGACAGTAAGCGCTCAATAAATACGATTGAATGAATGAATGAATAAATAATCAATCGTATTTATTGGTACTTGCTCTGTTGCCGTACTAAGCGCTTGGCAGATTGCAGTGTAACAGAGTTGGTAGACACGATTTCCCGCCACAGTGAGTTTATTCACTCATTCAATAGTATTTATTGAGCGCTTACTATGTGCAGAGCACTGTACTAAGCGCTTGGAATGGACAAATCGGTAACAGATAGAGACGGTCCCTGCCCTTTGACGGGCGCACTGTCTAATCGGGGGAGACGGGCTGACAAGAACGATGGCAATAAATAGAATCAAGAGATTACAGTCTAGAGGGGGAGACAAACATTAGTATAAGTAAATAAATTAGGGGTATGTCCAGAAGTGCTGGGGGGCTGAGGGAGAGTTGAATAAAGAGTGCAAATTCAAGTGCAAGGTTGAAGTACAAAGGAGTGGGAGAAGAAGAAATGAGGGCTGAGTCAGGGAAGGTGTCTTGGAGAAGATCTGCCCTGTCAATAAGACTTTGAAGGGATGAGGGGGAGCAACAAGCCATCTTCTCCTTTGCTAATTAATTTCTCCCCTTTCTTTAAAGCTCTCCTAAGGGCCCCCCCCCTTCACTTTGCGGTTTTCCCCGATTAAGTCTCTCCCCTGCCCAAGCAACCCAAGCAATTGGTAGAATCACGAGCAGCAGCGTGGCCTAGTAGATAGAGGCCTGGGAGTCAGAAGGACCTGGGTTCTAATCCCAGCTTTGCCATACGCCTGCCGAGTGACCTTGGGCAAGCAGCGTGGCTCAGTGGAAAGAGCCCGGGCTTGGGAGTCAGAAGTCATGGGTTCAAAATCCGGCTCAACCGCTTGTCAGCTGTGTGACTTGGGACAAGTCACTTCACTTCTCTGTGCCTCAGTTACCTCATCTGTAAAATGGGGATGAAGACTGTGAGCCCCACATGGGACAACCTGATCACCTTTTATCCTCTCCAGTGCTTAGAACAGTGCTTTGTGCATAGTAAGCGCTTAACAAATGCCATCATTATTATTATTATTATTATTATTATTATTTACCGTAGTGGGCAGGAAATGTCTCTTTTTGTTGCCGAATTGTACTGTCCAAGCGCTTAGTACCGTGCTCTGCACGTAGTAAGAGCTCAATAAAGACGATTGAATGAATGAATGAATGATTGAATTTCACTTCTCTGTGCCTCAGGGACCTCATTTGTAAAATGGGGATTATGACATCTGTAAAATCTGTAAAATATGAGCCCCTTGTGGGACAGGAACTGTGCCCAACCCCATTTGCTTATATCTACCCCAGAGCTCAGTTCAGTGCCTGGAACATAGTAAACAAATACCACAATTTTCCCTCTAGACTGTAAACTCACTGTGGCCAGGGAATGTGTCTCCCAAGCGCTTAGTACGGTGCTCTGCACACAATAAATATGATTGACTGACTGCCCGCCCCGGGTTCTAATCCCAGATCTGCCACTTATCCACTGCGTGACTCTGGGCCAGTCACTTCACTTCTCTGTGCCTCAGCTCCCTCATGTGTAAAATGGGGATTAAGACTGTGAGCCCCATGTGGGACATGGACTGTGCCCAACCTGATTAACTTGCATCCATCCCAGTGTTTAGTACAGTGCCTGGCACATAGTAAGCGCTTACCAAGTACTATAAAAAAAAGAAAAGACTAGAGGTAGGGGACTCTTTCTTTCCAAATGGGACTAGGATGGCCTCCAGTAGCCCCCACAGATACCGGGCAGAGTCGCTTCAAATGTGACCCACCAGGCCAACAGCTTCACGTTATGCCATGACGCCCAACCTTTTACGGAAGTCTGGCCGACTCTCCCCGGACCTTTGCCGTTCCTTCCGGGACACCTTACCATCCCTCCCGCCCCCAGCCCTGACCACGAGTTACCCCAAAGCTGTTGTGTTCCCCTTCTGGGTCCCTCTAAAGCAGCAGAACTCGGCAGCGGAGGGGGGCTTGGAGCCAGAAATAAAAATTCCAGACAAAATGGTGCCGGGTGCCGGATCAGTAACTCTGAAAAACGGGCTGCCCAGCCTAACGCTGGATGAATGGCCACACTATAGGTGGCATTCCTCAATCTGAGCGCAGACAGGGGAGACACAGAGAGGGGAAACTGTTAGCTTGGGCTTCCTTGCCATCCAGTTTACTTCAAGCAGGGGATTCTGGAAGTGCCGGTCCGGCAAAAAATGGCTGCCTGCCTACGTTGTTTTCTGAGTTTTCTTATGGACCAAACAGGACCTTCGGGCTTGGGCTTGACTAGGCCAAATCAGGCCTGACATGCGGTGCGATTAGCATTAAAAAGAACCAGTCATTTAGCCCCCTCCCCTCCAAGGGCCTAGTGCAGTGCCTGCTCTCCAGGAAGGCTGAGGAGACATCACCTTCTTGGGGACAAAAGATTTTCTTCTCTCCTTTTCTTGCCTTCTTGTCACTAGTCACTGATCTCGAACCCTTTATTCGGTTGTGGCGTTGAGTGGGACATTAAAATGAGAATAAATGAGCAGATTTAAAGGCTGCTGAGGCAGCCTCTTCAAGATACGGAAGGATAAATTGCTGATTAAAACCTACAGCGGTGGTCAAATCCAGAAGAAAAAGGGCAGGGCTGTAGCTTGATCAATTTAATTTTAATTAATTGAGGTGGAGAGACAGAGACAAAGGATTTTTCCGAGTGTTAAAATAATAATAATAAAAAAAACTAAGGGGATGCAAAGAGCTTAGCGGTTGCCCCACCTCCCTGTGGGAAGGCAGGGTTTTACGTTTGATTCGGAATCTTTCTTGCGGGTCAGGACTCCCGGATCCAACCCGGGGCAGCCTACCGAGATATTCCTATGAGGAATTGTACTTTCCAAATGCTTAGTACAGTGCTCTGCACACAGTAAGCGCTAATTAAACGCAATTGAATGAATGAATGAATGAATGAATGAGGGAGGAGGCAAGAGGTTGGGGATTGGAAAAACCCAAACCGTTCTGTGTGTTAATCAGGCAGAGCTGTCCCTGCCTGGCCCAGAGGTTTGTTTGGCCTCTTTGGCTCTGAAGAATTAACGTTACATTGGGACTTAGCGCCAGGAAGGCTCAGTGCAGAAAATTGGCAGGAATCCTATTTTCAAGGGAAAATTTCCCTTCCCTAAACCTGTTTGCCTCCTAGACACTTTCACCTAGAGTTCAAATCTACGCCTCTCTGATTTCTGGAATAATTCTCCCTCCGTGGCTATCTTTGGTTCCCATTTGGAGGTCTTCTCCTAACAGTGCAAGCCATTCCCATTAAACCTCTGTGGTCCTGGGCCAGAGGGAGTCCAACAAAAATAAAGTGCAGGATTTCCTCAGAATTTGCAATACCCTGAATGCATCAAAGGCATATTTTCCGCAGGCTGGTCTGTGCATTACGTATTTTTCCTTCCATTTGTAAATCAACTGGACCTGGTAGAGATTCACAGGGTGAGCAGGGGAAGACGGCAAGGGGTTAAAGGGACATCTCACACTCACGGTGCCATTTCCTGAAGGTGAGGAGACTCGGCCTTCTGGGAAAATTAGGGACTGATAATAATAATAATAATAATTATGTTGGTATTTGTTAAGCGCTTACTATGTGCAGAGCACTCTTCTAAGCGCTGGGGGAGATACAGGGTCATCAGGTCGTCCCACGTGAGGCTCACAGTTAATCCCCATTTTACAGATGAGGTCACCGAGGCCCAGAGAAGTTAAGTGACTTGCCCACAGTCACACAGCTGACAAGTGGCAGAGCAGGGATTCGAACCCATGACCTCTGACTCCCAAGCCCATGTTCTTTCCACCGAGCCGCGCTGATAAGAGGTGTCAGAGGGAGATTTGGGATTTGCTGGCCCCCTGAGAACTTCATTCGATCGTACTTCTTGAGCCCTTACTTTGTGCAGAGCACTGTATTAAGCACTTGAGCGAGTATAATACAACAATGAACGGACACATTCCCTGCCTACAACGAGCTTACGGTGCTTTCACAAAATTGTCAGAAGAGTAGACCCATCTAGGGGTTGCTCTCTTCTGAGGTCTGTTGGCTTGAACAAGGTCAACCACCAAAATTCACTGCAAAATTCAGAAGTGGTGATCGCCCATTGGTTAGTTACTGGGAGTTCTAGGTGAATCGGAAGCACTTGCTCCCTGTTCGCCGATGTAAGCTCGTTGCGGGCAGGAAATGTGTCTGTTTATTGTTAACACTCTTCTCCCCTAAGCGCTTAGTACAGTGCTTGACACACAGTAAGTGCTCAATAAATATGACTGACTGAATGAATAAATGAACGCTGCTATCATCATCCAGCTCCAGGGCGGAGTTTGTGTTTTGTCTGGATGAGGATTTCGTAAGTATTGGTATTTAGCTGGATGAGCTCCCTTGGAGTGCTCCTTAATTGTGGTATTGGTTAAGCAACTACTGTGTGCCAAGCACTGTACTAAATGCTGGGGTAGATGAAAAATGTAAGTCCCCGTCCCACATGGGATGCTCAATCTAAATAGGAAGAGCAGCTGCTCCATTTCCATTTTACAGATGAGGACACTGAGGCCCCGGGAAGTGAAGTGACATGCCCAACGTCACGGAGCCAGGAGCAAGTGGCGGGGCGGGGATTAGAACACGCGACAGAGCAAGGGCCTGCGTGTCAGGAGGTCATGCGTTCTAATCCTGGCTCTGCCACTTACCTGCTGTGTGGCCTTGGGCAAGTCGCTTCACCTCTCTGAGCCTCAGTTCCCTCATCTGGAAAATGGGGATTGAGACCACGAGCCCCATATGTCCAACCCGATTTGCTTGTCTCCGCCCCAGCGCTTAGTACAGTGCCTGGCACACAGTAAGGGCTTAACAAATACCACAATTATGATTAATTTATTACTATTATAAAATGGTGGACATAGAAGGGGACGAGTTTCTGAGTGAGAAAACACAACGGAAAGAGCCTAGGCCTGGGAGTCTGGGGACCTGAGTTCTAATCCCGATTCCACCACTTGCCTCCTGTGTGATCTCGGAGAAGTCACTTAGCTTCTCTGTTCCTCAGTTTCCTCATCTGAAAAATGGGAATTCAATCCTACTCCCTCCTTCTTAGACTGTGAGCCCTATGTGGGCCAGGGACTGTGTCCAACCGGATTATCTTATGTCTACTCCAGGATTTCACTGGTCAGAGTAGAGTGAATGCCAGCCTTGGTGGCTATCAGCCCAGCTGCTGGCCGGTGCACTTCTTACCCTTTTCTAAACTTCAAAATGGGTCCACCTGGAAAGAAGTTCTGCTCCCTCTGAAATATTGGTGTGACCCTAACTCTGAATCCCCGTGAGAAGCAGTACGGCCCAGTGGTTAGAGCACAGGCGGAGTCAGAAGGACCGAGGTTCTAATCCCGGCTCTGCCACTTGTTGGCTACGTGGCTTTGGGCAAATCACTTCACTTCTCTGTCCAGTTTCCTCAATTGTAAAATGGGGATGAAATACCTGCTTTCCTTCCTATTTAGACCAGGAGCTCCACGTGGGACAGGGACTTTCATTTTTTTTAATCCACCCCAGGGCTTGGTACAGTGCTCGGCACATAGTAGGTGCTTAAAAAATAAAACAATTAAGGAGCACTCCAAGAGGCTCACCCAGATAGATACCCATCCTCAGTGAGTCCTCAACCAAAACAAAACACAAACTCATGCTCCGTCGATATGGAAACAAGTCAAATTATTTTAAGAAAAAATGGTCTTTCAGTAACTCTTGTTGTTATGGCAACCCGGATTCTAACAGTTACTCTGCCGTGTAGTTTTTCTGGACCAGGGCTTTGGGAATCCTTAAAAACAAATTGTGCCTGAATCCCTTATGAACCACCTCTGGAAGGAGCGGGGAGACCAGCGGAAAAGAGAAGAGGAAGCTGCAGAATTGGGGGGCTGGTAAGTTCTTTGAGGGCAGGGATGGTGTTTGCCTACTCTACTGTACTCTCCCAGGCGGCGTGGGGAAGCAGAATGGCCTGGTGGTTAGAACACGGGCCAGGGAGTCAGAAGGACCTGGGTTCTAGTCCCAGCTCCACCACTTGTCTGCTGTGTGACCTAGGGCAAGTCACTTAACTTCTCCAAGCCTCAGTTACCTCATCTGTAAAATGGAGATTAAAACCGTGCGCCCCGGGTGGGACAGAGGCTGCGTCCAAACTGACTAGCTTGTATCAACCCCAGTGCTTAGTACAGTGCCTGGTATATAGTAAGCGCATAACAAACTGGGCAGGGAATGTGTCTGCTTGTTTTCACACTGTACTCTTCTTAGTGCTCTGCACACAGTCAGCGCTCAGTAAGTACTTAGTGGAAAGAACGTAGGCTTGGGAGTCAGAGGACATGGGTTCTAATCCCGGTTTAGCCTCTCGTCTGCTGTGTGACCTCAGGCTGTGTGACCTTCTCTGAGCCTCAGTTACCTCATCTGTAGAATGGGGATTAAGACCGTGAGCCCCAAGTGGGAGAACCTGATCACCTGGTATCTACTCAAGCGCTTAGACAGTGCTTGACACATAGTAAGAGCTTAACAAATACCATTATTATTATTATTATTATTGAACTAAATAAATGCCATTTTAAAATAAATGACCTTACAGTCTACGGGGTGAAGACATATTAAAATAGATGTTACATAATCTATAGATATCTACCTAAGTGCTGTGGGGTTGAGGGTGGGGTGAGTATCAAATGCCGAAAGGTCACAGATCCAGGTGCGTAGATGCTGCGGAAGGGAGAGGGAGCCAGGGAAAAGAGGGCTTAATCGGGAGAGACAATCAAGAGGAGACCTACTATCCCGCGGAGGAGTGGCTTGTTTTTGCCGATGCGTAACCCATTTCATAGACAGAGACAAATTGACTTTCAGGAAGCACAGTGCTCTACTTTGAAGGTAATAGTAGAAGACAGGCATTAGGCAAAAACTAAAATGTCAGAATTCACGGGATGGATTGAAGGTTATTCTGGAACGCTGAATCGACTCCTGGCATGACTGGAAGCTTGCTTAGGCTTAATTTAGCACAGTGCTCCTCCACCGTTGATCACTTAGGATCTGTGGTCTGATCTCTGATGAAACTCTGAGGGCAGCGTGAACTGGAGTCCCGGCTCTGCCGCTTGTCAGCTGTGTGACTGTGGGCAAGTCACTTAACTTCTCTGTGCCTCGGTTCCCTCATCTGTAAAATGGGGATTAACTGTGAGCCTCACGTGGGACGACCTGATGACCCTGTATCTCCCCCAGTGCTTGGAACAGTGCTCTGCACATAGTAAGCGCTTAACAGATACCAACATCATTATTATGAAGGACAGCTTCAGTAAAGGGAGAGCCGCATAATAATGATTGTGGTATTGGTCAAGCATCGCAAGGGGCAAAACTGGGATTAGAACCCAGGTCCTCTGATTCTCAAGCCTGGGCTCTGTCCACCAGTCCTGTTCCGGGGTGGAGGGCTTCGTAAGTCCCAGGGACAAATGGTCACAAAGGGGAGATCTCCTGAGGCTAATGAACCCCTGGAATTTCCTGAGCACCTACACGCAGACAACTAGACTGAGTCCTTGGCTCACAGTATGCTAAGGACTGTGTCCGACCTAACTTGGATCTACCCCAGTGCTTAGTACAGTGCTTGGCATTTAGTAGGCTCTTTATAAACAAACTCTACAATCTACGTGTGGCGGAGCATGGCGAAGTAGATAGAGCATGGGCCTGGGAGTCAGCAGGTCGTGGGTTCTAATCCTGGCTCTGCCACTTGTCTGCTGGGTGACCTTAGGCAAGTTACTTCACCTCTCTGGGCCTCATTTACCTCATCTGTAAAATGGGGATTGAGAGCGTGAGCCCCATGCGGGACAGGGACTGATTAAGACTGATTAACCTGAATCTACCCCGGCACTTGGAACAGAGCTTGATACGTAGTGAGTGCTTAACAAGTACCATAATTATTGTTATTATTATGTCTACCAACTCTGTTGCATTGTACTCTCCCAAGTGCTCAGTCCAGTGCTCTGTACATGGCAAATTGACTGATCTATGCCAATGGGACCATCCAGGAATGAGCATTCCTCAGATGAAGGAGAGCGGCCTGGCACGCTGGCCCTTGGAGGGAGATCTCACCTTCTCTGCCAGACACACAATGGAAAGTCACAACTCCTTGCTGCTAACTCCGCTGGGGATTCGGTGGAAAGGGCGTGGCTCTAGAAATGAGACCACCTGGGTTCTACTCCTGGCTGTGCCGTAAAGATGCCCTGCGATAGGCGCCGCGACCCACCTGCCTACTGGCCGATTACGCTCCTTGCCCCTCGGGAACCTGATGGGCAGCGAGGAGAGAACCCAAGTGACTCTGGATAAGCCACCAGCACCTTAACCGCTTCTCGATCCTGAGGTCTCGTCGTTCCTGACAGAGAAACCCCATCAGCCTCACCCCGTTCCACTGGACTTGTGGCTTTTTTATGGATGTCATTCTGGATATATTTATGAAGTTTCCACATCCCTCCTGTCAAATATAATAATAATAATAATGTTGGTATTTGTTAAGCTCTTACTATGTGCAGAGCACTGTTCTAAGTGCTGGGGTAATCGGGTTGTCCCACATGAGGCTCACCATTTTCATCCCCATTTTCCAGATGAGGTAACTGAGGCAACAGAGAAGTGAAGCGACTTGCCCACAGTCACACAGCTGACAAGCGGCAGAGCCGGTATTCGAACCCATGACCTCTGGCTCCCAAGCCCGTGCTCTTTCCACTGAGCCACGATACCAACTCCTCACCTTCCCCGATTAATTCACGACACTGTAGTCACGTCCTCGGCACTTGAGCATTTACAGGCCTCCTCGGTGTTTCTGTATGTATATTCAATTATTTCTTCAGTTTTTTCAGCCCTCTAGACTGTAAGCTCACTGTGGGCAGGGAATATGTCTATTTATTGTTACATCGTACTCTCCCAAGTCCTTAGTACTGTGCTTTGCAAACAGTAAGTGCTCAATAAATACGACTGAATGAATGAATCCTAACATTTCACACTATTTTTCACACCGTTATATTCTCGTTCTTCCTCCTGCAGCCACCATGTGTTACTACATTTTTTCCATCTCCCCCACTAGTTTGATTTTAAGGCAGGAAATGTGTCTTGCTTCTGGGATTTTCCCAAAGCTTACCACAGTCCTTAGCATTCAGCAGGTACATATAAATACAACCGATCGACTGATTGGCTCATCGGAAATTGACAGAAGTGTCTGTCACCCTGCCTTACCTCGAGGGCAGTGATCACGACTTCTAACTCTTTTGCACACTCCCAGGTGGTCAATATAGTATTCTCCACACAGTTAGCACTTAGTAAATAGGGAAGCAGCAAGGCCTAGTGGAAAGAGCACAGGCCTGGGAGTCAGGGGATCTGGGTTCTAATCCCAGCTCCGCCACTTGTCTGCTAGGTGGCCTTAGCCAAGTCACTTCGCTTCTCTGCGCCTCAGTTCTCTTACCTCTAAAATGGAGATTAAGACGGTGAGCCCCACGTGAAATATGGACTATGTCTAATCTGATTAACCTGTATCTACTCCAGCAGTTGATACGGTTCCTGGAACATAGCGCTTAACAAACACCATAAAAAATAAAAAAACAACTATGGATTGATTGGCTGATTGATCATTTGGGTGGATATCAGAGATAAGCCCCATTTTTTTCTCCACCTAAAGATAGGGGGCAAGTCATGATGATGATGATGATGATGATGGCATTTGTTAAGCGCTTACTATGTGTCAAGCACTGTTCTAAGCGCTGGGGGATACAAGGTAATCAGGTTGTTCCATGTGGGGCTCACAGTCTTAATATCCATTTTACAGATGAGGTAACTGAGGCCCAGGGAAGTTAAGTGACTTGCCCAAAGTCACACAGCTGACAAGTGGCAGAGCCGGGATTAGAACCCAGGACCTCTGACTCCCAAGCCCGGGCTCTTTCCACTGAGCCACGTGAAAACTCAATGCCCTTTGACTTAAGGGAACCATTAAACCCGTCAGTCGAATTTAGTGAACCGCACTGATTGAGTGCTTACTCTGTGCAGAGCACTGTACTAAGTGCTTGGGAGAGTAAAGTATAACAATAATCAGACACATTCCCTGCCCACAACCAGTCTATATATATATATACTTAGAGTATAGAAGTGGGGGAGACAGACATTAATCTAAATGAATAAATGACAGATATAGAAATAAGTACTGTGGGGCTGGGGGGCAGGGATGAGTAAAGGAAGTAAGTCAGGGTGACGCAGAAGGGAGTGGGAGAAGGGGGAAAGGAGGGCTTAATCAGGGAAGGCCTCTTGGAGGAGATGGGCCTTCAATAAGGTTTTGAAGTGGGGGAGAGCCTTCTACGAATCGGCCCTCCTGGGATGACTGGTGATGTCGAGGGCTCTTCTCGGGAGCGCACCCCAAAAGAGGAGAGTGGTCCGGGGAAGGCGTGAAGCCAAGATAGGAGGGCTGCTGGCACACAGGACGACTGTAGCTACACTCAAAAGCTGTCTTTGCCCCATCTCTTCCCTGGCCATCCTTCCCAGCCACCCTTCCCTCTCTGAGCCCTCTGGGAAGCCACCCAGCTACTTCTGGAAGCTAGAGAGCTCTTCTCCCCTGGATGGAGGCAGGAATGTCGGCAAGGGCAGAAGTGGACATGAGAAATTTTCTCTTAGGTGGAGGTCGTGGTTTCCCAGTTTAGGACCCTAGCAGTAAAATGATCTCTTCCAGAGCATTAAAGTCACCTACACTGTATAATAATCAAACTAAACTGGGGGAAAGAGCCCAGCTCTCCGCTCTGGTTGCAAAATTATGGTTCAGAGAGGCGGCACGATCCTCGCTCAATCAATGGTATTAATTGAGCGCTTGCCGTGTGCGGGGACCTTTACTAAGCTCTCGGCAGCGTTCAATACTACTGAGTTGGTAGACGCCATCTCTGCCTTCAAGGAGTTTACAGTCTAGCTGACGGACCTTCCTACATTGTACTTGACACTCGAGCTGCTCCTTAAAAATTTTCTTTCTAGATTTTCCCTGACTCATCCTAGTAAGAATAACTGTGTTATCTGATAATAATGGTAACAATAATAGTAATAATTGTGCTATTTGATGAGTGTTCTGATGTGCCAAGCACTGTATATTAAGCACTGGAGTAGTTACAAGATAATCATGTTGGACTCAATCTGTGTCCCACATGGGGCTCACAGTCTAAGTACGTATGAGGGAGAACAGGTAATGAGTCCCCATTTTTACAGATGAGGAAACTGAGGCACGGGGCAGTTAAATGACTAGCCCACGGTCACACAGCAGGCAGAGCTGGGATTAAAACCCAAGTCTTCTGATCCCCAAACCCATCTTCCGTCTACTGAGCCATGCTGCTTCTCCCAAGAGTCTTGGGAGAAATCGTGTTGTCATCTAGGTCTTTTGGAAGTGTGGTTTAATCACTTTTTAAAAAGCTGAAAATGTTCTCCATTTCTTGACTAAACTAACTCATGGTTTATTTTTAAGACTCCGTATTACAATATTTCCTGGGCATCTTGAATTATACAGCTAATAAGGCAAATAAACAACAGTGCAGCCTTAAACTCTACCATTACTATTTCTAGAATTACAGAAGAGTTGCTCTGCATCTTCACTGAAAAGGCTCATTAATGCAGCACTTTTTTCCCTGTGTTCTTGATGCCATCCTTAAGAGGAGGAAAAAAAAACCCGGTCAATGAAATTCAAAGCTTACAGCGATCCACTGTTAGAATTACAAATTTAAATCTCTCTTGGCTAGAAAACACCAAAAGTAAACTTTTCAGAGCGGTGTTCACTTTTTCGAATACGTTGCATGGTATGGCAGAATGTTAATCAACGTTTTAAGCCCAGGGGATAGAGCCGAGCAGAGTGTCCTCCAAAGGAACGATTAGCATTCCTCTGAATTTGGGTATGGCTACTCAATATACAGATTTTTCTTTTTTCCATGATACTTGTAAAGTATCTACTATGTGCCGGACACTGTTCTAAGCGCTAGGGTAGATATAAGCTAATCAGGTTGAACCCACAGTCTCTGTTCCAGATGAGGCTCACGGTCTTAATCCTCATCTTCCAGTAACCGAGGCCCAGAGAAGTGAAGTGACTGGCCCAAGGTCACCCAGAAGGCAAGTGCCGGACCGGGGATGAGAACCCAGATCTTTCCGACTCACAGCCCGTGCTCTATCCACGAGGCCGCACTGCTTCTCTATTTTATTAGAGAGTCACGGTTGTGGATTTGCCGTTGGGTCCGGCTTCTTTTATGCAAATTCAAAATTTCATTCCTAGCCCCGTAGTCCACAGGGATTCTGCAGCTGGGATTTTACAGCGCTCCATCGATCGATCGATGGTACTTATTGAGCACTTATTAGGTGCAGAGCACTGCACTAAGCGGTGGGGAGAGTACAACGCAGCAGAATGAGCAGATCCGTTCCCTGCCCGTAACGATCTTTCAGTCTAGCGGGGGAGAGCTTACTCCACCTGCTCTAACTTCTGTTTAGATCTCCCGGCAACCCCGGGCCAGCGTATCTGCCAGCACCCAGTCAGAGAGGTCTTTTCTCGTTCTCGGTTTGTCAGAGCATCTCTGACCGCAAGCGGAAGGGGAGGAGGCCTACGGAGTTGGTTTCTGTGGTAACGGTGGTAACAACTGTTCTGCTTTTAGGAACGGCACAAAAACAAATTATGAAAGTAGCACCCCAATTCCCCGCCACCCACTCCACCCTGGGGCTCAACACGCCCGGTGGAGCCATTCTCTATTTAGGCGGCTGTGCTCTCACTGCTGTGACGAGGGTCAGTGGTTAGAGCAGTTCGACGCCCCAGAGAGAAGCACAACCCTATTGTTCGAGGTTCTAGAGCGATCCCTAGAAGCGGCGTGGGCCTGTCCTTTGCCTGCTGTGAATGGCCTCGGGCAAGTCACTTCACTTCCCTGTGCCTCAGTTTCCTCATCTATAAAATGGGGATTCGATACCCGTTCTCCCTCCCCCTTGGGCTGTGAGCCCCTCGTGGGACAGTGACTGTGTCCGACTTGATTATCTCGTAACCACCCCAGAGCTTAGTACGGTTCTTGGTGCACAGAAAGCCTTTAACGAATACCACAGTTCTCATTATTAGTCATGGTCCTTTCCTGGATCACATCAGTCAATCAATCAGTGGTATTTATTGAGCGCTTTCTGTGTGCAGAGCCCCGCATTAAGTGCTTAGGAGAGTAATAATAATAATTGTGGTATTTGTTGAGCACTTGCTATGCGCCAGGGACCGAACTAAGTACTGAGGAGGATACAAGCAAATCGGGTGGGACACGGTCCCTGTCCCGCGTGGGGCTCACGGTCTCAATCCCCATTTTACAGATGAGGTAGCTAAGGCATGGAGAAGTAAAGTGACTTGCCCAAGGTCACCCAGCAGACCAGTGGTGGAGGCAGAATTAGAACCCATAACCTTCTGACTCCCGGCCCCGAGCTCTATAGCTCTACGCCAAGCGGCTTTGATCTAACAGAGCCCTGTCCACAATGAGTTTTCAGCCTAGAGGACTGTAACATCACATCCACAGACCTTGCAAGATGCTTCAAATGGGTGACCCAAGCTGACCTCTGATTTGAGATCGGAGCATGGAAAAAGCCAAGGCGCAAGTCGAAACCCTCACAACCTAGCTACTGAACGCAGCCAGCCGTTACCAAGAAATTCTAGGGTGGAACCTTAAAGGACACCAGCTGTGATTCTCATTTTATCTGCTGGTCTTGGTACACGCTTCTCAGTTCTACACACATGAATGCATAAGCAAGATACTGCGCTAGCCCCCAAGGACTGGTAAAGGGGTAAACTCTCTCTTTCTCGCTCTCTCTTCCTCTCCCGCCCCGTTTCCCGCCCCCCCCCCCGCACCTTTACCAGAGAAATAATGATAATTACGGTACTTGTTAAGCGCTTACCATGTGCCAAGCACTGTTCTAAGCGCTGAAGTAGATACACGTTAATCATAATGTTGGTATTTTTAAGCGCTTGCTATGTGCAGAGCACTGTTGTAAGCGCTGGGGTAGACACAAGGGAATCAGGTTGTCCCACGTGGGGCTCACAGTCTTAATCCCCATTTTACAGATGAGGTGACTGAGGCACAGAGAAGTGAAGTGACTTGCCCACAGTCACACAGCTGACAAGGGGCCGAGCCGGGATTCGAACCCATGACCTCTGACTCCAAAGCCCGGGCTCTTTCCACTGAGCCACGCTGCTTCCGGGATATAGTCCCTGTCCTACATGGGACTCACGGTCTTAATCCCCATTTTCCAGATGAGATAAACTGAGGCCCAGAGAAGCGAAGTGACTTACCCCAGGTGACACAGCAGACTAGTGGCGGAACCGGGATTAGAACCCAGATCCTTCTGATTCTCACGCCCAGCCACTGGTGAATTGCTGTAGCTAACAGAATTGCTTCTCTAACAGAAAGGTGTAGAACCCGAGCCACTGGCCAGTTCAAATTCCTGCCCGGCCACCATTTTGCAGCGATGCTAGGCTGGTCACTTCACCTCTCTGTGTGCCTCAGTTTCTTCATCAGTGGATAGGAGATCTGTTAGCTGGCTGCCTTCTAAGGAGGGCTGTGAGGATGCCCTAATGGAACAATAATAATAATAATAATGGTATTTTTTAAACTCTTACTATGTGCCAGGCACTAGGGTGGATACAAACAAATGGCGTCAGACACAGTCCCTGTCCCACGTGGGGCTCACAGTCTCAAACCCCCATTTTACCGATGAAGTAACTGAGGCCCAGAGAAGTGAAGTGACCTGCCCATGGACCCACAGCAGACAAGTGGCAGAGCTGGGATCAGAACCCAGGTCCTTCTGACTCCTAGGCCCGCGCTTTATCCACTAGGCCAGTTGAGCTCTTTGAAATTAAGAAATGCTATCAGCGGGGGAGACAACGGTGGCGAAGAATGTGGGTGTGGGTCGGGGGCTTGGAAGCTGGGAGGGAAGGGATAAGTCATCTCTTGCAGTCACCTTCGGAGGACAATTGAAAATCTTGTCTCTCAAGGCGAGGGAGATTTGCTCCGCTCCTTCACCTTTGTACCCACCCGGATCGCTCTTCAACCCCTTCTATTCCGCCCAGCCCACTTCTTCTGCCTTCATAATAATAATAATAATAATAATGATAATGTTGGTATTTGTTAAGCGCTTACTATGTGCCAACCACGGTTCTAAGCACTGGGGTAGACACAGGGGAATCAGGATGTCCCACGTGGGGCTCACAGTCTTAATCCCCATTTTACAGATGAGGTGACTGAGGCACAGAGAAGTGAAGTGACTTGCCCACAGTCACACAGCTGACAAGTGGCAGAGCGGGGATTCGAACTCATGACCTCTGACTCCAAAGCCCGTGCTCTTTCCACTGAGCCACGCTGCTTCATCCATTCCTCCCCACTCTACCATCCCATCTCTCTCTTCCTTCAACCTCCTTTGCCACCCCACTTCTGCTCTCTCTCTCTTCCACCCCCTCTTGCCCTCCACCACCAACCAAGGCTGATGAGGCATCGACAGGTATTGCATCTGCTAGAGGGAGAAGCTCTAAGACAGAGGCTTTCAATTTCACGTTGGAACCCGGCCCGTCTGCACCTTGGGCTAATTTGCCATTTCTCTCAGTCCCTTTACCAGTGGCAGCCAGCCCCCTCTCTTCAACCTCAACCACGGAGTTGAAGAACGAAGGCTGCGTGGTGGAAACGACCAAATCGCTCGTCCTCTTACCGAGCGGGCCAACGGGCAAGAGAAAGGAATTGGAAGCTCTAGTCTCAGAGACTGGAGGAGTCGATGGGGGTACAAATGGACCATCCCAGACACGGGGACACCAAAGCTGATTAGCTCCCCTCCCCTCCTATTCCCTCTGAGTCATTATATTAATAATAATAACGGCGACATTTGTCAAGTGCTTACCATGTCCCACGCGGCACCGAACGAAGCGCAGGGGTGGATACAAGCAAATCGGGTTGGACGCAGTCTCGTCCCATGTGGGGCTCATAGTCTCAATCCCCATTTTCCAGATGAGGGAACTGAGGCCCAGAGAAGTGAAGTGACTTGCTCAGGGTCGCACGGCAGACAAGTGGCGGAACTGGGATTAGAACCCGGTTCCTTCTGACTCCCTGGCCTGTGCTCTATCCACTACTATATTCAGACACTGCACTTCTAGAGCATCTCTCATCTGAGATATCTCTTGCTCTTCAGAATCTATTCATTCCCACAGTGACTCCCTCGCCTCCTTGTCTGTACCCTTGTAAGTTCCTGGACGGGTAGCTTTAACCCAGAGGAAAATCCTGTTTCCGGGAGTAGCTGATGTGTTATTCTGCCCCTGCTTAGGTGCTGTGTAAGCCTGGAAATCCAGGGTGAACAGAGCTGACCCTCATCTCGATAAAAGCACCACAATCTCTAATGCTTCCCTGTACTGAGAAGCGGCCCGGCCCGGTAGATATAGCACGGGCCTGGGAGTCAGAGTACATGGGTTCTAATTCCTGCCTTGACACGTGTCTGCTGGGTGACCTTAGGCAAGACCCTTAACCTCTTTGTGCCTCAGTTCCCCTCGTCTACAAAATGGGGACTCAATACCTATTCTCCATCCTATGTAGACTGTGAGCCCCGTGTGAGACCTGATTAACTTGTATCTACCCCAGCACTTAGCACGGAGCTTGGCGTCTAGTGACTACTTAACAAATGCTATTATTGTTATCATTTATTACTGGGTTCAGAGAGCAATTACAATCTTCACACCATTTCTCTAAGGTGAAATGAGTGTTTGTCAAGAGTACTTATGTGAACCTGTCTACTGGATACGGTACTCTCCCAAGCACTTCAGTTCAGTATTCTGCTCACGGAAAGCTCTCGGTAAATTGACTGATTTTTTAAATGGTATTTCTTAAGCGGTTACTATGTGCCGGGCACTGTACTAAACTCTGTGGTAGATGTAAGATAGTCGGGTTGGACCCAGTCCATGTCTCACGTGGGGCTCAGGGTCTTAATCTCCACTTTACGGATGAGATAACCGAAGGTCAGAGAAGTAATGTGTCCTTGCCCAAGGTCACACAGCAGCCAAGTGGCAGAGCTGGGATGAGAACCCAGATCCCGAACCTAGGTTCGGGCCCATGCTACGAGACATAAAGCCGACAGGTAAATTCCCTCCGCTTCACGGCCACAGAGACCTCAAGCTTCCTGCTCTTCTTGGGCTACCTTACTGTCCCCTCGTTCAGATGCTGCTAACATTTCTGTTATCATAGATCTTGTTTCTCCACATCTTCCTTCCCTGGGTACCGAGTTGCTCATGGTCATATTCAGGGCGTTGCCACAACAGAAATTTGCCCGACTCAGCTGAAACGCTTGGTCTGAGACTTAATTACGGCTGCCTTTGACAAGCAGCGTGGCTCAGTGGAAAGAGCGAGGGCCTGGGAGTCAGAAGGACCTGGGCTCTAATCCCAGCTCTGCTACATGTCTGCTGTGTGACCTTGGGCCAGTCACTTCACTTCTCTGGGCCTCAATCACCTCATCTGGAAAATGAGGATTAAGACTATGAGCCCTACGTGGGAGAGAGACTGTGTCCAATCTAATTAGCTTGTTTCAACCCCAGTGCTTAGTACAGCGCTTGGCACATTGCAAGCACTTAACAGGTACTATTATTGTTATTATTATTATTATTAAATGGACCCGACTCCTTTTTAATGGTACTTGTTAAAGACATGACAACACACTTCAGTGATCTCTGAGACCCAGCCTCCACCACTCAGATACAGGAGAGCAGGGAATAGCATAAAAACCTATACATGAGGTTCACAGCTCTCATAAAACATTAGACACCATCAGTAAGTCTTGGCTCTGGTTATGGTTTTTGATTTTTTTGTTGTTTGTATAATGGTATTTTCTTAGCATTTACTATGTGTCTGGTCCTGTAATAAGCGCTGGAGTAGATATAAACTAATCAGATTAGACACCGTTCATGTCCCACATGGGGCTCACAGTCTCAATCCCCATTTTACAGATGAGGGAACTGAAGCAGAGTGAAGTTTAGTGCCTTGTCCAAGGTCACACAGCAGACGAGTGGCAGAGCCGGAAATAGAACCTAGGTCCTCTTGTTCTTATTCCGTGCTCTCTCCACTAGGCCAAGCGGCTTCTTCACCGTTGCCTCTGCCGGGCTCTAATGCTTAATAAATCCTGGCTCTCAGGCATCAGGAAGCATGAGAACAAACAAAAAAAATCAGGTCCAACGTGACGACCCCCGTTTCTCGATCATCATTAAATTCACCTTTCCTCCTCCACTACTTCCCCAACATTCCTATTCACTCCCTTCCTTCCTTCCCGCCACATCCCTCATCACCATTAACACATGGCTTTGCAAGCCTCTCCGGCCCCTCGCTCTCTTTTGTCACTGACAGGCTCTGGGTTCTTGTTCTTCTTAGAGAAGCGGCGTGGCCTAATGGTTAAAGCATGGGCCTGGAAGTCAGAAGGACCTGGGTCCTCATCCCGGCTCCCCCACTCGTCTGCTGTGTCACCTTGGACAAGTCCCATCACTTCTCTGGGCCTCATTTACCTCATCTGTAAAATGGGAATTGAGACTGTGAGCCTCACTTGGGCCAGGGACTGTGCCCAACCCACCCAGCGCTTAGTACAGTGCCTGGCTCTTAGTAAGCCCTTAACAAATACCACGGTTATCATTATTATCATTAATACTATCAGCTCGTCTATCCTCTCTTCAATCAGAAGCCTTTGCCCATAATAATAATAATTGATAAAAAATGAGGACATCTGCTAAGCACTTATCGTGGCTCGGTGGAAAGAGCCCGGGCTTCGGAGTCAGAGGTCACGAGTTCGACTCCCGGCTCCGCCACTTGTCAGCCGTGTGACTGTGGGCGAGTCACTTCACTTCTCTGTGCCTCAGTTCCCTCATCTGTAAAATGGGGATTAACTGTGAGCCTCACGTGGGACGACCTGATGACCCTGTATCTCCCCCGGCGCTTAGAACAGTGCCCTGCACATAGTAAGCGATTAACAAATACCCACGTTATTATTATGTGTCGATCACTATACTTAGCCCCCTCTAAACTATAAGCTCCTTTTGTGCCGGGAACATCCTCATCATCATAAATGGAATCTACTGAGCGCTTACTATGTCCAGGATACTGTACTAAATGCTTGGGAGAGTACAACAGAGCGGGTAGACACATTCCCTGCCCACAGTGACCTTGTAGTCCAGAGGACTAATTCTGTTGCATTGTACTCTCCCAAGTGCTTAGTACAGGGCTCCCCACTAAGTGCTCAATAAATATCACTGACAGATAAGCTCTGAGGTAGATGAAAGATAATCAGGGTGGACACAATCCCTGTCCGACAAGGGGCTCAAAATCTAAGAGGAGTAGAGAAAACAGGCCTTGAATCCCTGTTTTATTGATGAGGAAACAGAGGCACAGAGAAGTGAATCGAATTGCAGAAGGTCACCCAGCAGGCAAGTGGCAGAGCTGGAATCAGAACCCAGGTCTCCTGATTCCACGGCCCCTCTTCCTTCCACTAGGCCCCATCACATCTCGACGTCTCCAACGAGCTCTCCCCTTTCTCCCACCCTTATTCCGGCCCTCGTTCCTCCTCTTCTCAATGATCCCGACAGACCTCTCCTCCCCTAGCCAGATCACACCAGGAAACGTCTGCTGCAGACAAGGCGGAGGTCGGGGGGGGGGGGGGAAGGGGCTTTTCCCGTCAGTTTGACCTGCATTCTGAGCAGAAAAAGCCGTTGGAGAATAAATCCCCTTTGTGGCATTAAGGAAATTAGTCATTTGTTAATACACAGAAAATGTTCTCTGACCTAGTGACTGGATTTGTCAGATTCTTTTGTTTGAAAAGTGACAGGATCTCGAAGCAGTGATTCAGTCTGAAAAATGGAACACGGATTGCAGCTCAGATTGGGCCTAGGGAAAGACCACGAGGACGGAAAGCCGTGGGGGTCCAGGGGCTTGGGAAGCATAGCCGCGCACGGACCAGGAGAGGGGTAATTGTCTTTTTTTTTAAATGGTATTCGTTAAGCACTTACTATGTGCCGGGCACTGTACTGAACCGATTACTGACAATGACTCTCCCCCTCTTCAAAGCCTTATTAAAGTCACCTCTCCTTCAAGAGGCCTTTCCTGACTAAGCCCTCCTTTCCCCTTCTCCCACTCCCTTCTGCATCACCCTGATTTGCTCCCTTAATTCATCCCCTCCAACCAGCCCCACAGCACTTAACACACATTATCTGCAATGTATTTATTCATATTAATGACTGTCCCCCCTCTAGTCAGTAAGCTCTTTGTGGGCAGGGAATGGGTCAGTTTATTGTTATATTGTAATGATAATAACGGTGGCATTTGTTAAGTGCTTACTATGTGCAAAGCACTGTTCTAAGCGCTGGGGCGGGATACAAGGTGATCAGGTTGCCCCAGGTGAGGCTCACAGTCTTAATCTCCATTTTAGTAATAATGACGGTATTTGTTAAGCGTTTACTATGTGCAAAACACTGTACTCTCCCAGGCACTTAGTACAATGCTTTGCACACAATAAGTGCTCAATTAATACGATTGAATGAATGAATACTAAACACTGGGTCGATATAAATTAATCGGGTTGGAAATAGTCCCTGTCCCACATGGGGCTCACGGCCTTAATTCCCATTTTACAGAGTAACGGAGGGCCAGGGAAGTGAAGGGACTTGTCCAAGGTCTCACAACGGACAAGCAGCGGAGACGGGATTAGAACCCATGTCCTCTGACTCCCAGGTCCCTGCTCTATCCACTAGGCTATGCTGCTTCTCATCATCCCCACCTGTAGTCAGCAGACCAGCGCATACAGTGGTGGGTGAAATGGAGGTGGGGGGAAGGGGGAAACAAGATGGTGATCATTCTCTTGGAACCGCCAGGTGGGTTCATGGAAAGAGCACTCTGTGCCTCTGTTACCTCATCTGTAAAATGAGGTCCTCCTAGATTGGAAGCTCGTTGTGGGCAGGGAATACATCTGTTTATTGTTGCATTGTACTCTCCCAAGTGCTTAGTACAGTGTTCTGCACACAGAAAGCCCTCAATAAGTGCAATTGCATGAATGAATGAAAGAAAATGGTGACTCCAGACCTTCCCTTCAGTTTAGACTAGGGGCCCCGGGCGGGACAAGGACTATGTCCAACCTGATTAACTTATTGAATAACAATAATAATAATAATTCTGGTATGTGTTAAGCAGTGTTATGTACTAAACGCTGGGGTGAATACAAGCAAATTGGGTTGGACACAGTCCCTGCCCCATGTGGGGCTCACAGTCATTCATTCACTCATTCATTCCATCGTATTTATTGAGTGCTGTATGGAGAGCACTGTATTAAGCGCTTGGAAAGTACAATTTGGCAACAGATGGAGACACTCCCTATCCAACAATGGGCTCACAGTCTCAATCTCCGTTTAACGGATGAGGTAACTGAGGCCCAAAGAAATGAAGTGACTTGTCCATCATCACACAGCAGATGAGGTAGAGCCAGGATTAGAACCCACGACCTTCGGCTTCCTGGCCCGTACTCTATCCACTCCTCCATGCTGCTTCTCATACCTACTTATATCTTCTTATATCTCCTATCTCATATTTCCCTTTACCTACTCAAGCTCTTAGTAAAGTGCCTGGCACACAGTAAGCGCTTAACAAGTACCATTAAAAAAAACAAAAACAAAAAAACCCGAACTGGCAGGTTTGATTCTCCTCCTATTCCCTGCCCCTTGCTCCTCCTTAACCTTGAGGAAACCCAGAGAAGGTATATCGCCTCAGCCACCCACAGCACACAGATGAAATCACCAGTGGGGAGATAATACTGCCATGGAAACTGAAAAATATCAACACCAAAAATAGGCTGAAAGCTCATGAATGCAACTTTGAACCAGGATTCACCCACAAGCAACAATTCACGCCCAGTGCTTAGTACAGTGCTTTGCGCACGAGAAGCGCTCGATGCCTACTAGGACGGGTACGGTGCTAAGCACTTGATACGGTGCTCTGCATCTAGTAAGGGCTCAATAAATACCAGTAATTGATCGATTAGTACCGAATACAGACGGCTGCCAGTCGGTCTCTAAATTATCCACCATTCATTCATTCACTAGTATTTACTGAGCGCTTACTATGTGCAGAGCACTGTACTAAGCGCTATGTACGACCGACTATTTATTTATGTTAACATCAGTCCCTCCTCTAGTCCGTAAACTCGTGGCGGGCAGGGAACTTGTCTACCAAATCTATTGTTTTATACTCTCCCAAGGGCTTAGAACAATGTTCGGCGCAGAGTAAGCACTAAATAAATACCACTGATGACCATCAGTCCGTTGGATTTATCAAGCACTTACGGTGTACCAAGCACTGTGCTAAATTCATTCAGTGGAATTTATTGAGGCCTTACTCTGTGAGAGAGTACAAGTGAACAATAAACGGACATATTCCCTGCCCACAACAAGCTTACGGTCTAGAGGACTGCTAATGGACTGAATTCTTGGAAGAATTCAACGGTCTATTCATTTATCTCCCAGTGCACTTTCCTGGGGAGGTTGGGCTGGTAAAAAAAAATACTCCGGGCTGATAAGGGGGAGGCGTTTATTAACAAGTCGGTTTTGCCACACTGAAGCTGAGGTTCTTTCTCTATAGGTGTTCGGTGCTCTGCGTGGACAGCGTTAGATTAATAATCGTCAGTGAGGACTCAGACCAGAGTCTCACTCCTGGGAGGACTGTGGATAGGGGCTCAGAGGAGGCAGGCTGGGCTTTATGAGTAATAATAACAATAACAATAATAATAATGGCATTTGTTAGGCACTTACTAGGTGCATGTCACAGTAGTAAGCTGGGTGGATAGAAGAGAATCAGGTTGGACACAGACCCTATCCCACATGGGGCTCCCAGTCTTCATCCCCATCTTACAGATGAGGTCACCGAGGCCCAGAGAAGTGAAGTGACTTGCCCAAGGTCACACAACAGATATGTTCTAATCTCGGCTCTGCCACTTACCTGCTGTGTGACCTCGGGCAAGTCTTTTAACTTCTCCGTGCCTCGGTAACCTCATCTGTAAAATGGGGGACTGTGAGCCCCACGTAGGACAAGGGACTGTGTCCAACCCGATTTGCTCGTATCATCCCAACGTTTAGTACGGTGCCTGGCCCACAGCAGGTGCTTAACAAATACCATGATCATTGTTATCATCATCACTTATGCGGAGGAGCCGGAATTAGACTCCAGGTCCCTCTGACACCCAGAAGGGTCATGCTCAAGCTCTTCCTATGAGCCTGGGCCAAGCAATGGGGTGGATCTAGGAGAATCAGGTCGGACGCAGTCCCTGCCTCGCCAGGGACTCACAGGGGAAGGGAGAACAGGTATTTGACCCCCCATTTTCCAGATGAGGAAAGTGAGGTCCAGTGAAGTTACGTGACCCGCCCCAAGCACCCACCTCTCCTGGTCACCCGTAGCGCCCGCTGCCGTCCTCTCTTTATCTTTCTTGTTGCCTTCCTTCCTCCCAACTGGACCGGCTCCCAAGTCGATCCGCTCCAACCCCCGCCTCCCTCTTCCTCCCCAGTGCTTCTCCTCCGGCCCTGGCGGCCCCCCGGCTTCTAGGCGTCCCGCGGGGCCGGGGTCGGGAGGGAGGGGCCGGGCTGTGCAGAGGGTGGGGAAGGGCCAAACCTCACAAGCCTGCACCCGGGATGCTCGTCGGTAAGGTAGGCGCACAGCTACAATGCCCACAATTGCACAACCACAATGCCCACAATTGCACAACCTGCCTGGCAGCCGGGAGGCCGGGGGTGGGGGGGGGGTGGGGAGGGCCGTCAAGTGCCAATCTCCCCTCCAACCATTAGGCAAGGGAGCGACGGGGTGGGGGGTGGGGGTCTACCCCAGAGAGAAGCGGCGTGGCCCAGTGGATAGAGCACGGGCCTGGGAGTCAGAAGGTCACGGGTTCTAATCCCGGCTCTGCCGCCTACTAGGTGACCTTGAACAAGTCACTTTGCTTCTCTGGCCCCCAGCTAACTCCTCTGTTAATTGGAGATGGAGACTGTGAACGTGCCCCACCCCGGCGCTGAGTACAGTGCCCGGCACATGGTAAGCACTCAAACACCACAACTGTGATCACCGTTCTCATCGTTGACCGCGGATAAGCCGATCGTCCCCGCCGGACGCGCTCTCCTCCTCCTCCTCCCACGGAGCCCCGACCCCAAAGCCCACACGGTTAGCCTCCATCTTACGGTTGAGCGGGGGCTGAGCGGTTCGGGGCCTCTGAGCTGAGGCGCCCGGGGTCCGAGGCCACCGCTGCCCGGCAGACGCGTCTGGAGCGAGTGAGCGGCGAGGGCGGAGGGTGGCGGAGGGTGGCGGAGGGTGGCGGAGGGTGCCAGCCCCGCTACCTTCCTGGCCTTCTGGGTCCAACTGACAGGTCTTCTTTCATCACTCACTGAGAAAACCACGGGGTGGCCTCTCCACCCCCCACTGTTCTGAAGAACAGAGAGGAAAAGGGAAGTGGGGTCAGAGTCTTAGGCCACAGCTGGACGCCGGGATGGGGAGGGGATGGGGAAGCCAGATGAGAAGCAGCACGGCCCGGCGGATAGAGCACGGGCCCGGGAGTCAGCTGGACCCGGGTTCTAATCTCGGCTCCGCCACTTGTCTGCGGGGTGACCGAGAAGCAGCGTGGATTAGCGGAAAGAGCACGGGGTTGGGAGTCAGAGGACGTGGGTTGTCTGCTGTGTGACCTTGGGCGAGCCACCTAACTTCTCTGGACCTCGGTTACCTCATCTGTAAAATGGGGGTTAAGACTGTGAGCCCCATGTGGACAACCTGATTACCCTGTACCTACCTCCACGCTTAGAACAGTGCTTGGCACATAGTAAGCGCTAAACAAGTACTATAATTATGACTTCACTGGGCCTCAGTCCCCTCATCTGTAAAATGGGGATTAAAACTGCGAGCCCTCTGGGGGACGGGGACCGTGTCCAACCAGATTATCTTGTATCTGCCCCGGCGCTTAGAATGGTGCCTCGCACGTAGTCTCTGGCATAACAGAGACCACAATTATTATCATTATTAAGAGAGAACTGGGAGAACTTAATAACAAGAACAAGAATTGGGACATTTCTTAAACGCTTACTTGGTGCCAAGCACTGGTACCCCGCGTGGGGTGCGTTACGATCAGACCGGACCCAGTGATCTAGTGGATGGAGCACGGGCCTGGAACTCAGAAGGACCTGGATTCGAATCCTGGCTCTGCCTCCTGTCTGCTGCATGACCTTAAGCGAGTCACTTCACTCCTCTGTGCCTCGGTTCTCTCCTCTATAAAATGGGGATTAGGACTATGAGCCGCACGTGGGATACGGAGGGTGTCCAACCTCCTTGCTCGTATCGACCCCAGCGTTTAGTACAGCGCAAGGGATATAGCGAGCGCTTAACAAATTCCACTGACGACCAACAAAATAACCCGGGTATTTAGTTCCCATTTTACAGATGAAGAAATTGAGGCACGGAGGAATAATAATAATAATAACGATGGCATTTGTTAAGCGCTCGCTATGTGCCGAGCACTGTTCTAAGCGCTGGGGTAGATACGAGGTCGTTAGGTTGTCCTATGTGGGGCTTAATCGCCGTTTTACAGAGAAGGGAACTGAGGCGGAGAAGTCAAGCGACTCACCCAAGAGGAAATTAAGTGACTTTCTCAAGGTCATACAGCAAGCAGTTGGAGAGCACAGGTCTCCCAAATCCCAGTCCTGTGCTCTTCCCGTTGGGTCTCGCCGCTTCTTTTAGATTCAGGTAAACCACGGGCTCGTAGCTTTCTCGTCCTGTGAGCGTTCTTCTACAGGGCCATCCTGGATCATCTCACTTAGGCTGACTTGGCCACTTCATCTGCGCCAGCCTCACAAATGCTCAAAATGTAAATTAACCACTTTTTGCAATCAAGAAATTAAGTTGTGAGTAGGATTAAAAAGGACAATCACAAAAAGTATTGCCCAGCACAGGAGCCAAATGTCAGTTGGTCTGGCCCTCGGGTGGGGTTCTTGATTTTTCCACTAAAATCAGGTAGATCTTTGAACTGGGTTTCTAAAGATCTGAAATTCTAGCCTCATCATACTCATTTTCCTCCCTGAATAACATTTCATTCATCATTCATTCAATCGTACGTATTGAGCGTTGTGTGCAGGGCACCGTACTAAGCACTTGGAAAGTACAATTCAGCAACAAAGAGAGACAATCCCTGCCCACAGAGGGCTCACGGTCTAGACGGGGGAGACAATAATAAAGGTATCTGTCAAGCGCTTACTATGTGCCAGGCACTGTACTGAGCGCTGGGTGGACACAAGCAAATCGAGTAGGACACAGTCCCTGTCCCACATAGGGCTCGTAGTCTCAATCCCCACTTTCCAGATGAGGTAGCTGAGGCCCAGAGAAGTGAAGTGACTGTCCATGGTAACAGAGCGCACAGGTAGAGCCGGGAATGGAATAAAACCCATGACCTTTGGACTCCCAGGCCCTTGTTCTATCCACTACGCCGTGCAGTAGTACATTGCAATTTCAGGTCCATCAGCAAGGGTTCGCGGACAGAGCACAGGACTGGACGTCAGGGGACTCGGATTCTAATCCTGGTTCCACCATTTCTCTGCTGTGTGACCTTGGGCAAATCGCTTAACTGCTCTTAGCCTCAATCTCCTCCCCCATAAAATGGGGTTAGATACCTCTCCTTCCTCTTACTCAGACAGTGAGCTCCATGCGGGACAGGGACCGCGCCCGACCTGATTATATCGCATCTACCCCCACGCTTGGCACAGTGTAAGCACCTGACGACCGCTATCGTCATCATCATTCCCACGAACGCGTGACCCTTTGCGGAGAACAGAAAGCGCTCCCTCCCCCACTCCATAAAACCTTCCCTTTTGGTGAGTTTTCCTGCTGGCGATATCACCCGATTCCTCTGCCTCAGCTTCCTCTCGGACACCGTAACAGCCGACTTGCTTGCCGAGGTTTTAACGAAGGTTCGGGCTGTTAAATCGCATTTCTTCAATTAATCTAATTTTAGAATGCTCCTAGCAGAGCCGGGGATCCAAACGTTTGCCAATCTGGAAGATGTATGTTCTTGCCCATCCAGACCCCTCCAAAACACTACTCATGGATTGTGTTCTAAGCAAAGCTACCCCGATAAGGCTCGTCTGGTTCCCATTACATCACCTTATCAGGGCAGGGTTATTTGCAGGAGGTGCGCGATGATAAGATTTTTGTTCCAAGAACAACTTTGCAAACCCTCATTCCAGCCCTGCAGTTACTAAGGCAACCCTGGAGGGGAGCATAACGATGTGCCCATATTAGACACAGTCTGGTCCCGGGTTGGGCTGGTGGCTTTCAAATCCCAAGGAATCTACCAAGCCATCAAAGAACCTCTGAAACAACCCGCCACAGCAGGTGAAACGGCACCTCAGCAGTTGTAGGTTTGGAGCCCGAGAAAAAGAATCTCGTCGGTCGGACACCGCGGGGGTGGTCAACGACAAGAACTGAGCTCTGACCCTCCTCTGGTGCCCTGTAAATTGGGAATGACAAAACCAAGGGTTTTTCTCGCCCAAGCAATCGACTCCAGAAGACCCGTGTGAATTGGCAGTCGGCTCTGAATACCAAAGCTGCTTCGGGAGGGTTCGGGCTGGTTTTCCCTAACAGGTTCCGGAAGATCAGCCGACTCTCTCCGGGGGAATTCCGACTCCCAGGCTCTGATCTGCGGTTCTCGCTCGTCTCCCCGAGGACATGTGCTCCCCATGGCTACAACTATGCACTCCATCCGTGGAACGTTCCCATTGGTCGGTCACTCAGTCGTATTTACTGAGCACTTACGGTGCGCGGAAAGTAGGATACAACGATAAACAATGACATTCCCTGCCCACAGTGAACTGACAGTCTAGAGGGGGAGAGACAGACATCAATACAAATAAACATAATTACAGATATGTACATAAGTGCTGTTACTCTTCATCATCATCATAACAATAACAGATGTGGTATTTGTTGAGCGCTTACTATGCGCCAAGCGCTAAGCTCAGCACTGTAGGGGGGACTGTGAGCCCGTTGCTGGGCAGGGATCGCCTCTATCTGTTGCCGAATTGTACATTCCAAGCGCTTAGTACAGTGCTCTGCATATAGTAAGCGCTCGATATTTACGAACGAATGAATGAATACGAGCAAATTGGATCAGATGCGGTCCCCGTCCCACATTCAACTCAATTCAGTCGCATTTATTGAGTGCTTACTTGTGTGCAGAGCACTTGTAAGCGCTTGGGAGAGTTTAACTGAACAATAAATCCCCATTTTACAGATGAGATCACTGGGGCGCAGAGAACTGAATTGACTTATCCAAGGTCACATAGTGGGCAAGTGGCAGAGCTGGGATTAGAACCCAGGTCCTCACCGTCATCATCGTCATTATCAGTGGCTTACTTCAATTCTCGCAAGACTGAAAAAGTGGAAGACAACGGTCCACACTTCACTACAGCCCGGGGCCAACGTTCTGGGAGAGTCCAGCCCTTAAGACCACCGTGGGCTTGCCAAGAAATCCTTCCCTGCCATCCCGATGGCCTTCAATCCATCTATGGTATTTACTGAGCGCTTACTGTGCAGAGCACTGTACTCAGCACTTGGGAGAGTACAGTAGGACAGAGTTGGTAGTCACGGTCCCTGCCCACAACAGAGCTTACGGCCTAGCAGTGGAAACTGTTGCCTGCTATCTCTCCCGGTACATCACTACCATCCTGATACAAGCTGTGGCCCGGACTCGACTAGACTACGTTAGCCTCCTCGCTGATCTCTCAACCTCCAGCCTCTCCCTCTTCTCATCTCGACGCCTCGCTGCTGCTCGGATCATCTTCCTGAAGCATCGTCCAGCCCACATCTCTCCTCTTCACCAGCTCCCCGCGTTTCTTCGTAGCAAACAGAAACTCCCAACTGCCTTCAAGGCGCTCCATCATCTCGCCCCACTTGACCTACGCGCCTTCTTTCCCGGCTATTCCCCGATCCGGTCTCTTCATTCTTCCCAAGCCGACTTTCTAGCCGAACCTCGTACTCGATTCTCCAGCTCTGCCCCCTCTCTTTCACTGTTCCCTCGGCTTGGAACTCCCTCCCGCCTTTCCCACCTCAGATAGACCCACAGGCGTGGCTTGATGGCAAAAGCCCAGGCCTGGGAGACACAGAGCCTGGGTTCTAATCCTCGCTCAGCCACTTGTCCGCTGAATGAAGTCACTTAACCCCTCTGTGCCTCAGTTCCCCCATCTGCAAAATGGTGATTCAATACTTGTTCTCCCTCTTACTTAGACTGTGAGTCCCACGTGGGATCCGATCTTCTTTCTACCCCAGCGTTTAGTACAGAGCTTGGCGCAGAGTAAGCGCTTAACAAATACCCCAATTATTATTATAATTACGTTCAAGTCCCTCCTAAAACCCCTTCTCCCCGATCGATTTCCCAGAATCTGAATCATGTCATCCATTCGGCTATCATTAGCTCTAAAGAACTGATTTACATCCTCCTTAGACTGTAAGATCATCGTGGGCAGGGAATGCACCTGTTTGTTAATAATAATGTTGGTATTTGTTAAGCGCTTACTATGTGCAGAGCACTGTTCTAAGAGCACTGTACTCTCCCAAGCGCTGAGTACAGTGCTCTGCACACGGTAAACACTCAACAAATAGGACTGACTGGCTGACAGACAAATCCCACGGAATACCAGCTCAAGCAGAAGAGAGTCTCTGCAGGCACAGAGACAGGAACCCCAAAATAGATGTCGGGTAAATTCCGTTCCCAGCAGGAGATGACAAATAAAAACAATTTTCCTTTCGTCCACCCCAAGTGGAATCTGGACTCCCTTCGAAAGCCCGACTTGGACTAAACTGGTCATTCCGATGCACCTAAGTCTCTCCTGTTTCCCCGGCAGCAACTGGCCTCCGAGATCTGTCCTATCTGAAAGCAAAACATTCCCAGACTGAGCAGTCAGGTCCCGGTTGAATTGGGTGAGCAGAGAGAGGAGTGCGCTCTGGAGCAAAGCTTCCAAACAGCCCCTTGGAACAACAAACAGAGAAGCAATGACCAACCGGGAAAAGAAAGTTTCTTCACAACAGTTGGGTCTCTCTAGCCGTGCTGATCTCGGGGGCGACGAAGCTCTCGCCAAAGCCACCCAAACTTCAGAGATGGGAACAGTGAGAGGAGAGTTCCCGGGCTTGGAGATCTAGATTCTCCTGTCAGTCCCAGAATTCAGAAATAGAAAGAGAGAGAGAGAATGTGTGTGCGCGCGCGCGCGCACGCATGCTTGTTTACTGAGAAGCCGGGTGGCTCAGTGGATAGAGCACGGGCCTGGGAGTCAGAAAGACCCGGGTTCTAATACTGGCTCTGCCACTTTGCTGTGTGACCTTGGGTAAGTCGCTTCACCTCTCTGGCTCTCGGTTCCCCCAACTGTAAAATGGGGAATAAGACTGTGAGCCCTATGTGGGACGGGGACTGTGTCCAACCCAATTACCTTGTATCTACCCCAGTGCTTAGTACACTGCCCGACACAAAGTAGGTGATTAACAAATATTAATAATAACGATGCCACTTGTTAAGCACGTACTATGTGCAAAGCACCGTTCTAGGCGCTGGGGAGGATACAAGGGTGATCAGGTTGTCCCACGTGGGGCTCACAGTCTGAATCCCCATTTTACAGATGGGGTAACTGAGGCCAGAGAAGTTAAGTGACTTGCCCAAAGTCTCACAGCTGACAAGTGGCTGAGCCAGGGTTTGAACCCATGACCTCTGACTCCCAAGCCCAGGCTCTTTCCACTGAGCCACGCTGCCTCTCTGTTGTTACTATTCTTAGGGACCCAAACTGTAAATTCATTGTGGACAGGGAATGTGTCTAACTCTGTTGCATTGTACTCTCCCAAGCGCTTAGGAGAGTTCTCTGTACATAGTAAGCGCTCAATAAATATCACTGACTGACTGATCAGAAGGGAGAGAGAGGGGAATTGGGTTTAGTTTTAAGGTCCAGGGTCAATAGCCTTGCTCTTGGGCTCCCCGAGTCAGGAAAACTCCAAGGCACAACAATCAGTCAATGATCTTTACTGAGTACTTACTACGTGCAGAGCACTGTGCTAAGCGCTGGAGCATCTTTTCACCTGCAAAGCTGCTTGGGCTGAAATTCACTTGGCCTTTTCTGCTCTGAACTCTCCTTGAGAAGCAGCGTGGCCTAGAGGACAGAGAAGGGGCTTGGGAGTCAGAAGGATCTGGGTTCTAATTCCGGCTCCACCATGTTTCTGCTATGTGACTTTGGGCGAGTCACTTGACGAATCCGGGTCTCGGTCATCTCATCTGTAAAATGGGGATTAGGATTGTGAGCCCCTTTGTGGGACAGGGCCCGCATCCAACTTGATTTTCTCGTATCCACCCCGGTGCTTAGAACAGGGCCTGGCACACAGTAAGCACTTAGCAAATACCACAGCCATTATTAGAAGTGTTACTTGAATAACGTAAAGAAGCTTCATTTCAAAAGAGCACGGCAGATTTCCCCGGTTGGAATGAACAAGGTCAGAGAAGCCTAAACAATGCCGGGCTCCCGTGGGTTTGATGTAATGTAGATTGCCTCAGAGAGCACTTTGCGGGAGTGGAAGACAAGTCCTGAAAGGCCCCATTCTTCCCTGTAATTTCAACTTTTCAGTTCAATCAATCAATGGTATTTACTGAGCACTTACTGTGTGCAGAGCACTGTACTAAGCTCTTGAGAGAGTACGCTTCCACAGAGTTAGTAGACATGATCCTTGCCCTCAAGGAGCTTACAAGTGGATTCTGTTTTCAACCCATTTTAGCGTGTTCTTCATAGAGGATCAGCCACGTGTCCAAAATAAACTAAATCTCTTCACCACTTTGTTAGTCAATTAGCAGAAAATTTGCCTTTT